>NC_136817.1:65675538-66040012 GCF_951394365.1 Tetrao urogallus
AGTCCACCTTTGTCTTTTTTTCCCTTATTCAAAACCTAGAGCAGAATGAAAGCAGGTCTGAGGACGCTTTGGAAAGGAGAGCTCTCCTCTGGGATCAGAGAGCAGGAAAAGCAGCATAGGAAAGCAGCTGTCACTGAACGCCGGGTCAGCAGCCCCGCGACTGAGGACTGGGACCAGCGCTGGCAGCAGGCAGCCAGCAGGGCCATGCAAACTCACAGCGCAACTGCCAGCCTTGCTCTAGGCCTGGCCTTTTCTCTGCTCCCCGCTTTTACTGTTTGGGGATAGACTGAGATCCTGTGCTCACAGTAAGCTCCCTTTGGATGCCTCTGCAGACACGACACGAGCGTTTCCTAATATAAAGGCACAACACTGCTTTCTCTTTCCTGCAGGGACCGCCAGGACAGCTGCTGTGGATTTTGAAGCAGATGCATCCAGCAGGATCTGGATCGCAGCAATTAATGTAACGCGGGTTCACAGGCACAGGGGGACAAACCCTTCAGTCATTCCCATCCACTGTCCGTAATTATCTACACATATGGAAGTGCCCTCTGTGGCTCTTTTGCTAATTAAGCAGCACTTTCTGTCATTTATCAGAAGAATTGGATCAGGAGAGCAAACGAGGTCATTGAATCAGCTGGAACAGGTGTGCACAGCAGTTCACAAAAGCAGCTGACCCAGCGCCCAGCAGCGCTGCCTGGCACGGGCTGTGTGCTGGGGTTGGCTTTCCAGCAGCATGCGGTGCCCTGAGGACGCGGCGCCGTACCAATGTGCCCTCGTGGTGCTCAGCAAACCACACAAGAGCTGTGCAGCAATACAGGCAGACTGGGAGCTGCTTACAGTAAGCACACGCGTGCTTACAGCACTCAGTGCGATGGTGCTTCGCACACTGCAAGCTGACACGCTGTGTGCCCTCATTGTGCCTCCCACCGCTCCGCCTCGGTAATGAGGGATGAAGGACATGAACCGACAGCCCTCTGCCGGAATAAAAACACTTCCTGCAGTACAACAGGGCTGGTGATGCCCCTTCTACCTCCTGACCTCAACGCTGCGATAGGATATGAGAAAAGCAGCACTGCTCAAAACAGCTCTTCTGATGATTAGGAGTGTCCTCCTGCGATGACACCTGCTGATGGGAGGTGTGAAACATTTGGTGATAGAACAAACGTGTCCAGGTCCCCTGCATGGATAAAACAGTGCCAAATGGCTTTGTGAGCACTCACGTCCCATATGTCTCTAGAGGCATAGTAAAGAGATGGATCAGAACTGCAACTGGCACCTGCGTTTATGCTTTTCACTGCCTTCATTAATTGTCCTCCTTTTGTACCACATGGGCAAGAACTGGGGAGGAGACAAAGCAAAATTTCCTCACTGAATTTACAGTCAGCTGATTCCTGAAAGGCACAGCCAAAGCTGCACTTTCTTACTGAAATACAAAGAAACCAGACCCCATTTCTCATGGCAGCAAACAGCTGTTGCTCTTCTCCAGGCAATCAGAAATCACTGCAGAACACCAACACCTGGAATCTGGAATGTTCTGCCTTAACAGGGTGCTCGAGTCACTCCATGGCATTCTCCCCCTTCATGATGGTTTGCTTTGAGACTGGAGACCATGAAGCCTTCATAGATGTCTGCAGATGAGATACTGGAGAGACAGGTTGTAAGGAAGAGGGTCTGAGAAAGCAATTTGTGATCAATTAGGAAACCCCTGATCAAGCAGAGAACCTCAGTGAGACACCACTGCCTTCTGCTCGGCCGGTGGTTCATTGAATCACAGAATCCTTCGAGTTGGAAGGGACCTCTGAAGGCCATCTACTCCAACTCTTCTGCAATGCACAGGGACACCACAGCTACCTTCACAGTACAGAAATGAATTCCAGCATCCCTAGGAGATGATTTATTAGTCACAAAAGTTGTGTTATATTTTTATTGTCTTCACAGATAAATCAGACCAGCAAGACATCTGTAACTATACACACAAAATATTTATCAAAACAATTAACATTACAAATCTCCTTTTAAAATAATTTATTTCACGTATCTCTTTTTAAACGGTACTGTCTTATAACGTACATTATTCAACAAGGATGTGCTGAACAGACTCTAAAATAAGAAACACTTAAATTAAGCAATCATCTCCGGTTAGAATTTAGATTCCCCCCATCTCCTCACTTGTAAACGTTTGCTGGGATACGCTTCTGGTGGAGGTTTGATTTTGTGCTTACAAAAACAGCGTCGAGTTTCAGGATGATGAAAAGAAAGAAGTTATTGTACGGTAAGAATGCATTCAGTTCAACACACAAGGCAACCAAATAACTCTGCCATTAACGTTAGATCGTGTATATTTTAGTTCACTGCACTAACATTTAAACTAAAACTTCAAACCACGTAATCTTTTAAGTGACTAACATTGAAAAGGCAAGCAGTAATATCCTGAAAGCTGACACAGGACACGGACGCACGGCTAAGACGGAGCATCGTTGGACAAAGGCTGTGGTTGCATGTATGGCTGCTTTTTTTTGTAAGAAGCCCACCTGCAGACGGGGCAGCAGTGCCTTCCGCCCGCCAGCCACATCACAATGCAATTCTGGTGGAACACGTGGCCGCACGGCAAGCCCATGAGCAGGCAGCCCCTCTCGAAGTTTTCGAGGCACACCACGCATTCCGTGCAGTGCAGCATCTCAGGGGGCCACGCTGACCAATCTGGCTCATCTGCGGTGCTGTACGACCCGTACGACCTCGCTTTCCGTCCACAAGGCTCCCTGTGACAACATGGACTGGCACACGAACAGCTGTCGGCACGGCAGCGAGGCTCTCCAGCCCTGCGCCTATGAAATGTATTTGGCTCGTCTTCCTCCGAGATGTCTTTTTCACTGCTGAACACCTCTTTGTTCTCACTGTCAGAGTCACTTTCGCTGTCTTGGAGGGATTCCAGCGTTTCGTCCGAATGGATGCCGAGGCATTTAAACCTCCACATTGGTAAGTTTTTGATATAATCTGTTGGTATCAGAGGGTGAAGCCAGAGATCGGGGAAGGCCAAACGCTCCAAGAACAGATCTGGGTCTTCGTCCCAATCCGAGTCAAAAGGGAAGTGTTGAAAGGAAGCAATAGGATGAAACAAGTAGCTGGTGTACCAGTCCCACAGGCTTGAGAGCCACTCCAGATTGTTAGCATTGACTTCATCGTTGTTGTTATTGCGTCTTCTCTTCTTCTCAAAGTAATCAATCAGCAAACCATGGCCAAGGTACGTGCTGAGGAAGAGCGCTGGGTGCGAAGAGTAGAACATCCAGTCGGCTCTTACCCAAGAAGCCAATGTAGTTGTGTTAGAGTACCTGAAGAGTTTTAAACTGTACTCGTAAAAGCTGTCTAAGTAAGGTAGTTGCAAAAAACCCAACACGGGTAGCCAGGAAATAATTAGGAGTGAATTATACGTCCCTAAAGTGCTTATAAGAACCACAAATCGCTTTATAGTAGCGCCTTGCGTAATGAACAGGTCCATCCAAGCCATCAGATTAACCAAAACTAAGCTTAGAACAAATAAATCATTAACTTCTGGTTGCAACGAGCGCAAAAAGGAATCCATGGCACGCAGTGACATAAATTCTCCAGCATTACTTCCATACCTGTAAATCCCTTCAGGAGTCCTAAGTATGTAGGATGGTGTCTTGTAGATACCAATTTCTGCCATGTAACTTTTATTGTCCCAGTTTTCCACATTCACAAAAATAAACTCTACTCTCCCGGTAAACTTTACACTTAGTGCAGAGAAGAAGGCTGGAGGCTGGTCGAGGCTGGCAAACAGGTATATTTTCACACGGTACTGGTCACTTCTGTTCCACTCTTCTCTTAAATGTTCAGAGTTGTAAATGGTTTTGATCCGAGAAGCAGCGTGGGCTGTGATCCATTTGAAAATGTGCTCCACTTCAATTTTGCGCCCGCTGTATTCTTTAAGCATTACTTTTCCCTTGGAGGTGCTGGTCTGTGGAACTGACATAATGAGGGTGGATTTCAGCCAGCCCCTCCTCCTGCAGTATCTGCAAAGAAAACGGCAAGTTAGATGATGGAGCTGCATACTCCTGCAGCTGCAGTCCTTACATCTCCTTAATGAGCCCAAAAATTAGACACGGTGAGCACCTGGGAGTTCATACAGATAACAGCATGAAATACAGGCATCCAATCATCTCTGACAGAGAGCACTTACTCTTACAACACATCTGTTATCTCTTTTATCTATCTTTTCTGTCTTTGTTATCTGTCTTACAAGAAAGCTGTAAGCGGATATGCATGTGTCAGATGCTGAAAGAGGAACAGTGCTCATTTTCATTGGTTATTATAACAAGGCCACACATTACACAGCATCACACAGAATCACAGAATGGCCAGGGTTGGAAGGGACCTCTAGGATCGTGAATCTCCAACCCCCTGCCACATGCAGGGCCACCAACCTCCCCATTTAATACTGGACCATTAAAGTCACCTTGCCTTGGAACTGGCTTTGAGAAGAACGCAAGTGGACTTTTTTCTCTACACCACAGAACTTTGGTAGTACAGCTATTTTTCATAGGCATTCTGACCAAAAAAAATAACCATCACAATGCAGGTCAATGTCCTGCAGCTTTCAGATAACTTCTCCCAGTGCTTCCTTCAACCTAGTTTTGCCAGTCAGCAGCAGGGTGAATTTAACAGGACACTGGCATGTTGACAGCAGATTCAATGAAGTGAGAAGGGTGTGCACTTCTTACTGGGGCCATTTTGGAAGGATGCAGGCAGGCCAACTGGTGTGGTGAGAGCTCACCATAAAACTAGCAGAGGCTGAGATGGGATGAACTCATGAGGATTCTATGATAAAATTGAGGCTAATTAGGAGCTATGCAAAGAGTAACACTGCCAAAGTTTCAAGATGCTCAGGTATCAATGCTTTTACTATATAAGATTATTTCTCTAAACACTGTGAAGTCTAAGAATCTTCCCTTCCAATTAACTTTGCAATTTCTGTAAACATTTAGCATTTGAGATACATGCATAATCCCCAGACCAAAATTCTAGACAAGATTTCCTGTCATGTGAAGCAAATGCTTCCAGCACAACGCCATTAAACGACTGCTTTTGCAGCAGCACAGGATTATTAATAGCTTCTTTGACTCTGCTTTTCTTCCTCATTTGAAATCGTATGTAAACAACAGAGAATCTTGCACAGCGCGCCGTCTGCTGACAAAGGGTGTGTTCATGTCTATGTGGAAGCATGCATGTATTTGTCAAGGAACAGGACAGCAATAATCCTGAGAAGTAGGAACTGCTTTGAAGCTTTGTGCTCACCTGTGTTTCTCCTTTCCAGATAGCAAAAAAGCATCTCTGCAACCCAGAGCTCTCTTATATGAGCTATATTCAGCTGCATTCTAAGCAAGCACAGTTCCTGTCCATGAGTGCCCTAAGGCCAGATTCTTCTACTCATTCTCTACCACTGCTGTATGATCCCCTACACAGTCTCATCATGTATTTCCCCCACAGTGCTTTAGGAAGCTGCAGACCTGTGTTTATGATGCTGATAAATAATGCAGCAGAGAATTCTGAAGAGACTTTAGCGAAGATACAAATAAAAGCACCTTCTATCACAGCTGCTTTTACAACGCAGGAAGCCCAGCTGCCGGAATACAGCTCAGCCTTAAACATTCTGGATAATCCTTAAAGAATATACCTGGGGTCACTGGAACAGTTAAAAGTGCCAGTACGTATGCCGAATCTCGATACTTTCTTCACCATTTTCTCCCAGTGGACTTTACCCACCAGTGGACTTCTGTCGTTTGCTATGACCTATTGCCAAAAAAAGATAATAATTCAGTATCACAGTAAGTTGGCTTTCCAAAATAAAGAGCAAATTTCATGAAAAGAGAGATCTGGTCACTCGATATCATCTTCCCCTTCCCTTAGACAATGCAATAGGAACATAGAACACAGGTGCACCAAGTGTCTTTGGTGAGTGACACTCTAAGACAGAAATACTCTTTGTGCAGAGAGGCAGAAAAGCACACTGTCATTTAAATTTGCAGCATACCAAAGAAACACCGTCTCAAAGCAGGTAAAACGCATGTAAGTAGAGTGTGTGGACCTGATATCAGTTTATTCTGCCATCAACCACCTCTGAGCAGTGGAAACTAATAATTAAACTCTCAGATAATAACCCAAAATCTTCTGCCAGTGACTCAGTCCATGACGTTATGTGACTGCTCCACCAACTCCCATGTCCCACCTGCAATTCCAAGATGGTAATTCACTGTGATAGCTCCCAAGGTCTAATTTGCCATGCTGTATTAAAGAAGTACTTCTGGTTACCTACATGTAAGCCTCTACAGGTGTCTGCAATGAAGGATAAGGACTGATAAGTGCACAGGGAAGGGGAAAAAAAGGAGAACCTGCCTGCCTGCTGCTGGCAGCTAATGCTGAATGACATGCCTGATCATGTGTTATTCCATGAGCTGTCACAGTTTCTATTTTAGAAATGCCTCACATGCTTCCACAAGCTGACTGGCAACCACTTGAAACACGTTTTTAAACCAAGTTTTGAAACTTCTATTTGTTAGGCATTTGTTTACCCACCATTAAACTGCTCCCAGTCGTTTCTAGGCTTCATAACCTGAAACGTCAGCTCTCCTCCCTAAGTTAGGCTGCCAGCACGATGAAGAGCTCACTGTGTACAGGCTGAGACACTGGGCTGGAAAGCATGCCCAGCATTTGAGACTCAAAAATGTATCTGCTTTGTGCTAAATAGCATCCACTCAGAAACTGAAAATAAATGGGTTTACTGCACCGGATGTCCTATATGGAGACACGAAGCTATACTGAAGCTACAGATTGCACTGCTCAGTGCGTTTAAATAAAATCACAGTTGAAGATTGAGATGGGAATCCTTCCAGCCCTTCTCAGAACACACACATCACGTAGCTTGCCTGCCCATGGGCTGGCTAAGTGTAACCTCCAGGCACCCAGACAACCAGCTGGGGACACTGCTGTAGTATTGAGGCTTCTTCACATCACCTGCTGGGTATTTTCAATTTCTTTCTTCTGTATACTTCGAGCCAAAGAGACCACATTCCTAAAGACAACTTGAGATATTTATACCAGTAAATCCCCAAAGCTACTACAGCACAATAAAGGCACCTGGCGTAGTGAGGAGTCATTTCGTTTTATTAAGGAGTTCTGAAATAAACGTTGGAAAGTGTATTACTCTCTGGGCCAACTGCTAAGAGATCCTTCTCACTACACCACACTACAGTACCCACTGCCAGCGCCCAGAGAACGCGAGGCACTGCAGACAGGTCACCAGTATGTCTCTCTGTGTTTGTCACACTGGCTGTTGGTACTGCCTGATTTTCAGGCTAGGTTAATAGCAGATTCCCTGTTCATTGCAGGGGAGTTGGACTAGATAGCATTCAGAGGTCCCTTCCATCTCTGAGGATTCTATGATTGTGTGATTCTAATTCCCATCCTATCAAAGTCTGTGCTGTTGGAGAAAGTTACTTTGGAAGACAAGGCTAGAGTTGACAATTTTTGTTTCATAACCAAATAGAGAGAACTTTCCTATGGTTTTGCACACTTTGCAACATGCTTTGAGCTCATGCTTTTTTTATGTCTTCATTACCAAAAAACAACACGACCAAAGATGGCTGTTGCAGCTGTTCCTCGTAGGCAACACCCACTGACAGCATTGGGAGTTCACTGCACAGAGGCACTTTGGAAAGCAATCATAGAATCATGAAGGTTGAAAAAAACCTCTAAGCTCACTGAGTTCAACCCATCCCCGCCAACAAGCCAAATCCCTCAGTGCCACATCTATGTACTTGTTGAACACCTCCAGGGACGGTGACTCCACCGCCTCCCAGGGCAGCTGTGCCAATGCATCACCGCTCTTTCTAACAAGAACCTTCTCCTAACATCCATCCTGACCCTCCCCTGGTGCACCTTGAGGCTGTTCCCTCTCATCCTACCACTGTCACTTGTTTGAAGGGGCCAACTTCCACTGTGCTCCAACCTCCTTGCAGGGAGTTGCAGAGAGCGATGAGGTCCCACCTGAGCCTCCTCTTCTCCACACTGAACGATCCCAGCTCCTCAGCTGCTCCCCATAAAATGTGTGCTCCAGACCCCTCACAGCTCCACTGCCCTTCTCTGGACACTCCAGGGCCTCCACATCCTTTTTGCAGAGAGGGACCCAACGCTGAACACAGTACTCCATCATCTCTGTGGAAGAGGGTGTCAACTACAGGGTAAGTAACCACGATGCAATCCAGTCTAAAGATAACTTACAAACATTTCTAACAGATCTTATTTAAGAAGTGTGAATTTTCATCAGATGAGACAGTTAGCTGATAAGAACCGTGGCTGAGGAGAGCAGGTAAGTGAATGCACAACAGGTCTGCAAGTTCTTTGAGGCATCAAAGAAATCCAAATTTTGTATTGAAAGCAAGGGGGAAAAGTTGTCTCAAAAATGAACTTAGTGCTCTGCCTCTGTTATCAGATGAAGAGAAGATGGCTGGGGACAGGCTAGCATGTTTATGGCACCTGAAGCTGGAAACAAAACTCAAATAATATCATACACTTCAAATCAGACTGAGCAGAACTGCGATACAATGAGCACACAGAATTACAGATCCACTTGCAAACATTTCTTGTAAAACCACCGTCACGGTGCTTTGCATTCTGATGGGAAGTTAGTTACTATTTTTAAGAGCAAATGAAAAACTTATCCCGCTACTTTGATCTCAACAAATTGCAGAGCAAATTTTAAAGGCACAGAGATGATTGAATTTCCCATCCCCTTCAGCATGGAATCCTAGAATTGCTCAGGTTGGAATTACTGAAGTTGTATCATTCCTGTTAAGATAAGAGTTAAAAAAACCAATCCTCTCCTGGAGACAATGAACTGGATTTAAAGACAAAGGAAAGGTAGTCCTCTTTTCCCAATTTGGTACAGCATTGGTAATGTGCTGCATGGGAAGCTTGCAGGTGAAATGGGGATCAATTTTTGTAATGAGTAAAAAAAAATACAATAATCAGAAAGTAAATCAGAAACTGGCTGAGGCAAGAAAATATCAGAATGCCAGAAAGGTATTAACAGAGTTCTTAATGGATTTCTCAGAGATCAGATCAGCGTATGTCCCTATTACTGCCCTTCCTGCAGAAAGCCCAAAGCCATTCACAGCTGACACAGCTGGGGAGCTGGGAAAAAAGAGGATTGTAATGCCATACAAACCTCATAAAGCAGAGTGTCAGGAATGAAATTGAAATCAATAGCAAACAGGACACTGGGCGTTCATCAGGTAGAAAGCACAGCGGGATGTGAAGCGTGGGGCTGCAGCTGATCCAGCAGGGCTGTATGGCATCAATAGTAACTGGCTGTGAGATAAGCAAGCTCTAGGAAATACCACACCTGGCAAAAACAAACTGCTTGACTGACTCCATGCACTGGGAGTAGCAGGGTAGGCATTTGGAGTCACTGGAATTGAAGGGCAATGTCAATTCAAGCACAATCAGAACAAATTAGCCATGAATACCCTTAGGCCTAAAAGTCAAGGCACATTTCCAAGATGAATGGAACAGTCAACAGGAGTACCACACACAGACAATCTATTTTAAAGAGAGAGCAAGGTATTTTATAAACATTACTCCACAGCCTAGCAGAGGTGAATTCACTAATCAAGAAGGTCCCTTCTGGCCATCTGTTCCACTCTGATTGGAGAAATCAAGAGAAAGCTCATAGGAAAAAAAAATACAGGTATATTTTATGGGATCAGCCAGCACTACTGGGAAACTGACATTTACAGGAATACAAGCCTTTCAAGCTCTTCTTGTTATTAGCTGCATTCACGTTCTGCAAAATATCACCTGTCAGAGTGACAAATAATACAAAGAAGATAATCCAATTAATCCATTAATCATCTTAATGGGCTAAAAGCATCCAACAGGATCAAAGTTACCCCGCCATTTGACAATCCTACAGCATGGAATACATCTGGTACCTACTGTACACATCACCCAGGCCAGAGGACTGGATCTGAACTCCTGCTCTTCCTCTTCATGTCAATGTCAATTTGCATGAGTGGAACAATCAGTGTGGCAGAAGAAACTGGAGAGGTTTTGGCCCTCATTGGACTCTATCTATCTACCAGCTTTCCCTGGAGACTCAGACATGAGTTTCTTCAAACACATCAAAAGGTCAGGAGACTCCCAAACAACTGTTGTGAAATACTGCAGGTAAGTTAAGCTACCAAGATGTGCAAAGCAAAGATGGAAAGTCTGCACCTTGGAGAACTCAATTTTTGTGTCGCGCAACTGAGTTTTCTTTTTCACTTTCCACTATACAACCACATACCTAAAAAGATGGATTTCAGATATCACAAGAAAACAAACAAAACAAAAAGCACAGAATTACAGTCACAGAATCACCAAGGTTGGAAAAGACCTCCAAGATCACCCAGTCCAACCACACACCCATCACCAATATTTCCTACTAAGCCACGACCCTCAGAGCAGCAGCTAAACATTTCCTGCACACCTCTGGGTTGGTGACTCCACCACCTCCCTGTGCTGCCCATTCCAGCACCTGACCACTTTTTCAGAGAAGTTTTTCCTAACATCCAACCTGAATCTCCCCTGGTGCGACTTGAAGCCAATAGAAAATATGAATCGAGGGACACAGGGGCCGTGTCACTTCGGAAGTACCAACACTGTGATGACTTCAGCAGGCAGTTGTGTGAGTAGCTTTTGCATTGGAAGAGTTCTCCTGACTCTCAATTAGACAGAATAGTCCCATGGACATAAACAGGTGACGCCAATTAAGAACCTAATTAATAAAATCATTTTGATCTATAAGTTAAAATAGCCAGGGTTATGACATTAAAGAAGCAGACAGACTTTAAGAACAAATACCCCAGAGAAAGAAACATGAATGTTTTGAAAAATACAACAATGTCAGTGAGACATTCCTTAGAATCACAGAACGGCCTGGGCTGAAAAGGAGCACAATGCTCATCCAGTTCCAACCCCCCGCCGTGTGCAGGGTCACCAACCAGCAGACCAGGCTGCCCAGAGCCACATCCAGCCTGGCCTTGAATGCCTGCAGGGATGGGGCATCCACAGCCTCCTTGGGCAACCTGTTCCAGTGCATCACCAGCCTCTGTGTGAAAAACTTCCTCCTAATATCTGACCTAAACCTCCCCTGCCTCAGTTTAAAACCATTCCCCCTTGTCCTATCACTATCCTCCCTTCTGAACAGTTGTTTGCTTAATCCAATTTGCTTAATCCAAAAGGAAAGTCCTTCAGGTAGATGCACAGACACCACAGTGACCACTTCATAACTTTCACTGATGCAGCTGCACCGTAACTTCCCAGCCTGGTCATTCCCAGCCATTGTTAAGGATTTTTCTAAATTATTCTATGAAACTTTAAGAAGATAAGTACCAGGAAAAGTTGTAATGGCTACCGAAGAGACTCCAGGAAACATTTGCTGTAGCAGTATGCAGATTCCTGTTCTGGTAGCCCAGCAGCGTTTGAGCACAACACAGAAGCTTCATTTGAGCACTCCTATTTTCTGTTCATTGAAATCAGATATTGCTCAATTTCTTTTACACCACTATGCAGAGATTTCAAAGCCGGCCTTTCTAACAAGGAGCGATCTCAGTAAGTTTTGAAGCTCTCCCACCATGGAGACTATTCAAACATCACAAGGCACGAGAAGGAAAGTCAGACACTGAAAAATGAAGAACAAACAACACTTTGTGGTGCTTCAGCACTCATTATTTTAACCAATTCCAGCTCCTTTAGTTATTTTCTGTTCCTCCTCTGATAGTTAAGACGTACAAAGAAAAGAAACATACTAACCACTTGATGTGTAAAAACTATTGCAAGATGGAGGAAAGAGCTTCCATGCAGCAAACCGCAGTATGTTCAAAGATACAGACCCTGCAGACCTGTGACAGGCAGCTCTGTAAAGAGGACATTTTAAAATCACTCCTTAAATCTATTTATTACCCAGTCCAATGGCCTCAGAAACCCACAGTAACCTCTGCAACGCTCCAGAGAAAAACATCCTGACAGATTATTTACTTTGCTACTCAACAACCCTTGTGCTTCGGTCCTTTGATTAAGAGCCACTCTACTTGTATTTGTTACATTGCACCAGAGATGGGAATACTAAGAAAAAAAGGGAACAAAATAGAAAGACAGAATGGAGATGACACAAGAGAAGCTCAGAGATGCACATGTGTTTTCTACATTATTATTTTTGGTTTTTTTTGTGATGGAAAAATATTCACGTTGGCAGCATCTCTGAGCCATTATGGCATATGAGCGTGTGCCATTAAAGGAAGAGAAAGCTATCCAAATGAAAGCACCAAGGGAAGCTCCAACATTATCCAAGCTGGAAGTTAGCCAAGACACCAGGTGTCAGGCACACCTGCTCATACAAGCACACAACGTTCTGAATACACACAAATAGTCAAAACTCGGTTTTACAGCCTGGCCACAAAGACAGCTTCAAGTACCCATCAAGACAGGGCACTGGGGAGCTGTAACACAGATTAAATCGCAAGGAAGAACAAAACCTGGGAATTGAAGAGCCATCATCACCCTCTGCACACAAACACATCCAGGCAGTCCCCCCAGGAGCAGTCAGCAAGGCAATCTCTGCATGAAGGAACTCAGACCGCCAAGCTGGAAAGACCTGCATGATTTTGCCAAAAGCAAAACCCATTTCTAAGTTATTTAAGGCAGTGGTAAGGTCACACATGTGTGAGAGCTGTCAGCACGGCTCACCACTCTCCAGTCTGAGATATCCAGAATCACAGAGGACCAGGAACTCAGTCAGGGTGCCTGCAGTGGGTAAGTGAGCAAAGGCAGCCTCATAGCTCTGCACAGAGCACGTATGCTCTATGGAAGCATCCACAAGGATATAAAAGCTGAAAAACACTCGTCTATTAATTCAGCTTCCTATGTGTCTGACATAGTTTTTTGGGGGTTACGTTACTATCCTTCCACAGATAAAACAGTAGAGAT
Source organism: Tetrao urogallus (assembly GCF_951394365.1). Taxonomy (NCBI): domain Eukaryota; kingdom Metazoa; phylum Chordata; class Aves; order Galliformes; family Phasianidae; genus Tetrao; species Tetrao urogallus. Next base: position 65,688,580 of record NC_136817.1, read on the forward strand.
ATTGGGACAAGTCACAGAAATACACCTAATTAAAACTGATCTGGTGTGTTACTTACTAGAAGCATGGGAAAATGGGAAAATGCCTATTTATGATGTTCCTGAATGCATTCAAGGCCAGGCTGGATGTGGCTCTGGGCAGCCTGGTCTGGTGGTTGGCGACCCTGCACATAGCAGGGGGTTGAAACTGGATGATGATTGTGCTCCTTTTCAACCCAGGGCACTCTACGATTCTATGATGATCCACGAATGTCTGCACCTTCATTCATTCCAAGACATCTCACACACAGTTTATTATCCTGCACTGTGCTGATGAAACTGAATTTCTACACAGTCTCTCTATGCCAAGGACTCACAACTAGTTCACAATCCATCTCTATGGATTAAAGATGTCTGGTTTTTGTTTTTTGTTATTTGCTTTTTTTTTTTAAACTAGTCTTTTCCAAGAAAGAAACGATGAGAAATTTGGTTAAAATAGGTAAAGACAGAAGAGTGCATCCGTCAGAGCACATAACAATTAACTACCTGGAAATTACACGTAGTTTTTCAAGGCAGGCAAGCTGTTCTACCCACCAATCTGAACAGCTCTGTTGAGTCCTCTCCGCATGCAGGGGCTGAAAATGAATGAGCTGTTATAATGAATTAGCAAAGATATGCAGGCACTGTGAGAACTATCACATTTCAGCTGATGGTGTTCTATACCCTTGGCCGGATAAGAAGGCTCTCCAGAAGGATACTGAAAGCTAAAATGGGGTATCCTATGGTAAATGATCCTGAAGGGCTACTGGAAAAAATGGCACAAACATTGAACAACGTATTTTAAATGAGCTAAGTGCTTACACCTAATTTCCTTCTAATGAGAACAAGCAGTCACCTGGCAAATTTGAAAAGGCAAATATGAAAATTACTCTGCATGCACGCAAAAGCAAATCAAAACAGAAGAAAGATCACCAAAACTCCACACAAACATCCCTCACTCTGTGATTGCACCACTTGAACATGAAGCTCGGATGCAGAACAGACTGGGATGGAAGAGGCACGTGGACATGGCACTAAGGGACGTGGCTTATTGCTGGCACATGGCGGGGCAGGCAGTTGGCTGGACTGGTCATATTGGTCATCTTGAAGATCTATTCCAACTGAGACAATGCTATTATTTTCCACTCACAGTCACATCTTTCGCATCTCTCCCAGCCATGCTGGCTGGTACACGTTTGTCCTGCTGCCTCAAAGCCAAGAATGAAGTTCTCTTTGCTTCTTTCTAACACCATGTTACAAAAGGACTTTTTTTAAACAAAAGGAAAGCATAAATTTAGATTTTAACTTCATTCAAAGATTTTTTTTTTTTTTTTTAAGAAAGATCTTTTTATGGATCTTTTATCAGATGTTTTTAAAAAGCCTTAATGGCTACGTACACTGTTGGATGTGACAGGCTTGTAGAGGCTAACCAGAGAGCATTAAGGCATAGCAGAGCCTGGAAAAGCAAGAATGTTGAGTTACTCCTCTGCCAATAAACCAAGCAGCACCATTCTCTGCTCCAGAAGCTACCATTCATCCTTCCTGCTCGCCAGAGAAGTGCATAACAGCAGCTGGCAAGCAAGAAGAAAAACATAAAAGGAAAGGTGATGAGATCATGAGCTAATAAGAGAGAGAACATGCTGCTGTCTGAGGCTCTACGAAAGCCCCATAGAGGAACATGGGACACTTGCTAGCAGCTACACTTGTAAACAAACTACTGCTTACCACTGAACCTCAATTCTTTGCATGTGGGTTTCCAGAAAACGGAACATAGCCACAAAACACTTGGTTTCCCTGCATACGGTCTCTGACTTTTTCCAGGTTTGCCTTGCCAGCTCTAAACGATAAATTCACCTCTGAATTGATCAGACACATCCAAAAATAATCGTAGTTTCCTCATTTTGCTCACATTCTCTGCAGACAGTGCATGCTACTACATTACCAGCTTGTGCCACCCAGAAATCTCATTTACATGCACTGGAAAATTAAAATGATCTTCTGAGTCTTCATCTTCTGATACATCATCACGATTGTCTCCCAAACCCAACTCAACCAACACAGCCCAACTCAGCACTGCGTGAGCTCAGCCACAACCATTCCTCTCCCTCCACTGCTTTCCCAGCCTGTGTGGAACAGATTCAGGGTCAGGAAAGAACCTGGAGCTCCTTTCTGCTTCCCAGCCGGCAGCAACAACAGAGCAGACCATTCCTCCCTTCTCTGTGGTCACTGAACCTCTACATAAAGCATCCTCGGTCTTGCACTGTCCCCTGCCTAAGCTCTGAGCTGAGCAGCTGTTTCACAGTATGCTGAAAGGTAAAGGAGAATGGGAGAGCAATCAGGACTTGGAACTGGAAGGTGGTAACAAGAAGATTTGCGGGGAAAAAGCACATGAAAAGAGCATGGAAAAACCTGTGAAAGGACACAAAGAATCCAGTGCAGAAGTGAAGTAATTGTGGCAAGGGAAACAAATGAAAACACAGTGATGAAAACTTGAGGGAAGGCAAAAATGAAAAAAAGAAATTTGATATCTTGAGTGGTTTTCATTGCGGAGAAAGAGACCAACAGCATTCAGCAAGTAAATTATTCAGTAAATTTCAATAATGTTTCTTTCCACAGCTATTGTGACCAACTGAATAGCTGTGCAAATATTTCCAAGATGATGACAACATTCATCACATCTGAGATATCAAAATGCAGCCTGACTGACTGGCTATTATGAAGCTGGCTGAAAATATATTACCATTAAAATTCAGCAAACAACTGACACAGAACTGCCACATTTTACTCTTTTGAACTGTATGGAGAAGAGTTTTTTCACATCATACTCACATTTGTCAGTTAGCTGAGAGACAGTAAGCACAATGTCACTCAACAGCCCTCTCTCTGCTTGAAGGATTCCCTTCTGTACGATTTAAACCTGAAATTTGGACTCAACGTTCATTTCCAAAATGCCAATGCCATTTTGACTACACAGGTAATCCTTCACCTCGTTGTCTATTTCAGAGGTGGCAGTAGCATAGCTCTAGTAACAGAAACTCATTAAATCCTGGTAATCAATTGAAATAGAAAACATGAAAGTAGGAGATCAGACAAACCGCTCACTGCAGGAAGGAGAGCTGTCAGGTAAACAATGATTATCTGGGGGAAAAGTCTGACTGCCCAATGTGGCTGGTCCCAGGAAACTTTTGCCTAAAAAGATCTCTTATCAATGGAGAAGTTGATGAAAGAAAGTATTTTTTCACATTTTTAATCTAGACTACTTATCTTATGTTTTCATATGTTAACAAGAGTGATGATAAATTGTTCCAGAGCCTCATCTGCAGAATCCTAAATGTTTTCTTGTTCTCATGCAGCCCTGGGGAAGCTCGCTGTAAATCAATGGGCCCACAAGGTTTGGGGAAAGGCAAACTTGAAGCTTCCAGAACATACTGTGCAAACAGGCTGCTGGATCAGAAAGCTGCACCTCCCTCATTTGTGAAGAGGTAAGAGAGACTGCTAAAGTGCTCTGAGCCCCTTAAATAAATAGACACTTAAACCAATTGGGTCTGAGCATGTAATAAAAGAAGAGCAAGACCAGAGGCACTGCTCCTGTGCCAGCTGGGAGCATATATACCTAATGCACTTACTTCACACTATACACAAACTTGCACAGTACCAGGGCCAACTACCTGCGCAGTGTGTGTGCTACAGTGTGTGCTGCTCTGCTTGTCTGCTGGCTGTAAAGCATCTGCCTTCAAAAAGCAATCCACTCAGCAGCAGAATTTCTTCTTCTCTGTATAGGAACTCTGTCACTTCCAGTTTTGCTCAATTTTTAGATCAGATTTGCTCCTTGTGATCTCCCTGATGTGGTTTATCTCTGCCATCATCTCCCTGCTGCACATTTTTCTTCTAGTTAACCACCCTCAAAAATTTCTTGTTCAAAACTCACTTTGAATGTGATACATAAAAATACACGATGAAACATCCATACCTGTACCAGCCAGATCCCGTCTTTCGTATCTTCTACAAGCTCATAGAAATGCATTTCACCACTAAAGTTTGTACTTGAAACTGACTCAGAGGCTTCTTCCTCCTTGAGGGCAGAATAAAGTTCCCCTTCCATAAGGTCACCTGAAAAAGAAGCAATTGGAGACGTTCTGTTAAAACATCATGACAGATTACTTAATAGCAGCAAATTCTAATAGTAACAGTGAGTCTATTTCAGAAAGCAGCAGTTTCACTAGGTAGATTTTCAATGGGTGCTCAAAACCCTTGTCAGTAGGAAGGCGACTGAAGTTATTTTAGTTCCATCCATAGGGACCTGACTATGAACAATCTGACAACGCTTCTGATTACACAGACATACCACACATGAGAGTAAATGAACATCTCCTGAGCCTCCCTATCTGAAAACAACAGCATCTCAGTGGCAGGCAGCAATCTGAATTCACGTATCTTGACTTGCATTTCACGGGACAGTAATTTTGGAGCAAATTCTCAGCACTGATCATTCGAACAGCATTTCAATCAGAAATACGGTACCTAAAAACATGCTGAGTGTCCCACAAGAAGCAAAAATCCAACACAGAACAATTCAGCTGTTGGGTTCTGTTTACAAAGTTGTGAATTAGTTCTCATCAACTCCATCCTAGCGAGAAAAGGGGCTCGTGGTGAAATCATTTGATGTTTCCCCCACAACCTCATTTCCTCCCCATATTTTGTTCTGCCATCATTACTAACATTCTTAATAACAACTGGTATTGTTGCAACTAATATGTTCAACTTGAAGAAATGAAGCCTTGCCCGAAGAGGCTACTTCCTACAAAATGAGGGGGGAAAAGAAGTGCTGTTACAGCAGAAACACTTGAGAGCTTTCAAAAAGTATTCATGGAATTCAAACTTCAAAATTAGAGAAAAATTCTGCAAAGCCTATTGGCACTAGAATTGTTTCCATGACATTTTAAGTCAGTTAATACAGTTTGTTTGGCGTCAAACACTTCCCTGCAGCATTTGCAGCCCAAACATAATGACATCATGAAAGTACGTGACAGCCAAAGAGCGAAAGTGATTGGAAACAAAACCGAAATTGCCTCCTGGTGCCTACTGGTGAAGCAGGAAAGTGAATAAACAACATAAATAAACAACAAACAATACAAGCAAATTAGATTTAGCTGCCCAGCTTTAACATCAATTATTAAAGCCAGTTAGCATTTTGTGGCTGTGACCTCCCTGTATTCATCCAAACCCTTCTCTTTATTTCTGTCTGGTTCCCTTACCGAGCACCAGGATTTTTCTCTCTCTACCAGCAGCCCTTTGCCCCGTGATTTACAAGCAGCAATGTCCTGCTTGGCTGGCACTACGCTGATTACATCAGCCCATCTCCAGCCCTTTGGGCCACTTCCCTTTGGGCCACCATCTGTACTTTCCATGCACTCCTGCAGCTCTGCCCACTCTCAGCGCTGCCAGGCGCCCCACAGCCCCCCACTTCCACGGGTCTGTACCAACTTCTGCAGCACTTTTCCACGCACAGCACCCGCTGATCCCACAGCTCTGCTTCCCTCATCCCCGTCCCGATGACACCTCCCAGCAAACAAGCGATCCGTAGGGAAAGGGATGCAGAGAATAAGCCGGCCCCCACTAAATAATAAATAGCAACCCGCCAGCCTGCGTATCTTTGGATTCTTTCCTCCTCGAATTCTTTCCTCCTCGTTTTTCACGGCCGATGACATTCGCTTTCAGCCGAGCGCAGGGAGCCCAGCGCTGCGCTGCACACCCGAAAGCAAAACCCCCCTCCCGACGGGAAACCATTTCTTGACAGCCTGGCCGAGGCCTTCCGAACGCCGCCCGCCCGTGCCTCCCCCCATAGCCGCCCCACCGACAGCCGAGCTCGGGGCACTCAGGGGTCACGCCGGGCCCGCGCCGGGCGCGCTGACGCAGCGCGGAGCGTCGTGCCGCCGTCGGTGCCGCCGTCCGAGCGCCGCCCGGGGCTCCCGCCGCGGCACCGCGATGCCCTTGGCCGGAGCTGCCGCCTTAGGCCCGAGGGGAGGGAGGGAAGGGAGGAGGGAAGCGGCCCTACCTGACTTCTCCACCAGCTCCCGGACATCCTTCTTCTCGGGCAGCCCCGAGTGCCCCAAGCCGCGGCACTCCAGGATGGTCCGCAGCTTCCTGAAGCTCAGCGCCACCGGGTCCACCAGCTGCGTGGCGAAGAAGCCGGTCTCGTACCACACCACGGCCTCGAACACCCTGGCCAGGACGAAGAGCACCAGGAAATACAGCAGCAAGAAGCACAGCTTCAGCCACATCTTTCCCGGCGGGCGGGCGGGCTGACGGACGGACGGGCTGGCTGTAGAGGCCGGGGGGGCCGGCGCTGCCCCGCGGCTGGCGGCGCTGAGGCGGCGCGGGGCTGTCAGCGCGGCGGGGCTGCGCGCCCCCCGCCTCCCTCCCGCCGCTGTCCCCGCCCCGGCGGAGCCGCGGCCGCCGGCGGAGACATAACAAGTGACGTGTGCGGGCGGGCGGGGACCGGCGGAGGGAGCGAGAGAGCGAGCGGGGCCGCGCTCGGCCTGCCCTCCGCCCGCCCTCCGCCCGCTACTGGGGGCCGCGGAGGTTCGCACAGCCCCGGCCCCGCCGCCCCTTGCCGGCTGACGGCAGCGCCCTCACCGCGCACGGTAGAGCGCCGGAGGCCTGCCGACCGAATGGGCTGCGCCGTAAATAAAGAGGTTGTGCCGTAAATAAAGGGGTTGTGCTTGCCCTAGGCATCAGCTTTGGACCCGATTGCTGTGGTTGCTATAAAATAAACCTAAGAAAACACCAAGAACGGGCAAACGGCAACCCAGACTGACGTTTTTCATTAGAAGAAAGGTGTTCACGCAGACAGAACTGAAGTGCATGGACAGTTCACAGGATCATAGAATCATTAAGGTTGGAAAAGGGCTCAGATCACCAAGTCCAACCACCAACCCATCCCCACCATGCCCACCAGCCATGTCCCTCAATGCCGCATCCCCAGGCTCCTGAACATCTCCATCAACGGTTTGACAGCAACCCAGTGGGACCGCTTGATCATAGGATCACACCATAGAATGGATGGGGTTGAACAGGACCATAATGATCGTCTAGTTTCAACCCCCCTGCTATGCACAAGGTCGCCATCCAACGTAGACCAGACCACTTCACTGGGGTTCTGCACAAGAAGTGTGAGAAAGGCTGTAAAGAGGCGATTTAGCCTGCTTCAAAACACACTGCAGTCACACTTGGTCTTTGAGATGAAGGCTCTCCTCTGAAGGGAACTCAGCATCGCCTCTGTAGGTTTAGTTATTTTAAGAAACCACAGTTTGCATTAAAATTGCCAACTCATACACAAACACAGAAATAGCACAGCTTCATTTAAAGAATACTGACAGCCCCTCAGAACACACATGCTTAAGTAATTCTGCACTAAGGCATAAAAATCGAATTTTAACATAAATATTGACCTGTAAAAAGCATCTAAATGGCCACGGTCTTCAGAGCAGTTAAAAAACAGTTAGAGGGTTCTTACATGTTGATTTGAAGGGGTAAAAAGCACTAACCATTACACCCACATCAACCACTGTAAAAAATGAAATACGAACGCTGTTCTTGTGCTCCACCTGCCTTATCCCACGCGTCCTTATGCCTGGGCATCCTGGATGCAGGTTCAGCCCATGTTGTCCTGTTTAGCTTTGCAGGTGACTGCACAGCCACGATGGCCTCTTTGAGAACGGCTATGCTTTCTATCGCAGTGGGCTCGTTTTGTTTCTGGAAAGGGGAAGAGAGATTGCAGAAATACCTGCTCACAAACTAAGTCCTCATAGGCCTCTAAATGTTCTGTGTTGTACTGGGAGCCGTACAACTCTTTATTCCTCATAATTGTAATGTGGTACAGTAAAGATTAGAGGAGGGAAGAGTGGACTGCACCAGAGCTGCTGCTGTTGCTCAGCTGAATGAATATAAAGGGGTTTCAGCAGCTCAGTCTGATTTGGAGTGAGCTTGCACAGAAGGTACTGGAGGAAAAAGCAACAGAGCTTGTAGGACAGGCTGTAGCCCTCTCCTTCACAGTCACTCAATTTTTTTAAATCCCCTTCAAGGACCCATCTCCCTGATGAGAAAGTGTCTGTGGCACAGCATCAGTAAGATTAATCCTTTCCCCTTGGCAAAAACAAAACCGTGAGTGGCTTTGTTATTGCAGTTGGCAGAGCCAAGGGATTTTCAATAAAAAGCACATTTAATGTCACCTGTCGCTAGGACCAGAGGTAGGCTCCCCTGGAGTGCTGAGAACACACTGCAAGACCACATTTCTTTTTCTAAAGTTTCACAGAGACCCTTTACTTTCGTCACGCATACAAGAAGCTGCCCCATTTCCCTGCTCTCCCTGTTTCCTCCCTGTATCTTTTGGCTGTGTGCTGAGCTGAGGGATGCCCTGCTTCCTCCAGCTGGAAAGCACCTAGCATTAATTAAGGCTACGCTCACAGCTCAACTATTTGCAACACCAACTGCTGGGGAGGCTGTCACTAGTATGTTATTTCCTACTGCTCATGTGCTGAGTTAAATGAATTCTTAACATTCCCCAGTGGTAATTGATGATGAGTCCCCTGCAGATACTAAGCTAATCATCTGCCAAAACTCAAAACCCTGGAGTAATTTTCAAGAAAGTAAAACTATTGTTTCAAACCGCTACCCAACACATACGCACCCCAAACAATCCAAAGCAAAGCAACAGTGAGCACAGCAGTACAAAGACAACAGAAATGTGAGGGAGAGGGAAAAATGCAAGTGAAAAGCAGGGCAGGGATGGGTATGAGCAAGAACCACAGGCGATGGGTTAGCCAAAGGCCTGGGGGACAAGAGGGATAACACTAGGAAGCTGCACAGCGGGCTTGGGGCCTCTGTGCTGAAATACTGGTTCTGCAAAGATTTGTTTTGAGCAGCACCAAGGGCTGCACTTGTACAAACCTGAGGAGCATTCGCATATCCACACAATTTTGGGTTTTTTTTCTCCCTCCCTCCAACTCATGTTTAATATGCTGAGAAAGAATTCCTAGGTGAATACTGTCTTTACATCTTTAGTTGACAAACCTGATGTGTTATTTTCTAGATGCGGCTGACATTTGTTGGTTTCTAGCTGTAACTCAGAATGTCTTTGACATGTCACCTGCAAACAACTTTTCAGAGAGTTATAATTAGCTGGAAAATTTGAATACCATAGCAGTGAATTAAAAATTCATTTGGGGTGAAGACAAACAAGACACGCGCTGACATTTTAAAGACCTTCGGGTTAACTCAACATAATTAGCAATATTAAACAGTCATCAGACAGACAGTTCTGTGCTCACTGAGCAAATATTACGGATGTAATGAGAACTAAATATGTAAATTCCACCTTTAAACAAAAACCCAAAGCAGAGATCTACACCATCTTGGTTAAAAGAGTATTTTACTTGGATTTCTGAGAGAATGAGACCAAATCCTGAGAACTGAGACAGACATCTTTTTTTGTCAGACAGCCAAATCTGAAGACTCTGCTGCCCATTGATAAATGGCAAGGATTCCCTCTCCTCCTTCATTGTTTTCTGTGAGCAGCTGCTGGCTGGGCACCCTGGGAATACAGACAGTAATCCACCTTCAATACCCAGCCATCTACTGGGAACATTAAGACAAGTATTGTCATTTTTTAAGTCAATACAACTGAAGACTGAAAATCTTAATTCCATTCCTTATCGTGTTAAAATATTATTACCCCCTTTTTCTTGGACAGTCTTAATATTGCCACATAGCAAGATCAGTCAACTAACATTTAAGCTACTAGAAACCCAGTTTTACCATGAGTCAGCCACTCTGTAAATATAATTGGCAGGAGTTTAGTAACATATAGTCTTCTTGGATTACATTTTAAACAACATGCGTGCATCTCAACAAATTTTTACTGTGCTATAAAATATTATTTAACCAATGTTAATTAAATAAACCTGCAAGCCTCTATTAGAGTGTCAAAACAAAATGGCAGCAGCCAGACAGCGCTATTTTACCTAGAGGGATTTTAAATTAAAAAATGTTTGCTGCAAGTGGCCAAAAAGGAAGTAGATTTAACACACAGGTATTCTGCAATAGATTGGCCAATATTTGACACTTCAGATAAAGCTCTGGTTATTCAGGTGAAGCAAGCCTGACGTGATCCAGCAGTGAATCACAGCAGTTCCAGTGGGACCGGATCTCCAGAGGTCACAAAGTCCAGTCTCCTGCTGGAGGCAGGGACAGCTGGGATATCAGACCAGGCTGCAGGCTGCACCAGGCTTTAGGCAGGCTGGAGTTTTACTCTTTGATCTGATAGACAATCTTTCCTCTCCTGTGAGAATTGCTTGTAAGCACACAACAGTTAACAGCGCAGAAAGGTACATGAATCAAGGCCAAACAGCATACAAGAGCAGAATACATGAATTAAATCTTGAATTGCCTTTTTTTTTTTTCTAGGTATTGGTATTTTCTTTACTGTAACAGTAAGAAATCTTATACTGCCCCTAGAGAAGACAGATTCTGTTTGATGACTATATATATGTTTGACAGTATGTGTGTATATACATATGCTTGACTCTATTTGTATTTGACTATATATATTTATATATGTATGTCTAAGTCAGGAGATCTTGCTTGAATGTGCTAATAGATGTCAAAGGTGACCATGGTGGTAAAGAACCTAACAAATTAAACCAAGATACTAATGACATAAGCCCAAGGCATTTGCATGTCTTTGAACATCATATATGAGTACAGAAAGAGCAGGAAAACAGAGGCAGCAGTTTGGGCCTGAATTTGACAAAATGACTGTGACTTGTATGTACCTACATTGAGAATAATCTCTGCTTTCGTGTCTTATTTCAGCAGTATGGCCACAGATGAAGCAACAAGATACATGGTTTGAGCTTTGGGAGTTGCCTACAGGAGAAGGACCTGGGGTCTTGGTGGACAGCAGGGTGGCCACGAGCCAGCATTGCGCCCTTGTGGCCAAGGAGCCCAATGGTCTTTTTAATGTGCATTAAAAAGAGCATGAAAAACTTGAACAAGAAAACCTCTGTACTAACATGTGCAGGAACTTGTATACAGTGAAGGTGATGGAGAAGTGGAACAGGCTGCCCAGAGAGGCTGTGGAGTTTCCTATGGAGATACTGAAGAGCCATCAGGGTGCCCACTTGTGTGACCTGTTGTATGGAACTGTTTTAACAGCAGCTTTAACTCAGTGATCTCTTGAGGTCGCTTCCAACCTCCTTGATTCTGTGACTGGGAGCTGGACTCTGTGATCCTTGTGACTGTGTGCTTCTGTGCTCCAAATTCAGACCAGAGTTTTCTCAACTGATTCTAACAGGACAGAAACACACGGTGACACCTGCCTGGGGCTGCCATATCCAACTACTGAAGTGCCAAGGGGGAATTCAAGCAAAAAATATTTATTTCGGCTGTTCTTTTTTAACCAAGCGCTTGCCCAGCGCTCCGCAGGGGGGTTAATCCCCTCAGCCCACAACCCCACAGGTATCGCCCGCCTGCCCGAGGCCCGACAGCACACAGCGCAGCCTCCTCCGCGCCCCGCCCCCTCCAGCCCGTCCCCATGGCAACAGCGCAGCCTCAGGACCCCGCGCTTAGCTGCCCTCCTCGCTGCCCGTTCTCTCCCGCCGGTAGGCCGGGGCTGCCCGCCGCACCGCCTGAGCGATAATCGCCTCCCCTTCCTCTCTCCTCGAAGGTCCCCGGCTGCCCGCAGCGCCGCCTGTTCCCCCGCCGCCGAGGTCCCCGCCTGCCCGCCGCGCTGCCTGCGCACAGCTGGGGGAGATCGGGAAGTTGGACGCCGGGCCGGGGCTGACGGAGGGCGGCCGGGACAGGCCGCGGAGCCCGGGGGTGGGGGGAGACGAAGAAGAAGAAGGCGGCCCGGTGCCGGCCGCTATGGACCAGTGCGTGACGGTGGAGCGGGAGCTGGAGAAGGTGCTGCAGAAGTTCTCGGGCTACGGGCAGCTCTGCGAGCGGAGCCTGGAGGAGCTCATCCAGTACGCGGGAGGGCTGCGGCGGGAGATCCTCCAGACCGAGAGTACGTGAGGAACCCCCCTTCCCCCACACACCCCGCTTTGCTTCCCTATCCCCGTCCGTTCCCAGCCCGCCGCCCTCTTTCCCCATTCGTCAGGGCAAAAAAAAAAAAAAACGCTTCGAAAGGTCTTAAAATCCGCCAGTGTGGAAACGCGAGGCCCGCAGGCTGCCCTCATCCCTGCCCGGCTGTGCCCTCAGCGCGCTGTGAGCCGCTGGGCTGCTCAGCCCTGCGCCGTGTTCCGGGGGAGAGCCAGGAGATGAAGAGCGGGCTTGCAAGAAAGCAGCCAGCCCGCTGTTTATTTCGCCTTTCTCTTTGTTTTCTCTTTTCCTCGATGCTTTTGTCATTTATTTACCTTCGGGGAGGGCAGAGCCGCTCTTCAGCTGAAAGCAAACACGGCCTCGTGAGTGGAGTTTCTGTTTTGCAGCCGGTGTGGGCAGGCTCGGTCTCCGAAGCACGCTGTAAACATGAAACGCTCAGCTTGCACAATCAGCGCCGTGTTTATGGGTGGTGTGGGAGGGGTGCTGAGGCGGCTGAAGCGACTTCACCCAGCGCCCTGCAGGAAGTGAGTGGTGGCTCAGGGATTAGGAGTGGGAGCTGCCCGGCTCCTCTGCCCAAACTTGACAGCAGGGTGTTTATCTCGCTGCTTTCTGGGATTTGCTTTGCTTTGGTTCAGAGTCAAATGTGTTTGCTGTGGGTTTGTTACAAATACAGGTGCGGTTCTCGTCTAGGAACGCGTTTAATTCCTAGAACATAAACAGAAGTGCGTGAGAGTTGCTGCGTGCACAGAGCAGTTTGCATAGAGAGCAAATATGGAAATACAGTTCTGAGGCAATTGTCTGCGATGAAGTCATGTTCTGTCTTTTTTGGTATTATTTTGGAAGTGCATCTCAGTAAATGGCGCTCAGTGGCTTTCCAAAGAGTTTAAGCTTGTGTGTTTTATCGACTGTCTTTAATGCATATCCATCACAAACAGATGCTGACCTTGCTTGGAAAGCTTTGTGGCACGACCCTTAGGCTTGTGTTGATACTTACGGGAATCTGTGGGATTGTGAAGCTTTCTAAGCATCCTATTCCAGGCTGGATGTGGCTCTGAGCAGCCTGGTCTGGTGGTTGGTGACCCTGACCATGGCAGGGGAGTTGAAACTAGATGATCTTTGAAGTCCTTTTCAGCCCAGGCCATTCTGTGATTCTATTCCACATCCAGAGTTCTTACTTCTGTTGTAGTAAAGTGAAAACCCAGGGTGCTCCTTCCAGACTCCACGTACAGGTGTTTTGGGGTGGTATTATAAAACCCCAGATGTGTTCTCAGCACTCACTGACCGACTGGTGATGCTGTCCCAGCAAAGTGCATCCCAAACTGAGTTTTCTTTTAGTCAGCACTCTAGAATGAAGCTAATGTGTTGTCAGTGCATACTCAAATTTCTCAGGGCTCTATTAAATTTTGATGTCTGTGGGTAGGCAGCTTTAATAGGTTTCATGTACCTTTTTAGTAAGACTTGCAGCTTTTATGTGCTGTGACCTGAATTTATTTATTTATTTATTTATTGAGAATTGGTGGACACGGAAGCAGCCAGACATCCTAACATGGAGCTCTGTAATTTGGGGAACTGCAGAAATATCCCTCTCTGCATGTGATTTAAAAGGGAACATTAAAAAAAAAAAAAAAAAAAAAAAAAAAAAAAAAAAACAGATCCAAAAGTAATAGAAAGAAGTTCAAGTTGTGGGATGAAATTTGAAAGCAAGCAAAGATGTATGGAAAGGCCTTGAATAGGCAGTGGCTACCAAAAGGAAATGAGTGGAGGAAAAAAACCTTGTTAGTTTAGAGGCCGAAGCAGCTTCTATCTTGTGCTCTTTTTCCTGCTCTTAACATTTCTTGAGCTGTTCTTCATGTTAAAGCCCAAGCACTGAGCAGCCCCATGTTGAGCCCTTTGGATAGGAAGACCAAGTTTGCTTTTCTTCTCCTTTAATACATCTCATTTCCTAGAACAGCCAAGGCAGGATTGCTTATTCTTCTTGGATGGTGGAAGCAATGTCTGGTCAGTGTCTGGCTGACTGAACTTGGCTTTGAGCTCTGCTCACTGCCTGGTGTCTGACTGCTGAAGTATTTCCTTTTAAATTGCAGCTCTGCACACCCAGTGCAGTGAAACTGTCAGTCTGTGGTGTTCTGTGAGCACTGAATGCTGAGAGGGGTCTGTCTGCAGGCTTCCTTCTGCTGATTTATTGCAAGTAATGACGAGTTTAATTAAAGCAGAAAGAGATGCGCGTAGGGGGAGAAATCTTTTCTCTTATAAATTTGATGGCTTTTCTGCTGTAGCTGGTTTCTGCTGCACTATGTGTTAGGGGAAAATAATCCACTTATTTGCTCGGGGTAGAAATACCAGTGTGTGTATAAGTTGTTTGGGTTTTAGCTTAATGGCTTTTCTAGGAAAAAATGGCTGTTAATGTGTTTTATCTTCCCTGTTTATGGGGCAATGCAGATCTGGGGATGAGCGCTTTATGTTTTGGTTGTGGTGTAAACTGACTGAGCGTTTTGTCCTGGGAGAAAGCACCAGAAAGTTCCTTAATCCTTTATGTAAGTTTTAAATGTCTGTCACAAGAAGTAAGCAGTAACAGATAGTCATTATTGTTGAAGTAATGGTAGGAGGCCGACTTCAGGTGGCAGCTGTGTGAAATTTCTTCTTGAATTTAGGATGCGTAGGGCCGGATTGGTGACTGTGCACTATAGGGACTGTTTCCATCCTCAGCAAGAAAAAACGTAAAGCTCTGTCATTTTGCTTGAGGTTATCTTCGTGGAACCAGAGTAAGAAACCCGATGCCTTATTTTTCCTTCGTCCTTAAAAGCTTCGTCTATTGCAAAAATGCAGTCATGTCTTGCATAGCAGAAGCTCGTGAAGATAAACGGGTCGTTTACTTTCTTAGGGATGAACTCCTTGTCGTGTGTAACAACTTCACCTTGTTTTTGCTGTCGACATCAACGGCAGAGTTGAAAGTTGGGATGCATAAGAGAAGAGGTTAAGAGTAAGCGGCTGCTGAATGGTTCCCTACCCCCTCCGACTGCAGCCTTGTTCTTTGTGAGCTGGGTTTCCTTTGCTCTCTCCAAGGCACATTGTTCAGTGTGCATTGTAATGGTTACTGTTTCTTTCTATTGTTCTCAGCTTGCCAGCATTGGAACTGATCTCTTCGCATGTCACTCAAACCAGAACTGTGCTGAAGTACAGAATGAGAAAGAAACTTTACCAAAAAGTGATTGCTTTTTAAAATCTTTCCTGTAGAGAAATGGTTTGGGTTTTTATTTTCCACGTGAATTGTTTGGATCTGGAATGTTAGGAAAGCATTTCTGGGCTGATGTATTTAAAGTAGCCTTCAGTAGAGTTGAAGTGGTCGGTGTGTGTGCCTGAAGGAATCAGTCTTCACATAGGATGAACTTTGAGGGAGGAGAGACCTACAGAGGTAAGGTTGGCAAATAGTCTTCTTCTGTTAGAAACCAAAGCCAGAGAAAGGGCCGAAGTAAAGCACAGAGGGATGCTGTTGTCAACTTTGTTGTTGGTTGCTGCAGAGGGGCGTGAATTAGGTGAGAGGAGATGGTAAGGGGGTTGTAAGCACTGTGTATTTATATTGCCCCCAACGCGGGTCATACAGCAGTGCACTTGGTGGGTGAGCTTAGCAGTATCGTGCTGCTAGAGATAAATCTGACCTGACCGTCTGCTCTTTCTTGGAAGCCTGATGTCTCCAGTCAGGGCCTCTGTGGGCTCTTTCACATCCCTCAAGGAGAGGCTGAGACTGGCACTGTTTGGGACCATCCCCACTGCTCAGAAAGCAAATGTTTCACAGCTCAAATCCAAGCTTACACCTTATGGAGTAAGGAGGTGGTTTGGGGGTGAGAGTGAATTGGGACCTCATTAATCCATATCATGTTGTTAACTTTAAGCATTGTGCTCTGATGTGTCTTCAGGGAGCTGTCTAGAAAAAAACTGATCCTGTAGTAGGTTAGAGGCTGTTTCCTGTTACGTTCTGTGAGATGTGTGTTTGGGGGTGTTTCTTGGAGACCTATTTGTTGATCTGCTGAACTCAAGTAGAGCACACAATATATTTACATTACTTTTTAAAGTGCTGCACTTATTGTTATTTTTGTACCAGACTGGTTTCCTCGTGGGCTGAGCCATGTCCTGTGTGTCTTACTTAATTTAAGCTGCACTTGCTTCACCAATGCTTTCTAATTGCATTTCTTTTAATACCACTTGTCTTTATATGATGTTGCATGTTGAAGGTTTTAGTTATTTCTTCATAACAGAGTTGGTGACTTTCTTCTCTTCTGTGTTTAGATCAAGATGGAGACTTGTCAGGGACAATTTCACTTGTTATGACACAGTGCTGTAAAAGAATAAAGGACACAGTCCAAAAACTGGCCTCTGATCACAAAGACATTCACAGCAGTGTATCCCGAGTTGGAAAAGCCATTGATAAGGTAAGTGTATTGTGGTTTGATGGTGTTATTGCATGCATTCTGTGGTCTGTACTCCTTCACAACATTGGGATTTGTGCTACTATTCATCTTCAGTCTTCCTTTCAGCTGCAGCAGTGTAGGCTTGGAGGCAGACATAAGACCATGTGATGTGCAGCAACGCTTCAGAACTCCCATACAGAGCACTCCATTTTGGAGCAGCTCTTGTTTCCAGGAGGACGTGCCATAGAGGTCCTGCTAGGCTGGTAACAGAATGTATTACATCTGCATAGCAAAATGTTTGCTGCAACGTCAGTCTTGATAAGGAGTGTTATTTATAGGTGTGTGTTTCAGTTCATTGTTGGTAGCAAATGACCAGGAAGTGGTGTTCTGTTCTTGAGGACAGCCTAGAAGCTGAGAGAATTTGAGACAGACATTCTTACATATATCAGATGCATTGTTGGTTCTTAGGGCTCAATTTCACAACATTTAGATTGAATTTACTTTCATTAAAAACAGCTTTACAGCTGGACAAAACCCCTTGTATCATTACAGAGCACTAATTCATCAACTGAATATTTCAACTTTGTAGGTAATGATAAGCTTTTAAAGCATAATTTAACAGTAGCACAACGAACTGATGAAGTGCATAGTGCTGCTTTGTGGGGCAGAATGTCTCTGCAGCTGTTAGGGTTGTTTTGCTTATGATTGACCATCATGGAGAGCTCAAATTTTGTACTAATAGCTTTAATCCAAGCATCACTGTTATCCAAAGCTTAAGGATGCATCTGCCTCTAATCCTTGCTGCTGTACCTAAACCTATTAACTAGAGTAAAATTCCATCCTTATTACTGGTGTGAAGCCTGAAATAAATCTATGTAATCTTGTCCTGTGTTTGAAACTTTTCTATTCTGTCTTACCAAGTGGAGTTTGTATGAAGAGCTTTCAGATTTGGGTGCACCTTTTTAATTTGAGTAGTCTGAGATAGAGCAGCCTTCGATCTTGTATAAAGGCTGTAAATCTGCTGTGGAAGTTAGTGGCAATACTCCTTAGATGCTGAAGGAGACAATGCATACAAGCTTAATACAGGTGAGACTTGAGTCTGATATTCAAATTGCTGTTGCTTTGTCACATGCGTAGATCTGACAGTGTTGTTGCTGTCTCTTAGCCTTTTGTCTGTTGGTTTCATTTCAAAAAGAATGGCTGTAAATGAAAACATTGGTTAAATTTGAAATGCTTTGCTTTCTAAAAAAACAGCAGAAGGGGATGCAGTGATCTACTCTGTGCCTGTACAGGGTCAGAAAAGCTGTTTCAGAGGGCTGTTTCAAACTGAGTTTAGCTTGCACTCTGGCCTGCTTGTTCCTCCAGATTCTTGCTCCTGCTACGTGTGTGTAATGTTTTCAACAAAAGGCTTCCAGTGGGAACTGCACCAGTCCCCAGTCCTGCTGGGAGCGAAGGACACGTTTCTGTGCAGTGCAGAGCACCAGTGAGGGTTGTTATCTTCTTAGATAGGAACTGTTCAGCATGCAAGTAGTTTGGTTTTATCACTTCTCACTGGTTGTAGTGTCTCTGCTACTTGAAAGTGTATCCTGAAATCCCAGCATGTTTGTCAAGTGAGAGTGTGATGTTTAAACTCTGGACAGTACCACCTGAAAGGAACTTTCCGTGTGCGTTCAGTGCATTTCCTCCATGCTGCTGGAAAACATGCTCAAAAACTATTGAAATTGCATTCTTCACACTGCTTCCCTATAATATACTTAAGCTGAAAATAATAGCAGTAATTAACTGTAATTGATGTTGCAAATTGATTCTTGATACATTGTGGACAAAATATTACTGATTCCAAAGTGAAATGCTTGTCTGAATTTAAAGAAGCTGCCCTTGCTTTGATTCACAAGATTTGAGTCCCGTTTGCTGTGTCTAAATCCTCACCCAGCACCTTCTCATTTATTTCATGGCTGGATTAACATCTCTGGGACACCAGTTATGGTGGTTGTAGCTGCGTTTGCTCAGGCACGGATAAATGTAACTCATTTTATTGCCTGATTTGAGGTTGGGAAACAGGCTAATGCTGGTACCAATTTAGAGTGACACATCCAAATGACATCTGTTGTTACACATAGCATCTACAGCCCTACTGAAAGCATTTGCTGTATTTTCTTCTTGTGGCAAACAAATTTATTTTTTTTTTCCCAGCGTAGAGGAAGGAGTACATCTATATGTCAGTTTTAGTCTGGTCTGCATTTAAGTTCATTTATTCATTACTAACTTGGATGGGACCTAATGGATTACGTGCTTATGTGCCCCTTTCATTTTCTTCTTTGATAAGGAACGTTTACATCCAGTTGCATCTGTGCTGCAGCACCATCTGCTCCACTTCCAGTGTTCATCCTCCTCTTGTTGTTCAGCACAGTGTTAGCAGGTAGCTTACTCCTCATCTCCCTGTACATCACTCATCTGCAATGAGTTCATCCCCAAGCATGGATGAGACAACTAAATGGGGCGAGTAAATATTTCCCTCTAGCAACCACGTGAGCAGTAGTTGAATGCCTTCATTTAGGAAAGCTTTAGTAGTCTTTGCAAGTTGAGTGTCGTCTTGTGAACCAACAGACTGAACAGAGAACTTCTAACAGATGTGTTTGTGTTTGGGGTCAGAATTCAGAAGAAGAAAGGAATGCCCAAAGCAACCTAAGCTGGAAAACTGGCAAATGAAACTGTCTTTAGTCACCATTCTTCTTCATATCATGTTATTAATAGGGAAGGTTGTGTTGATTGAAATGGTCCATCATATGAGTGTCTCGAGTCCTCATATTTCAACAATTATCAGTAGTGTATTTTTCTTGGCATTATTGGTAAATTTAGCACATCATATTTTACACCTTTCCTTTAGGCTTGTTAGGTTAGGCTCCTTAAAGAGTGGCTGCTGCTCTGCAGTAAGAGCTGACACGCTTCTAAGCTTAAAATTGAAAGTGTAAAATAGGCATGTTGGGGTCTGTAATGTAAGGAATTCATTTAACTTGCTGTGAAATTCCCCATGCCATCAGTTGGCACACTGTTGGTGTTTAGAAAACAAAGCTGGGAGATGTGTAGTCATGAGCATCTAGTGCTGGCACAACAATTATGAAATAAGTGAGAGAAAGGCAAGCAGTCATTTGTTCTGACATGTGACAGTCACTAGCTGTGTTGTGCAGTCAGTTCTTGAAACTGCTCAGGACCCACTATAGGCAGAGCTGTGGAATCCCACATACCATAGAGACCCCAGAAATCATCCATGTTTTGTTTTTTTTAAAGAAAAGTAATTGAAATGAGAGCCTGATCAAACGTGGGTTCATCAGAGAACGGATGAGGGGGAGGAAGAAAATTTATTGAGGTTCCTGGATTGTATTATATGACCTGCAGCTACAGCACTTCTAGGTTGGTGTGAGTCACTGCTGCCATCTTTTATAGGATTAAAAAAAATCCAGTTTGCAGCGGGGTTTTGAGAAGTTTCTCAAAGCTCATAGGTTTGTT
This sequence comes from Tetrao urogallus, assembly GCF_951394365.1. Lineage (NCBI taxonomy): Eukaryota > Metazoa > Chordata > Aves > Galliformes > Phasianidae > Tetrao > Tetrao urogallus. Next base: position 65,708,607 of record NC_136817.1, read on the forward strand.
TCAAAATTAAAATATATATATACATATATATATGTTATAAGTATGCTAGAATTTGAAAAGGAACAAAGAATAACTTCATTGGTAATGAATCTTCTTTTCTATCCCAGAAACCAAAGTAATGAAAAAAAGAGCTTATGTGTTCTCAGTGCTGCCTCTGTTATTTGTTTAATACCTTCTCTATGGATTTGCTACCTGCTAGAGGTGTCTGGAAAGCAGTACCAGAATCAGCAATGCTATTGAACTGTAAAGGCTTCAAAGGATTGGCACAGATGAGAACAGTGTTATTTAATCTCCAAAATTCTTATGTTTTTCACTACAAAGTGTAAAGATGAGCAGCAGGGCAGGGAATTTGGAAGTCGAGACACCTGTGTGGAAGCGTTAGCTCTGAGACTTGTCTCAATGACAGTGATTTAGATGCTTGTCTTGCCCCACCATCTCCAAAAGATGGAAGAGAATTTGCTAGCCTAAGGTGAGTGTTTTACTGAGGGTTTACAAGGGGAGTGCTGCCTTTGAAGCTGTGTGTGGGGCTGAGGAGGCTGCTCCTTTCTCATGATGTTGCAGAGCAGCATCAAAGCAGTTTCAGTGCTGGAGGCTGGCAGCTGAAGGGTGGGCAGGTACTTGCTACCTGCTAAAGCAGCAGGTATAGCCATGTGGGTATTGTGAGGGAGACGTGGGATTAAAAGTGAGCCCTTCTGCCTGGAGGCTGGGTGGCTGGGTTGGGTCTGGGGGAGCTCAGGTACGGAGCTTTGGGGGTGCTGCCACCCAGCCACGTTCCCTGAATGGTTGGGAGGGCTCAGCAGAGCGCAGGTCTGCCGTGCTTCCCCCTGCATATTTCTTCAGCTGAAGTAAACTTGGGATTGATGAGGTGAAAGCTGCAAGGAGGTTGCTCTCTACTGTGGCTTTTTTTTTTTTTTTTTTTTTTTTTAAAAGAATCTCCTTCAAACTTGATCTCACTTCTAGAACAGGTTAATAGGAGACTTCTGAGTGCTTCTGATAGCATTGCTCCGCAAATGTCTGTTGCCTGGTGTGTGTTGTCACAAAACATCATCTGACTTGTTGGGCTCTTTCTGAAGGTCAGAGGTATTGCAGCACTGGAATACAAAGTGCTGATCTAATGCAAACCCGCACTGCCGACTCGCATTTGGTTTGAAGCTGATTATCCAGCTCTGTACCAGCAGCCCTTACCCCAGGTTGTGTTTTGGCTAACCTGCTGCTCCAGTGTTAGCTGGCTGACAGAGAACTGGTGGTGCCTGGCTGCCAAACAGCTCACACAAGCTCAGTGCTGTTTGCTGTGTCTGCTGTGACAGAGGTGAGTGTGCAGTGTTCCCATATGTGCAGAGCTGTTATCATCACAGAACCAAAGCTGAAGCACTGCTAATATCACCAAACTTCTGGTTTCTGAAGTTACTTCCCAGAAGGCAGCAGTAGCTACCAGGCAATCAGGCGATGCGCTGCCTGCTGGCCTCTGGTTCTTTTGCAAAAAGTTTATTTTGGACTGTGGGTGTGGATGTTTAATCAAATTATCTTGCTTGCCCAGAGCACTAAACATGTTAGCAGTTAAAATCCTGTTTTATATCCTGGGTTAGAGTAAGCGTTGCTCTCCCATTGCCAAGAGGCACAGTGCCAAGTGTTACTAAAGAATCACTGTGACAACATTTTTACTTATTCCTGGAATATGTCCGTAGGCCACTGACCTAAAAATATGCTGCAAAGGGATCGTTGGGGTTCGATCTGCAAAAACACTCTGGGATCTTCAAAGTTCAGGTGCTGGTATATTGAAATCTGCAGAGACTTGGATTTCGTTGTCATTGGGAGCCTGGGGAGAAGTGACATTTTCCTCTTCCAGCATTGTCTGCCCCCTCCAGTTATGTCAAAAATTCTTGAGTTAAAACTTTTCCTTCTGATTTGGTGCCCCGTTGTGACAGTGATGCATTGATAATGCTATTTTGATTTTAACGTGGGCGATTTTTGTCTTCTGTTCTTCTGCTGTTCAGTTTTCATGTATGGAAAAACTCTTTTCTGCAATACTTTCTTCAGAAACACGTTGCACTCAGGGAGTCTCTTTATTAGTTAACTCCACTTCTCATTTGCTAAGCTAACTTGTAATTTGTCACTGTAGTTCCTTATGGTGGATAATATTGAGACATGAGATGAGCAAGCCAAAGGATGTCTTCTGTACACAGGAGATAATGAAGCAGCTGACAGATACATTTTACTTTGAACAGGAGGTAATTAAGGGCAAACTGAGTAATAGGCAGAAAGCACTGGAGTGGAGACAGAGATGTCCCGCGTGAAAATTACATGGGGTTCTTTGTTCCAACCTATTAAATGTTAATTTGTACCTTTCAGAATTTTGACTCTGACATCAGCAGCGTGGGGATTGATGGGTGCTGGCAGGCTGACAGCCAGCGGATCCTCAACGAGGTGATGGTGGAGCACTTCTTCCGGCAGGGCATGTTGGACGTGGCCGAGGAGCTGTGTCAGGTAACGTAAGTGTGGATGTTGAATGTTCCTGAACGTGCAGCGTTACGCTTTGTGACAGCATCCTTATTGAATGCTAGCTTTCCAGGTGAATATTGAAACTGTCTGGAAAAAACAGCAGTTTAATTGCCTCTTTTTTAGGCTTTAACCTGAAGCGTGCCTTTGTTTTTCAGGAATCTGGTCTATCAATAGATCAGAGTCAGAAAGAACCATTCGTGGAATTAAATCGAATATTGGAAGCATTAAAAGTTAGAGTTCTGAGACCTGCATTAGAGTGAGTCTGCTCAATTTTTTTCCTCCTTTTTAGAAATTCTTTTAATAAATCCATAGTGTTTCACTTTAAATATTATCTTGTTTTGATGTGTTCTCATTTCTTCTTTGTGACATCTCAATTATTGAGCAAATGTTTTCCAGTTGTTCTCTTGTTGTCCCTCCCAGTGGCCAATGCTTAACTAAGAAAGGGATCCTTAGAGTCATAGAATCATAGAATTGCTCAGGTTGGAAAAGGCCTTAAAGTCCAACCACAAAGTATTAAGGGTTAATTTAAGCTTTTGGGAGAAAAATTAACTTATAGAACCAATGATCAGCCATGATGGTTCTTTACTGTGGTTACAGTGAAACACTAGTGAATATTATGCACAAAGGTCCAGCTGTCGAGGATAATAGGACTTAATAAAGGTGTTGGGTGTCACCAAGTCTTCTTTGCTTCACCAAGCCCTGGTGGGGAGCAAAACTTAGATTCAGGATCAACTGTGTCACTGTTTCCTCAAGCCAGTTCCCTGTTTAGTGCAGATAAAGACTGGGAAGAGGGAATGAAAGGATAGATGTGATCTGTAAGGACTGCTGCTGCCAGGTAGGTGATCATTAATGTCATAATATGTTCCTGATAGCCAGGAAGTGTTTCTGGTGCGTGAGTTGCTGGTGGAAGCGTGGGCTGAAAGTGTGATCTGAAAAAAACAACTCGAGGAGTCCAAGAGTTGGAGGTTCTGTCTGAGCATTCAGCATTCCCTGAAGTCTGAGAGTAGCTCAGATGTTATCAGTCAGCCTTAGACTAAAATATTTTCATCACCTTACAACCACTAGATGTGTAAGATGGTGCTATAAGGGAAAGATGATGAAATATCTCATGGTTTTGTAGTTTCCAGGAGTGGGTACATATCTGTGCTGTACAAATCAGGGCAACTTTTATTTTTAAGAACAAAAAAGTACCAAACCAGCCCTCAGCCTTTCTTGTGGCTTTGGTAAGCTTACTCAAAGGCAAGAAAAAATAAAATAGCTTTTTAGCAACCTTTTAAAAGTAAGAGACATGGAACAAAGCATTGAAATGTATTTCATTCTAGATCTTAGTTTGTACACTTAAAATGCCTTTTTTTTTTTTTTTTTTTGGCATTCTTTGGCTAACTAAATACTTAACTAAAATGTACTTAAATGCATTTTTCCACATGAACCAGCTCAGGTGTATGTCAGTTCAGAGGTCATTGGCATCTACACTAAATGTAGGATGCTCTGATATCAAGCCTGCAGTAAAATCCTGGAGTACAGCTCTGAGTCATGCAAAGTTTGACCCGAATAACCTTTGCATATAGTTCCACAGGTGGAAAGTTCAGCTGGTTTATTGCCATTGCATTGGGTAAATGAAGGGAAGCAGCACTGCAATGCTTTGTGATGCAGCTGAACAGAATTTAATGTTGGCTACACCACATACTGCTGTAGTTCAAATAGTAACATGGCTGTTGTAAAGGATGCTCTCTCTCTGAGGAACAGTAAATTATTGCTGTTACGTCCATCTACCTCAAGTCACTAAGTTAGATCAGCTCACATTACCCAGGCCCTGTGCCTTATTCATGGCAACTTAGCCACATTGTGTCATTCCTGCAATGTGCTGAATATTTTTCAAACAAAGGAGAAGGCATGGTCCTTCTTCAAAGGAAGCCTTATTCCCTAGACAGCTGAATTAGATGGAGAATAGAGCGTATTGTTAGTTCAATTTCTATGCTGGCTTCCCTCCCCCGCCCTGCCTCATTTCTGCTTGTAGTGTGACTTTTTAGGGCAAAAACTCTGCCTCTGTTTGCCTGGTGCTGGGCACAAATGCTTATGTGAAAAATGTGGCTGTTAGGACAACGAAAATGTGACAGTACTCTATCCAGCTTAAGAACTGAGCTGTGTCTCAAAATGCAGTTATTCCTCAGAATTGCTGGTGCTGATGAAGTAGTTTCCCATATTTCTCAGCAGTGATCAGGAGGAGCATTCTTTGTGAAGCTTTGATGGGAATAAGTGGCAGGTTCAGAACTTCTGATGTAGTCTCCCAGGGAATAGGCGTTGTCATCCCATGTGTCTGTAAAGCAGTAAGGTCTTGGTGTTCACTGTGACCTTTGGGGACATGGTTTAAGCTTACTTTAATCTTTGTCAGGCTTTGTGAGATGCATCCTAACTGAATTCCCCATAGGAGCTAGCAGAGAGCTGTGGTTTGCACAGTGTACAGCATACTTCAAAAATTTCAGATTGATTTGAGTCACAGAATTGAAGACACTGAAAGTGTCATTTTGAGAGGCGTTAGGAAGACAGATGTTGTGATTACTGATGATTTTGAACTGTGGTGGGGAGTATGTGAGTTGAATGTTTTAGCCATCATTTGCTGCTTTTTCTCTTTCTGTTGCAAATCCTTTGAATAGGAATGGAACTGGCTAGTCCAGACACCTCAGGCCTTGCTTCTGTGTTTGCTTTCTTCTCATCCAAATCAGTGCTGCCACTCAGAGAACAAGAAAACAGAAAGCTTGTCTAAAAGCCAGTTTGGAAAAACAGCCTCTATTGCAGCCAGTTGACAATAACACAAATCACATTTTAGCAGAGCCGAGTACTGTATGCAGACTGATTTCTCTTCCCCTTGTACCTGCAGTACATGGACTTGTTCCATAGATGAACTTCCCTTCTCCAGGGCAACGTACACACAATACAGTGGCTGAGCAGAAGACGCTGGGGAATGAGGAATTTGGAAAATATGTTGTTGAAAGCATTGGTTGTACTTGTATGACATGCAGCAGAAGACTGTAATTGTTAAGATTCAGCGATATTAATTCAAATATAGGAATTAATTTCAGCTATTTCTACCTTCTATTGTGCCTAAATCAGCCTTGCCTTCCAGTTGCTGTGTTAGAAGGCACAGGCTAACCTATGCAGCACTAGAAGTATGTTGTACATGTATTGTGCATGCAGCATAACTCCTACTTGTAAAGGATCTTACTCTTTTCTGTGCTCCACGTAGGCTAATAGAAGTTCAAGGAACAGTCACCTTCTTGAAATAGCTGTTTGATAATTGTAATAATTTGATATCTTGTGGGCTGACATTTAATTACTCCTGTGTCACGTCCCTTTGTACCTCCTCGTTTCTTCCAGGTGGGCGGTATCCAACAGAGAAATGCTTATGGCACAGAATAGTTCACTGGAGTTCAAACTACACAGATTATATTTCATTAGTTTATTGATGGGTGGAACAGCAAATCAAAGAGAAGCACTTCAGTACGCGAAAAACTTCCAGCCATTTGCCCTGAACCATCAGAAAGGTAAGGTCTTATTCCCAAGGCACTTGGAAGTGACGTGTGGTAGTTAAATACAAATCATGCTCCAAGTGTGTTTTCGGTCATTATTTTAATTTATTTTCATAGCACACTGGGGGTTTCATAGGTAAAAGTGTCCTGTGGTGGCTGGAATTATAGGTTGTAGAGGTGAGGATGTGTGTCGTTGCTTTGGTATATCTTCTGCTTCTGCTCGTTTCTCTCACGCAGTCTAAAAGCGAAGATGCCAGCTTCTATTCATAGCATGAAACAACTAACTGTTCCTGGTCCCTCACAGATATTCAGGTTTTGATGGGCAGCCTGGTGTATCTGAGGCAAGGCATAGAGAACTCGCCGTACGTTCATCTATTAGATGCAAATCAGTGGGCGGACATCTGTGACATCTTCACAAGAGATGCCTGTGCTCTTCTGGGTCTCTCAGTCGAATCACCACTCAGTGTTAGGTATGCTGCTTTTTGCTTGCTTTTAAGACCTGGTACATGGAGTTTTGGTTTCTGTTTCTAATTGAGGACAAAATAAATGCTGACAAGTAGTCTTATTTAGCTGGTGTGAAGTAAAGAGTGTGGTTACAATTAGCTCCAGTGAGATTTGCAAGGATGTGAATGATGAGAGATTCTGGTGTGCTGGGCTTTCTCAGCTTAGAGGAAGCATCTTTTCAGCTCAAAGGGAAGCATTCATGGAAGGATCTTGGCTTCTGTAGCTTAGACAGAAGGATGAGGATGGCCATCAGCCATTTATTTCCACAACAAGTGTGTGAAAACTCTTCCTGCTGCGTAACCACAAAGCACTAAAGCTCCAACCGTGATTCTGTCAGCACTTGATCATCTCTTTTTAATCCACGTGTTTTTTCACCTGTCTTCTCCTTACGAGAGTGTTTGAATTGGGTTGTGATGTTAACTGCTCAAATTTCCAAACTGTTTGTTGGCCCTCATTTGCAAAGGATAAAGGCTCTTTGAAGCCCAGTAGCTAATCTGACAAAATGCAAATCGATAGTAGGCTGTCAGAAATGTGAAGAAAAAGCAGTTTAATCTCCTTCTAGCTTTTCAGAAGATAATACAGATCAGCTGCTCTTTAACCTTTGGCTGCCAATTGCCTGATGTTCTAATTTCTATTTCAAACATTTAATGGAAAATAAATTACATGCGTCTTTCAGGGCTAGTTTCAGTACTCAGCAGAAGCTTCCTTACCTCTTCCTGGGTCTGTTTTTTAACTACTATTTGCATTTTATTATTCTTCTTTAGAGCTCTGTTTGAAGTTGTCCTACCTTCTGCTTCTCCTGTTTCACACCTCTGTCATAAACTACAACAAAGGGAGTTGCTTCCACATGAGTTGTCTTCCTGGAATAAACAAAGCCAATTTCAGTTGGAGGATTTTATAGATAGTCTAAATTATGGATATCTGTAACGTTGGTTGTTAGTTCTCATGTTGCTCTTGTTGCAATGAAGTGAGCAACCACCCATGGTGCTTTCCTTTTGTGCTGCCACTGTAATGCTGCAGCTCTCAGTGCAAGTGTCTGAGATTTTCAATGAAGTGGAAAAATCCCTCATATTTGGATCTGTTGGTCTCTTGGTTTGAGCCCGATATGAATTTGATTGTGCTGAAACATGTTTGCTGCGCAGGGGGTGTCGATATTCCTGTCACAAATAAGGCTGTTTGAAACTGACGTGACCTTTGGTGCTGCAGATCCTTCAAAAATTCAACTAGCTTCAAGTGAAATCCCTGTTATCAAATGTACTGCTTTTTAGAATGTTGATACAGGTTGCCTGCTGTAGTTTTCTTTTAAAGACTGATTGGTTTCTTCAGTGTGTGTCTAATTCAGGTTTTACAGTCTGAATTACTCTGTGGAGTCAACAGGAAAACTTAGTGCATTGAGGAGGTCATTGCTCGGGGTCTTGAAGGACAACAGGATGCCAAATTGTTACTTACATTTATGTTTTACTTGAATTGTTAGGTGCCCATTGGACTCATCTAGAGATGCAGTGTAGAACAGTTGAAGCGGTGGTGCTTTTATGATGCACCTATATAAACTTCCCAAAGAGTTAACACAAGTTACTCAGTGCTGACACCAACAAAAAGCCAAGTGCAAGGAATGAAAAGGCCAGTCATTAGGAGAGGTGCTTCATTTGATTTTTCTTTAAAATAGCAGGCAGCAGGCTGGCAGGCTTCAGGCACATCCCTCACAAGAAAACTAGCCACAATATAAAATAAGTAGAAACCTTAAAAACAAGTATCTGGAGGAGCAGAGGAGAGGAAGGTCATGATAATAAAACATGCACAGATAACAAAATGATTTGCCAGAGAAGCAGGGCAGGCTGATAAATTCTGTTTTTGTTGTTCCTGATTTCCAGGCCCAAAGCACTGTTGTTAGACTGAAGTTATTGTCCATCAAAATGTCTGTTAAATTGTCAAAAATCATTGTTAATGCTTTGAGGTATTTTCCTGAAAGTAATGTGGGAAGTTCTGGAAATGAGTAGCTCTCAGAGCAGGCAGAATGTTGAGGCACTGCCACGGTACAGCTGTATACTGCTGCTCTTGTTCCATCACTGCATGTTGTGCTTTCCTTCCTTCTTTTGCCTGACATTATTTCCCTACATTTGTTTTCTTTCTTTACTCAGCAGCAGGGACACAAATTGAATGAAGTAGTATAACACTGCTGTATCTGAAAGGTTTTTAAAATAGAAATGCAAGAAATAGTTACTTGCTAAAACTCACACTATGTTAATGTGGTTGTTTTTTTTCTGCAGTTTTTCAGCAGGTTGTGTAGCATTACCAGCTCTAATTAATATCAAGGCAGTTATTGAACAAAGGCAGTGCACAGGTGTTTGGAACCAGAAGGATGAACTACCGGTGAGTGAAAGCTGAGCTGTTATGGGCAGATGGATCTCTAATGGAAATGCAGGTTTCAGGCTGCTTGTGTGCTGAATGCTAGGGGATGTCATATGTAACCACCAGTTCCAGCAGCTCCAGGGTCTGAGGTTTCCTATACAGAGACTTCAGGATCTCTGCTCATGTTGATCACAGAACCACAGAATGGCCTGGTTTGAAAAGGACCACAGTGATCATCTGGTTTCAACCCCTGTGCTGTGTGCAGGGTCGCCAGCCAGCCTGGCTGGTGGACTTGGCTGCTGCTTTTCTGTTTGTAGCTTCAGCCCATGGCAAAGCTGAGCATGAATCACCACCCATACTTGCACAAGGACCACTGGTATGACCAGCTGTGCAGGCTGCCATAGGCAAGGCACTGCCTTCAGCAGCACCCACGTACAGGACTTGCATAAAACATAAGCATGGGCAGCTGAGTCCTCTTCTGTAATTGATAGTTTGAATCTCACTGAGGAGCATGAGCTTCCTCCAATTGGGCTTGAGATCTGTTCATAGGCTGCTTTGCATTGACGCTTTGTCAGGCAGATATGAAGTAGAAGATGTAGTGCTGGATCTGTGTCTGGGATCTGTATCTGAATCTGTATACATTGGGATCCAGTGCACTGTGCTTCCAGCACAACTCTTGAGTTAAAAGAAGCTGAGTTGTTATGAAATCCTGTTTTCCCTTTATAGCTTTTACTGGGCTCATGCAGCTCTCCAGTGACCTGCTCCTGATTTGGAAATAAATCCTGTTTAGTGCAAACTGGGCATGGACTCAGTTAGCCTCACTGATGGTAGCTAGAAGAGATTCACATCTAGCTTCAGTGCATGTGTGAAGTTTTTGCTCAGCTGCTTTTTTGTAACAGTGAGAGTGGAACCCTCAAGCGTGCACATTCCAGCCCTGCACTTGTCAGTCCTTTCCTTAAGTCATCTATATGCTCTTTTCTATTTGAGGTGTTGCTTTCTGAAGTCATTTAGTGCTAATGGCAGGAGTTTTTTTTTGGACCAGTATTTTCTGTGTTACTGCTGAAGAGAAATGATTCTGATGCACTTTAATATTGATGGGATTTCTAGGTGAGGGGGAAGTCTTTCAGGAAGCTGTAGAAATCACTGGTTAGAAAATACAGGATGCCTTGTGGGGTCATCAGCTCAGTTTTCCTAACAGAGCACAGATCTGCACTAAAATATACACCTGTCTTTTGTCAGAATACTCTGCTTTTTTAGGGAGTTGGGAGGGAGAGCAACGTAAACTGCCATTTTAAGATCACAATGAAGTGTTCTTGACTGGGAAGTTGTAAAGCATCAACAGAATGGACTTTGCTGCCCTCAGTGCTGAGTTACAGTTCTTAAGGGTTTTGTGACATAAAGGAATAATTGTCTAGAAATGTTGCTTCTCAAGATAAATCATCTTCATTTTTTTTCGCAGATTGAGGTGGACCTTGGCAAAAAGTGCTGGTACCATTCAATATTTGCTTGTCCCATTCTCCGTCAGCAAACAACAGATAATAATCCACCTATGAAATTAGTCTGTGGTCATATTATATCAAGAGATGCTTTGAATAAAATGTTTAATGGCAGCAAGTAAGTACCATTTTTTTGCATTCCAAGCTAAATATAGAGAATGATGAATCTTAAGACTGAAGTGTGGCGTTTGAGGAAAGCTGCATCCCCAATTCCATAACTGGTGGAAGATTGTAAGTCTTGGAGCATGACTTTGAATGAGGTGGCTGAGCTGATGTGCTGGAGGTTAGCATAAGAAACCCTCTGATGTTGTAGAAAGGGATTACATGAAGGAATGTAGTGAACAGAGTAATTTTCCAAGCTGCAAATGCCACCATGTCATCACAAAATTCAAAGAGAGACTTCAGCACACCTGTTTTTTTCACTGGGAGCAAGGCTTGTAATGGTGGAAACACCCTTTAAAGTAGGCAGGGGAAGTAAACCTGTGAGGAGATACAGCTTAGCAATTGAGTGGGTAGTTGAATTATCATGCCCTGATAGCTACAGGCTTTTGGAAAGGAAAACTGAGGGGAGAGCTGTACAGATTTCCTTCAGGAATAAGGTAATGTGGATTGAATGTATGCAGCTTCTGCGAAGGCTGTTGGCTTAATTTAGAACTCTTGGTTGTTGACATCCAGTATGAAAATAAGTGATACTGTGATTGAAAACATTGAGTAATGTTTGCATGCTTTGCTCTGTTTAAAAAAACAAGCAAGAAAAAGGGAAGGTGTGCTTTTGGGATAACTTCATCCGTTTTTAAGCCGAGAAGCTTACTGCTGTGTTATTCCTGTCTGTGGTCACTCATTCCTGATGCTTTTATTCATCAGCTTTAGTAACAGAACAGCTCTGACAAAATTAACTTTGGGGAATGAAAGGTGCAGGCTTAGAGATGGGGGGAGAATGCATCAGTGCTAGAAGAAATGCAGTGAGCAGATGGAATTGTGCTGGTGGAGACCTCAGCAGGGAGGCCAGGCTGACCTATTTAGCCATAGCCTGCAGGAGCTGATCTTTGTGGATTGAGAAATGACAGCATTTTGGGAATCGGGGAGTAAAACTGGCTGGATGTTAATGAAGTCACACTGAAAGCCACCAGCCTGCTTACAGTGGCTTAAATGCAACAAACTAACCCCAAAACTTAAATAATAGATTAACCATGAAGAATAATTTCCTGGTACTTAATAATTCAGAGGTGAGTGGGTAAAAGGTGAGAAAACAATTAGAGGGAAGAAAAATGGGATAAGGTTTCTTTCTGTGAAAGGTAACTTTTAGCAGAGCCTTCGCGTATTTTTGTTGTGTGCTGCTGGGGAAAAGGAGGGAGGACTGTCACTGCCGATCTGATACCTTTGTGGTGGAGGAAGAAGCTGAGTGCTTAGCTGTGTCTCAGCAGTGCTAGGGCTCCAGAAAGCACTGCTACCGGGCTTCTGTCTGCTTTACAGACATTCTAACATGCTGTCTTCGTCCCCAGATTAAAATGCCCCTATTGTCCGATGGAACAGAGTCCTGGAGATGCCAAACAGATATTTTTCTGAAGAAAAGCTCCATTATGCGGTTTGTAAGTGACACTCTGCAATTCAGGTGCATTTTGGGAGAATTAAAACACACCTGTTCCATTTTATGCAGCAGACTGAGGACTCCTATGTTTGTATAAGCTAATGCTACAGAAACTTTGCCAACATTTAGTATATACATACCAAGTGGAAATGCTACAGAAATATTATTACCATAGGGCTTTACTATACTCTTGGTCTCCATATCTGATCAAGTTACTACACCAGCAGTTGTCATTCAATGCAGGTTTTTGTACTCAATTATATGGTGACTTTTTACTTTTTAAAAGCAGAAATGGATCACCCCCATTTGTTTAATATTCCTCCTGCTATCATCTATCAGTAACTGTCACCTTAGAGAATGTTTGTGGAAGAAGTTTTATTTCCTGTAATGTGTACATAATTAAAAGTAAATACTTCAGAAAAAAAAAAAGTTTGATAAATTGAATAGTGGTTATAAAACTAATTTGTATTTTTTTTGCTGAAAGAGCTGTGATATATTCTGAGTTTTTCTTTCAAACATTTTTTCAACTTTTACATAGAATTCAAAGTAAATGTGCATATATATAAAATATATAAATATATAGCCCTAAGGGGCTACCTGTTAAAATCCATCACTAATTTATAAGGGTGATGTGTGGATAGATTACTGCTGGAACAGAGGGAATAGGAAATCCTGTTCCTTAGGTTTCAAATGCTTGTGTAAAAGAATACTCAATAAAAGGAAATTCTGAAGTGGAAATGCTTTTAGTCGATGACGTTTGCTCTCTGGCCTTCGTAGTCATGTTCTTTGGACTTTGTATTCAGGATTAGGCTATAAATGTCATGTTGCTGTATAGGTTAATAGTCATTATAGTGTGCTATTTATAAACAGTTATCAAAACCAAATAAATTGTATAATTATTCATTGTTAAATGGGGGAAAAGCATGTTCTGATGCAGTCTTCTGGTCACGACGCTGCACTTGGCAGAATTGGGCCCTACGTCACGTATTAGGAGGTAGCAAGTTTTCTGTAGCTTGAGAACACTTTGCTTCTAGCCTTGTTTTTGTAGTAGACTATTACTGCCATTGCCACTTTTTCTGCTAAATTTGTCATATTGTTGACTAGGTAAATTTGTACTCATGAACAAGGTGTAGATCATGGCAGTTCAATCTTTTTCTAGTGTGCAGATATTTGTATTTATTGCACTGTCCTATAGTAGGGCGAGCAGCCATAAGGCATGCGAAGCTACGTGTAAAATTCTATTCCTGTATTGTGGAGTAAAACACCCAAGCTGACACGGTTGAATTCTGACACACTGGTTGAATGCACTAGCACCATGCACTGCAGAGAAGACCGTCTGTGAGACATCTCCACCTTTTGAATGTGTGTCACCTGGCTTGAGAGACTGAGTTGGACTCTGTCGGATCAGTGACAATGGATGTCCTGAAAGAGACACGAAGAGCAACAAGTCGAGGCACACAAATTTTGAGCCTGAAATGCGTTTGGTTCGTGTGAACAATGCAGATGTGTGACTTTCTGCAAAACTTCTGTTGTATTCACACTGAGTTCCAACCAACCAGGTTACCGAGTGGTAAAACTAACAATAAACAGGTGAGGATATTATTTTCCATGTAGGTTTCCTAGTCTTGGTGACATTGTTTTCCATCTTTTCTTTTGCGTGGAGTTGCTTTGTATTGAAACGTGGTGACATATGGACTAAATGGAAAAAAAACAGTTCCCAGGGAACAGCTCTGTTCTCAGAATCACAGAATGGCAGGTTGGAAAGGACCTCAAGGATCATGAATCTCCAACTCCCTGCCACATGCAGGGCCACCAACCTCCACGTTTAATGCTAGACCAGGCTGCCCAGGGCCCCATCCAACCTGGCCTTGAACACCTCCAGAGACGGGGCATCCTCAGCCTCTCTGGGCAGCTGTTCCAGCACCTCACCACTCTCTGGGTAAAGGACTTCCCCCTGATACCCAACCTAAATCTCCCCTCCCTCAACTTAAAACCATTTCCCCTTGTCCTGCTGTTATCCACCCTTTCACAGAGTCGATTCCCCTCCTGTCTGTAGGCTCCCTTTAGGTACTGAAAGGCTGCAGTGTGGTCACCCTGCAGTCTTTTTTTCTCCAGGCTGAACAAGTCCAGTTTCCTTCAGCCTGTCTTCATAGGGGAGGTGCTGCAGCCCGCTGATCATCTTTGTTGCCCTCCTCTGGACCCAATCCAGCAGCTCCCTTTCTTGCACTGGGGGCTCCAGACCTGGACACAGTACTCCAGATGGGGCCTCACAAGAGCAGAGTAGAGGGGGACAATCACCTCCCTGTCCCTGCTGACCACCCCTCTTCTGATGGAGCCCAGGATACCATTTGTTTTCCGAGCTGCAAGAGCACACTGCTGGCTCATGTTCAGTTTTTAATCCATCAGGACCTCCAGGTCCTTCTCTGCAGGGCTGCTCTCAAGGGCTGCTCCTTCCAGTCCGTAAGGATGCCTGGGATTGCTCTGGCCCAAATGCAAAACCTTGCACTTTACTGTTGCTCTGTCACATTGCTCGTGGTTTGGTGCTGGTGTGAACATAAGCCCATGTTGAAAATGCCTCTGATGCAGTTCTCCGAGTACAAAAATGGCAGATATTAGTTGGCAGTGCATTGGAAAAGTTCTGAATTGAATTTCTAAGTGTGATCCTGTTTTCTAAATAGTTCGCATTATGGACACATAGCTAGTTTACAGTGTTGACTGTTCTTTCCCTAGCTGTGTGCTTGCTGGATAACTGCTTGCAGTTTTGAAGCTCCGCCAACAGATGATGCTCGTTGTCTGAGTACAGAGTGCTTATGTGCATGAGGTGCTGGGTGGTTGTGAGGCACTGCCTGTGCTTTGGTTCCTAGAGCTGCCTTTTGTTTATCTCCTACTGCCTGAATTGTTTCCTTTGCCCAAAGAGTGAATAATAACAGGAGGCTTTCTTATGTCAGATCTGATCAGCAGCCAATGCGTCCATTTTCTGCACTGCAGTTTGGAAACATCCACAGTGTTTTTAAAATCAAATACTTCTGCCTCGTGCTTCTAAAGCATTTTGAAGTACTGCAGTTATCTCTGAGCTTCTGTGCCAAATTTGGATCCCCTTGCACTGCAATGCCTTTTAATGAGAGTGCTGCACAGTAAGTGGAAGGTTCTGTATGTATCCACATCACTGTGACTTCTGCCTGCTGCGCTGGACTTGGAGCTGCAATGAAACTAGCACGTAACCTTTGACTTCAAGTGCTGGTTAAAAGCTACTGGATGTTTTCCTGGTGCTGTGACCGTGGTGTTGCAACAAGCCTGAGTCCTTTGGCTCCTTCAGCCCTGTCGGTGATCTGCTGCTCTGTGAGGTATTTTTGAACAAGGAAAATCTTTTCCTGCAGGGTCTTCAGTGCTGTAAATTGCAGGCAGCAATTGCAGGCTGGTCATTCAGCCATGCCTGCTAAAAATCAGTGTTTCTCTGCTGAAATATTGATTTGAGTCTTCTGTCCATAAGTCAGGTTAATTAACTCGCATAGCAGCTGCAGCAGAAGCTATACATTAGAAGGAATGAGTTAGAGCTTTTGATCCCTGCTAACTTAGATTTCACTCCTCCTGTTGCTTTCATTCTTTGTCGCATTGTACAACACGGCTGTTGCCAAACTTCAGCCTTCAAGTTATTTATTGTTACGTAGGGCCAACTCACTGCATTTAACAGAGCAGTAAGTTTGGGCTTGGTTTTCCTTGCAAGATTAGTTTGCCTACCTCAAAATACTGTTTTCTTCTCTCTGCTTTTCCCTGCAGAGACTGGTGTGTCTCTGGAAATGTTATGCCCTATAAACCATCCCCATTCTTGTGCTCTTCCTTCCAGTGTAGGGAACGGTGATTTCAGAACAGAAGAAAAAGATGAGAGAGCACCAGAGATGATCTATAATGAGTAAAGATGTAATGCAATGTTGGGTTTTTACTCGAAACTTAATGCAAGCCTCAATATTTATGCACAAGAGAAGTGTGGTTTAACAAGATGTGTGAGATAACAGTCTGTTGTTCCTTGCCAGCTGCCTTTGAAGGTTAAACTTTTGCTTTGTCCTCCATGATTTTCAATGTGTGGGTTAACTTAAAGGATAATGCCTTGTTTCCTCCATGCCTGTGTTAATGGCTGGCTGTGCATGAGCTCTGCCTTGATGGTATGCATTTGGGTAGCAGTATCAATAGGTTCCATGGAGAAGCACAGCCTTATCTGCACATTCCAAATACAAAGCCCTGGTAGTCTGGCCAAGTTTGTATTCTGCTTTGCAACTAATGGTTTTTTTCCATGATCCGGTGGGTTACTTTGAATGTAGCTTAGCAGCACAGTGTCAGTGCAAACTGGAATGAGCTCAGCAATGGGCAGGTCGTGCTGACCCTGGGTGTTGAGTAGGTTTTATATGAGATGAATCAGAAGGAAGAAACCTCTTTACAGGAGAGTCATATTTTACTGCCTCTACTGTGTTTCTCAGGTCTCTGTCACTATTTCTTTTCCCTTATTGTACTTTTTGTGTCCAGAATGCTGAAGCAACAGCATGGCATGGTTTCCACAGGGTGCACATCACGTGCCAGCTTTAGCCCCAGAAGAGTGGGCTGAGCTTCAGTGCCTGCTCCCACTGAGCAGTGAATTTTATTCTGTGTTCAGGAGGGAAATTGCACCTGGCAGCATTGTAGTTTTTCCCCAAAATGTTGGATTTCATGTGCAAGTTAAGATTCCTTATAGTGTGTGCTACTTCCAGGTCCTTCACTGCACTCATCTGTGGTGTTGGGATGGCTTTGCCTGCGTCAGTCTCCCTCCAGGACCGGGATCTTGGTGCAGCCCTGCACAGTGGAGCATCTATGTAACATCAGTACCTGCTAATGTCCAAATATGCGTGTTTCACTACTTAGAGTGTTGCTTTGCTGTGCTTTGCCTGCTTTTCCCTACAGAATTGACCTCCAGGGGCTCTCATAGTAGCAGAGCTCTACTGAATATTGCACACATAGATTGTTTTGTTTTAAAGAGCAGCAGAGCATAGAGGAAAGAATACAGAGTAATGCTTCTGCCAGGTTCTCTGTTGAGTGTTAATGCGTTTATCTCAGTGTATGTCACCTACCATGTTGTGCACAGCCAGGTATCTGCAACCAGTGGGGCTAACATCAGTGCGAAGAGCTGCTGCATGAGACATGCCAGCTGTAGAGCTTCATCTTTTCATCTGCTTGAGCTGCTTGCACTTTCTTTTCTGAAGTGCTTTACAGTTAAATGCTACACCTGGTTTTCTGTTTGGGAGGCGTTTTGTATTTCCTTAGTTAGAATTGCTTTTTATTTTCTTGCATCTCAATACCTGTGCGGCTGCATCTGTGCCACGTGAGGCACAAAGATAATTCCTGCACTAGGGTTGCACTTGGTGTGGGAACCGCCTGAGCTGCTGGGAGAGGATTTTTGGGGTAACATTGTTGGAGCATTGCCTGATGAGTTACAGGAGGGTGGCTGCATGTGGTGCACGTGGGGCTGCCTAAAACTGCAATGCGTTGACTGAGAACAGTGAGGAAATGGTGAAGCAGGGATGAGCTTTAGATGTGTTCGTTTACTCTGTCTTTTTTCAGTTTGGTATGATTGGAGCTAAGCTGAAAAACTGCTTCTCTCTCAGCTTCTCTCATCCCCAGCTGTCCTGCTGTCCCCCCCTCTGCAAAAAGCTTCATGTTCTTTGTTTTCCCCAGGCCTTTATCAGCTGTTTGGAGACAACACCGAAACCTTTATCTCCTCCACCTTCATGGTGCAGGGAGTGTTTCTGGACCCATCCTGCATCTCCCTGAGAAAATCAATGCAGAGATTGTCTCAAGGACCATTGGAATCTAAACTGCGGCGTCTGATGCCCTTACACACATGGCTGCCTCAAACCCCCAGGTTTTCACATGGGGTTTTGGCTTCTCTGAGGCCAGAAAGCAAAGAAAGAAAGAAGCATTAGTGAATCTGTCTGGAAACATTGCTTTATTTTATCTCAGGTGTTGACGTGTCACTGTAATGAGGAAATATTTACATCAGGCACAGAGGTGAAAAAATAAACAACTCTTGCTCGCAGTGCCCCAAGTATGCTGAAAGTCCTGCTTAGCCAAAGCAAGTAACAGAGGCTGTTAATTTATTAATACTCAACCAGTTATTCCAGAAAGAAGGGAAGTCCCACTTTGTGCCCAGGTGGAAGTGCTGAGCACAGTGGGTGTGGGGTTAGCAGCAGGATGAAGGGAGCAAAGGAGAAATAAGAAACTTCAGCCTGCAGGAGTGTAAAACTCCCAAAAGTACAGCCCTTATATCCTTGTTTGCTTTCTCAGTGCAGCCCTATGTTATATGAGATGAAACTTTGCTCAGGGCTGGGTTGGATGGGGCCCTGGGCGGCCTGACCCGGTAGTGGCACCCAGCCCATGGCTGGGGTTGGGATGTGATGGTCTGTAAGGTCCCTTCCAACGTGAGCCGTTCTGTGACTCTGTGAAACTTTGAGGGGGCTGCACAGCACCACAAAAAAGGGGGCAGATCAGTCAATATCCTTATTTCTCATCCACTTGTCACCGATGGGTCTTTGCATCAGGACTGACCGCTTTCTTCTGCTGGAACCACAGAGTTCTGCTGGGTCTGAAGGTGGTGTTGGGCCTTTGGAATCCAATGGAAAAGCTCTGGTTCAGTAAGAGCTGTGCTTCAGGGAGGTGCTGGCTCTGTGTGACTCTGCTCCTTTGCTGTCTTTCTGGATTTCTCAGGATAGCATGCTCGAAGAGTAGTAGCTATGTGGCAGATTGCCTTTGGCAGCAGCGGCTCCCAGATGCTGACCAGCAACCGGGCGCTGCAGCTGCTCATATGTGTCGGGTTGGTACACTGGGTTTTGCACCAGGCTTCCCATTTGGAGGTCTAGAGAGGGGAAAAAAGGATTTATTTGGATGTGCAGTGAGCAAGGAGGTAGTTCCCATCCCGCTGCTCAGCTCAAGGTGCAGCCTGGGACCTCCTAGCCAGCTGCAAGCATCGCTGCGTCCCCTTTGCACTCATTCAGCATCTGTATGCTGCTAAGCAGTAGTTAAAATAATGATAAGAAATAGGCTTCCAATAGAATAGAATAGAAATAGGCCTTGTCTCAGTCAGTGGCACCAGAAAGGTGTCCCTCTAAATAAAAGCCCCAATATTCTGCAGTGGCTGCAAACATAGATGTAGGGATCCCTTTTCAGTAAATGCAAGTAGAGAGGTTTTCCCTATTACTAGCAGTGAGCAATTAAATTGTTTATAAAACATATCTCCTTCTTGTCTATGAAACTTGTGGATGTGTAACCAGCAGGCTGGATTTATCAGCTGCAAAGGGCTCCATTTGCAGAGAAGGCTGCAGAGATATGAAACTGCTGTTTGCAGCCTCTCTTTTGCAGCACCTGCATGGTGCTGGTGTAACTGGAGCAGCACTGGGGATTTCCGTGGTCGAGCACTTCTCTGTGACAGCCCTGCACTGGGCTCAGCACCAACCTTGCAAAGTGCAGAAGTGGTTTTCTGCTGAGCAGGCTGGGTGAGACCAGCTGCAGGGAGGTCAGGCTGCAGAAGCAAGGCGCATGCTGCTGCTGGGCAATGGGAGTTCAAAAGTGGTAAACTGCAGCCTGCAACATTATTATTCTGACAGTGTGTTCTTGAAGGCTTGGGATGATGAGAGAGAGGGGAAGGGATGAGCACTGGCTGGTGTGCAGAGGGTTTTGGTTTCTGCTGATGCATCCTGGCTTTGCGTAGTGTCATCAGTGCTCAGGGATTTGAATGATGTAAGGTTCTTTTCTCTGTTTGCTTATCTCTTTTTTTTCCCCTCTCCCCTGCTCAACAATTACACAGTCCCCTCCTATCTACTGCACACTGGGAGAAGAAAGTCCAGGTGCATTTCGGTGTTTCCTGTGCCACCTGCTTGCCTTATGCCCAGTATTAATGCTACAGACTTCAAGACAAAAGCATCCCTCTTGTCACATACTGACCTCTTACACCTGCATCGTCGTCTTCTGGTCTCTAAAATGAAAAGAGCAAACAGTTCAGAGATATGAAGTCACAGGGTAGGAAAGCAGTGCAGCTGCTGTGTAGGGCTGGCATTCCCCAGCAACTCGCTGCCTTCCTGTCTCCTATCAGGCTGAGAGCATGCGAACTGAGCCCATGTGTGGGGGAAGCCATGTGCTGGGCGCTGCTGCAGCTCCTGTTCCCTCAGCACTCGGCTTCAGAGCTGCCATGTCAGGCTGGGGGCACAGGGCTGAGTTCCTTTTTGCTGTCTCCAGCAACTCTGGCACGCTGCTGAAAATCCATTGGCGGCAGTTACTGCTGAAGAAGGTGAATGGCAACGCTCCCACCCGGCGTGGGACCACGTCTGTATCCACATGGCTGCGATCCTTATCTACAAACCAGGAGGGTGTCATGGGCTGAGGTTTTACTCACTGCTACCGCAAACTTACAGTGGGATGCAGAGAGATACTGAGCACTGCCCTTAGCCAATGCATATTAAAGGCAGTGTGCCTGGTCTGAGGATCTAAGGTAGAGTCAATGCAGTTGGGTGCGGTAACATTTCTCTCTTTGTAATTTATTGTCTGGCAGGAGGATGTGATAAGTATTTCTGAAGCTAAATGTGTAGATAAGAAAAATATGGAAAATGATTTTATGAGAGGTCCTTCTGCATTTTCTGTGTCCTGGATATGCAATGGCTGCGTGAGGGCAGGAGGCAGAGAGCCCATTCCCCTGGGGGAGCGGGCTGTGCTCTGTGGTGTGAGGCTGCAGGAACCTCTGCAGGGTGTCAGGGTGCGACTTACTTTGGCAGAGCACGATGGTGACAACCAGAACTACAAGGAGCACGAGGCAGATGCCAGCAAGGGGAGCCCAGATGTAAATCTCACAGTAGAAATTCAGCATGTTCTTGTTGCTTGTTCCTGCAGGAAGAAAGGAGAGGAAAGAGGAAAGGCCCATCTCCCAGCTGTGCTGATGTCCAGCTGTGGCAGAGCCACTGGGAGGTCCTGCAGCACAGAGCTGCGTGGCTCTGAGCGAGGCTGGCGGTAGGTGTATGTGAGGAGAGGACTTCCACAGGGCACAAAGGGGGGGGTGGGGACCAGGCACATCCTCAGGTGACATCCCCAGTTGTGGGCTGATGCTGTTGGCGTTGCGCTGGGGAGCTGAGGGAGGACATGTAGCCAGAAGTCCTCTCGGATTTCCTTCTGGGGCTAAAACCAGTGCTGGCTCAAAATGCTTTCCCTTCTTTTGGTGTTGTCCTGTCATCAAAATTCCTGTGCCTCTTAAGTCACCCCGAGTGGGAAAAGAACTTGGGTTTGGAATCATGAAATCACTGAGGTTTAAAAAGACCACTAAGAAAATCTAGTTCAAGAATGGCCCACTAACCCATGTCCCACAGTGCCACATACGCTCATTTCTTGAATACCTCTGGGAAAGGAGATTTCATCTCTTCCCTGGGCAGCACATGCCATAATGGCTTTAGTTTCATCCCCTCATCAGCATCTCACTGATGAAGCTCAAGATATTTCCCCTCACCCTGCATCCCAAAATGCCTGTAGTCAGCATAGGCCTTTATTTCATTTATCCACAGCTGGGTTACCTGGATCTGAGCTCTGCATGCAGATGTCTTCCTTGGTGATCTGGCTGCTCTGGTTGGTGGCAGCGGGTGTGGTGGGCGCTGATGTTGTTGTGACTAAAAGTAAATTGGATGAATACAGTGAGATAGAATACAAGAGCTTTCTCTCACCCCAGCTGAAACTTGGCCACCACAGGAAGGATTTTCAACAGTGATGCCACAACATGCTGCCAAACCATATGAATTGAGTGCTATGGTCTCCTAATTTCTCAACAGTGCCCCGAGCCTCTGAGGAGGAGCAGTGCGTGTGTGATGAGACGGCTTGGCAAAGAAGCAGGGACATGGGGAGTGTGGGCGATGGGCGGATGGAGAAGGCAGGGGCAGGGGAGGTGGGTGTAAGCGAGGTGGGTGAAGCTGCTGCTGACCTGGGAAGAAGGCGGGTTGTCCAGAGCTGAAGTGCAGCACCTGGTTGATGTTGCTGACGCAGAAATAGGTGCCCTCATCCTGCGTTGTGAAGTTCTTCACCACCAACCGAAAGGAGTTTTCTTGTTTTGACCCCTCAAATTGTGAAGATGTTGTCTTGCTCCCTGGGTAGGTGGTCCGGGAAAGCACGGGAATGTAGATGATGAAGTGAAGTTTCCCATCCTTGTCCTGTCGGACCCAGGAAACACCGCTGTCCTTGTCATAAGGCAGGCACTCCAGCTCCAGCCGCTGTCCCTGCTGGGGGTGCTTCAAATTCCTGTTGAGGAACCTGGCCTCCATCTTGTTCCTCTGTCCCTGGGCACCGGTGCAGCCTGTGGGCAGAAGTCGGCCATGTCCCCTCAGGTGCTGCTCAGGAAGAGCTCCCGGGGCCTTTGGGCAGGGCTCTTCCCAGCCAGCGCAATGCGTGGCAGGCAGGCTGCCGGCTCTCGAGATGGATGCTGCCCTTCAGAGCAGCCCTTCAGCTGCCTTCTCACGGCTGCTGCCAATTTCCCAACTTCTCCAGAGTTTTTTGTTTACTAACAACTACTTAATCCCTCTCTTTCCCCTTCCCCATCCCCTCCAGGAACACCTGTCTGAACAGGCTCTGTTCCTGCTGCTTATCGCACTGCAGTCTCACTGCTCCCACTTCCCTGCGCAGTCACTGAGCAGCCCTGAATTCTGTCCTTCCCGCTTCCATACTCACAGAGCCCCAGGCTGAGCAGGAGGAGCAGTGCAGGAGACCCGGCCATGGTCCTCAGGGCGGTGCAGCGGAGCGCGGGTGATGTTTCTCACTGCACTTTGGAGGCAGCTTATGTAACTTATAGGAGAGGATGTGATGTCATCAGGACCCTCTGCTGTGAAGAGCTGGCATTCAGAAAAGAATGATTTCTGCAGCACTTCAGTTGTTGACCTAGAACTCGAGGTTGTTTATCAGAATAGAGTTGTTTTTGGTGATGCCAAATGGTGTTTGCTATGATTACTTCATTTGAGACTCTGACTGACAATGTTCATGCTTGAAATCAAATCAGCAGCCATAAATTGCTGTCTGAGCCTTTTGGGGCACTCTCATCATGTCCACTTTTGCAGTTCACAAGGAGAAGTCCTGTGCCATTGTTGTGGACTGCAGTTGTATTTTATGCAGTGGATTTTATTTTAATATATCTTATTCTATTGCATTTATCAAATGATCCATGTGTGCTTCTCATTTCAGGGTCCATGCATTGCTGACATGTAGCTGAGTGCTTCAGCTCAGCTGTTCTCCACATTTCTTCTTCATACTTTCTGTGCAGAACCCGCTGTGTGCAGGGCAGGAGGTCTGTGATGTGGTAGCCATCACTACAGCCCCATGTCCCAGACTCATGCAGACTTATTTTCTTCAATTTAAATTTCTGTGTTTTTTTTCTACAACCACAGGGACTTCCTCCCTGCCAAAAAAGCCCAGAAAGGTCCTCAGCACTGAGGGCCCTTGCTGCTGCCTGCAGGTGACCACTCACACACTGGTAAGTGCTGGGCTTCCTGCAGCTTTGCACATACAGCAGTGACAGTTTCCCTGGGCTGCTGTTATTTGTGTCTTCTGTTGTTATTTCCTGGCTCTCTGGTTATTTCTGATGTGTTGTTGTGTTTCTATTTTGCAAATGTGCCCCCTGTTCCTGATGCCAGAATCCTGGCCCCGCTGTCTGATGGAAGTGCTGTTTGGTGAGAAATTGGGCCAAAATTGTCTGGTTATGGCTGGGCTCATTTCATTGGGCCTGTAGGCATTTGGGTGAGTAAGGAAAGCTGCTGTGGAGCCTTCCAAGGTGGGGTAACTGAGGTCAGCCAAGGTGGTTGATCCACTAATCCAAAGTTTTGCTGAGTGCTCACCTGCCGAGCAGCGACCATCAGCAGCACTGATAGTGCAACTGAGAGAGCTGGGAAAGGGAGATGAGCTCTCAGGTTTGGAGATTCTTCCTACCCTTAAAAACAGAGGCATCATCATTTAATATTAGTAATGGCTGTGGTGAAATTGATTTTAAATTATTTATTTTCATTAAACAATTAATCAATGATGTATAGCTGTGGAGAAGATATACAAAATCCTGGAGGGATGGGAGATTGTGACATGTTTTGGACTGGGCTCAGGAGGTCGTGAGTTTGAGATGAATGATCTCGTTCTTTGCAGAGGGGAATTCAGTTGGAAAAGCTGGGAGAGATTTCTCACCAGGGATCCCTGCTCAGACAACCATATATTTTTCAATATAGCTGGGAGTTGACTTCTTTTATTTTAAACATTATTGTTGATTGTAGAATGCTCAGTCCCTGTGCCCCTGTGAGAACTATGAATGAATCCAAAGAACACACTGAGAGCGTTAAGAATTAGATGCATTTAATGAGGAATAGTTCAGCAGTGAGAGGGAGGTTGGTGTGTGGGAGCTGAGTTTTGGGTGTGATTGAGGCATAGGCAGAGAAGGATCAGCCAAACGGCGGCGCTGCATCAGGGCAGCTGTGTGTGCTGCTGGTGGGATCAGTGCGGTGCTGGAGGAGGACGCCTGTGTGCCTTCTGCTGAGCAGCGACGCAGCACTGCTTGCTTACGCTGAGCTTGGTCCTGCAAGCGATCGGCTTGTGGTGAGCGCGTGTGACGCGTGGCTGTGCTGATTGCAGCACTGCTGACCCTTCTTGCTGTTTACATGGGAACATTTGATCTTGTTAGTAATGAGGAAATAAAATCTCCAGTGAAGATTTAACGATTTTGTCTCAAACCACAATCTTTTTTTCTATTGGAAGTTGGAAATGGAAAATGTTGTGACACAACCATACCTAGTTCAGCCTTTTGGGAGAGTCTCTGGAAGGCCCTGTGCTGCTCTGGTGTCTCTAAGCTGCCTTAGAGCAGCTCCATATCCATCTTCCTGAACCGTACCCTTCCCTGTTGTGGCATCTCTATCACTACCTCAGGGTGCATTCAGCTGATAGCAATGTTGAGCCAGGAATTTCAGCAGAAAATCCAGTTTGTGTTCTGGTACTTACACCAGGTTCAGAATGGTATAGGCAATGCAGTTTGGTAGAGGAAGATGTCTGTGTTTACAATTTCTTCTCTGTTAGTGAGGAATGTGATAAATATTTGTGAAGCTAATCCTGAAGTTGAGGAAAATTTGGAAAAGGATTTTAAAGAATGGTTAAAGGAAAATGATTTTGGAAAAGGATTCAAAGAGAGGTTAAGGAGCATCTTTCTGCATTCCTTGTGTCCTGGATGCGCAATGGCTGCATGAGGGCAGTAGGCAGGGAGCCCATTCCCCTGGGGGAGCGGGCTGTGCTCTGTGGTGTGAGGCTGCAGGAACCTCTGCAGATTGCCAGGTGCGACTTACTTTGGCAGTGTGTGATGGTGATGGTGATGGCAGCGAGTAGCAGGAGGCCAATGCCAGCCACTCGAACCCAGAGGAAAACATCACAGATGGACTTCAGTGTGTTTTTGTTGCTTATTCCTGCAGGAAGAAAGAGAGGATAGAGGAAAGGCCCAGCTGCAGACATTTCCCTGTATCTTGATATGCAATCATCATAGACTTTAATTTGGCCTCTTCTGATCAAAGCAGCACTGCTGGCGGAGCCCCTGTGTCCCCACAGCTGGGTTACCTGCATCTGGGCACTGTTGTGAGTTGTCCTTCATGGTGTTCTGGATGCTCTGGGTTGTGGCTGTGTGTGTGGTGGGTGCCGCTGTTGTGACTGGAAGGAGAAAAGGATGAATTCAGCAATACGCAATAAATCTGCCTGGATTTATGACTGATTATGACTGGAAATAAGAAATAACTGAATATAGTGAGGTACAACTAACGAGCTTCCTCCTATCTAGTCCAGGATGCAGCCAGCAGTGGAAGAACTTTTATAGCATCGACTTTGAACAGCTGATGCTTTTACATGCTGCTCAGCCCTGGAAACAGAATGATTTTGGTTCCTAATTTCTAATCAGCCACCTCAGTGTGTGTGAGCTTGTTGTTATCCCTGTATTAAACATATCCTGAGAGTCACGGGGATTACTCAGTATGTTTTTGAGGTGCTGTCAGCATATGGAGGCTGTTGGGACCTAGAGGGCCAGATGCAAGTTGGAAAGGATGTGTCAGCTGCGGACTCTGAAATTCACATCCTTCTGAGGTTCTGATGGTATGGGGAGGAGCTATGGGGCAGTGTGACCATGAGCAGAGCTGGTGGGCAGGGAGCCTCTATGGGGAGGAGCAGTGCGTGTGTGATGAGACGGCTTGGCAAAGAAGCAGGGACATGGGGAGTGTGGGCGATGGGCGGATGGAGAAGGCAGGGGCAGGGGAGGTGGGTGTAAGCGAGGTGGGTGAAGCTGCTGCTGACCTGGGAAGAGGGCGGGTTGTCCAGAGCTGAAGTGCAGCACCGGTTTGATGTTGCTGATGCAGAAATAGGTCCCCTGGTCCTGTGCCTTGAAGTTCTTCACCACCAGCCGAAAGGAATTTTCTTGTTTTGACCCCTCAAATTGTGAAGATGTTGTCTTGCTCCCTGGGTAGCTGGTCCGGGAAAGCACGGAAATGTAGACGATGAAGTGAAGTTTCCCATCCTTGTCCTGTCAGACCCAGGAAACACCGCTGTCCTTGTCATAAGGCAGGCACTCCAGCTCCAGCCGCTGTCCCTCCTGAGGGTGCTTCAAATTCCTGTTGAGGAACCTGGCCTCCATCGTGTTCCTCTGTCCCTGGGCACCGGTGCAGCCTGTGGGTAGAAGTCGGCCATGTCCCCTCAGGTGCTGATCAAGTTAGAGCTCCCAGGGCCTTTGGGCAGGGCTCTTCACCACCGGTGCGGTGCGTGGCAGGCAGGCATCTGGGCTGTGAGGATAAATGTGGTGGAAGGGCCTTGGCGTCCAGCTTGGGTGCTGTGCTGGAATCCCTGAGGACTCAGCCTTGAGAGCGCTGGGCTCTCGAGATGGATGCTGCCCTTCAGAGCAGCCCTTCAGCTGCCTGCTTGGGGCTGCTGCCATTTCCCAGCTTCTTTGCCAGGTGATTCCCCACTAACAGCTGCTACATGCCCCATCTCTCCCCTTTCCCATCCCGTCCAGCATCCATCCCCCCTGCTGCGTAACACCCTGCAGTCTCACTGCTCCCACTTCCCTGCGCAGTCACTGAGCAGCCCTAAATTCCATCCTTCCTGCTTCCATACTCACAGAGCCCCAGGCTGAGCAGGAGGAGCAGTGCAGGAGACCCGGCCATGGTCCTCGGGGCGGTGCAGCGGAGCGCGGGTGATGTTTCTCACTGCACTTTGGAGGCAGCTTATGTAACTTATAGGAGAGGATGTGATGTCATCAGGACCCTCTGCTGTGAAGAGCCATTGTTCAACCTCTCAGATGGAATAGCATGAGAAAAATTTCTGAAGAGCTTCAGTTGTGACCCAAATCTTGCTGCTTGCTTGTTGTTGCAGCATTGTATTTAATGGCGCTTCCGGGATTTTGCTGCAATGTCCTCAGCTGAGATTCAGGCGGACGACGTTCCTCCTTGAGGTCAGATCAGTGGCTGCAGACTGCTGTCTCTCAGACTTTTGGGCTACTCTTTCATCATGTCCAAATCTGCAGAATACAAAGTCCAGTTCTGTGTCGTGAACATGGACTGCAAGTTGTATTTCTTGGCAGATTTTATTTTATGTGTTATTCACTTCTTTTTGCAGATTAAAGAAGACCTGGGTATGTTTTACAGCATCTCTCCACCTGCACTTTTCATCTCCGAGCCCATGCATTGCTGATACGTATCTGGGTACTTCAGCTCTGTTGTTCTCTGCAATTGTTCTTTGTTATTTCTTTGCAGAAGCCACTGTGTGCAAGGCAGGAGGTCTGTGATGTGACACCCACCAAGGCAGCCCCGTGCCCCA
Source organism: Tetrao urogallus (assembly GCF_951394365.1). NCBI lineage: Eukaryota > Metazoa > Chordata > Aves > Galliformes > Phasianidae > Tetrao > Tetrao urogallus. Next base: position 65,736,422 of record NC_136817.1, read on the forward strand.
GTGGCATTCAGGTCTAAAGAACAAAGAGTTACCCTGTGCTTTTTTTTTCTTTCTCCAACCACAAGGACTTCCGCCATGCCCAAAAACCTCTCCATACATGCTTCAGTATTCAGAGGCCAGCCTACCATCTCTAGGTGACCACACACACTGGTAAGGGTTTTGACTTCCTGCAGCTTAGCGCGTACTGTCTCAACAGCTTTGCTCTGCTGCTACTTCATTCTTATTTTGGTATTTTCTGGCTTCCTTGCTTTTTCTTCTGTTCAGTGTGGGAGGTGTTGTTCCATTACTCCTTTGGAAAGCACACCCCTGCTCCTGGCTGTGAGAAACCTGGCACTGCTGAGTGATGAAACTGCTGGTTTTTCTGTGAAAAAGAGCTGGACAATGAAGAACGCAACAAGACAGTGCATTGGGTCAAGCAGCTTCACCACAGCAGCAAGTGTTCCTAACTTGTACACTGGTCACCAACTCTGCCACGGAGCGATGAGCTGGTTAATGAGAAGAAATAAGGAATCCCTTTGACTTCAGCCTGCTTTCATAAGGCACTTAGTTCTCTATTCCAGGCATGCCCAACCTGTGGTCTGCACGCTGCCCAGCCCAGCCCGTCCTGCAGCCGCCTCCTGCCCCGTGCCATCATGGCAGCGGCTCTGCCCTGCTGGGCGACCCGGCCCTCTGTGTGCACCCATCACTGACACAGGCACACAGCAGGGTGAGATTGGCTCCACATCAGCTCCACCAGGACATGGGCAGGGCACGGTGCTGTGCTATCTCCACCTCTGGCACCCACCACACGCTCAGTCAAATAAGAACCTGTGTGTGTTACCCATGTGTGCCACTGGGTGACTGAGACACAGTAATTACCCACAGCAACATTTCAGCCTTCCTGACGTCTTCTCAAGACATAACAGAACCCTCAAATGAAGAAAAATTGTGGTTGAAGGAGAAGTATTCAGTGAGAAATGGACAGATGAGCACTTCTTTGTTGAGGTAAAACTGAGTTACTGCTGTTGAGTTCAACCTCAGATGGACTCGGCCAGTGATGTGGTGGCAAATCTGATGGCAGAAGCAGCAAAACCATCTGCTGGTGGTGAGTTTATTGAGCAGGGCACAGACAGCATCACAGATGCAATCTGCCCTGATTAAAACAGGGATTTCTCTAAAATCAGTTGTTGTCACTCAACTCTTGCCGGGTGGACTGAAGAAATGGACAAATCTGCGGCAAGAAAGTCGCGTAGCAAAGCTGTTAATTTCAGAAGCTATCCTTTGCTGACAGATGAAATTACTGATGCTACAGATGCCTACTGGTGCTACTGATGCTGCGGGAGGTGTGCAGTGCTGGTGGGCAGCACAGGAGGATCAGCCAAACGGCGGCGCTGCATCCGGGCAGCTGTGTGTGCTGCTGGTGGGATCAGTGCGGTGCTGGAGGAGGACGCCTGTGTGCCTTCTGCTGAGCAGCGACGCAGCACTGCTTGCTTACGCTGAGCTTGGTCCTGCAAGCGATCGGCTTGTGGTGAGCGCGTGTGACGCGTGGCTGTGCTGATTGCAGCACTGCTGTCCCTTCCTGCTGTTGACATGGGAAGATCTGATCTGTTTAGCAAGGAGGAATCCGAAGCATCAATAAAGATTTCTGAATTTACTCTCAAATCACAATCTTTTACTTTAGATGGCTGATGCCGTATTAGGATGGTTCAGACTAAACACACCTACCTGTGCTTTTAGGCAGACTCTCTGAAGGCCCTGTGTCTGCTCTGGTGGCTCAGCGCTGACTTAGAGCCTTTCAGTGTGAATCCCTCTGAATGATTACCTTCCCCTTTGTGTCATCTCTTTTGTTTCTGAAGGTTCTTTTTAGCAAATTACACCATCGAGCCATGAATTTTAACAGAAAATGTACGTCTTGTAGCAGTGTGTCTTTGAAGGTTTGTTCTGCACGCTGCAGAAATTATTGCAACTAGTGGATTTGCTCTGGTAATTCGGATCAGCACAAAGTGGCAGAAATCAATGGTTGAGTAATGTTTTTGTTCTGATACTTCCAGCCCAGATACCTATTTTAGCCAATGCAGCTTGTTAGAATAAGGTTTCACTGCTTATATTCTATTTGCTGGTAGCACGGAATGTGATAAATACTTCTGGTGATAAACTTGGAGATGGGGAAAATCTGGATAGGAATTTTAAGAGCATCTTTCTGCATTCCCTGTGTCCTGGATACGCAATGTCTGCATGGGAGCAATATGCAGAGAGCTCACTCCCCTGGGGAGTGGGCTGTGCTCTGTGGTGTGAGGCTCCAGGAATCTCTGCAGGGTGTCAGAATGGGACTTACTGTGGCAGTGCGTGATGGTGATGGTGATGGCAGTGAGGAGCAGGAGGCAGGCACATGGCAGGTTTACCCACATGATTATTTTGTGACAGAAGTGTGATGTGTTCTCATTGCTTATTCCTGCAGCAAGAAAAGAGAGGAAAGAGGAAAGGCCCAGCTGCAGACATCTGCTTGCATCTTGAAATCACCTGAAGTCAGCGCAGTCTTTAATTGGGCCTCTTATGACCAAAGCAGCACTGCTGGCAGAGCCTCTGCCTCCCCATTGCTGGGTTACCTGTATCTGGGCTGTGCTGGGAGATGTCCTCCGTAGTGACCTGGCTGCTTTGGGTGGTGGCAGTGGGTGTGGTGGGTGCTGCTGTTGTTGTGACTGGAAGAAGAAAGACTGAATACAGCAAAATAGAATAAAACCGCCTTCTGCCACCATTGCCAGGACAAGGCAGGACAAGGGTGGAACTTCATAGGTCCCATTTTGAAAAGTGATGCAGTGAAACACTGCCCAACCATGGAAATAGAAGGTGAGGGTTCCTACTTCCTGAGCAGCACATGCAGAGATCCTTCTTATTCAGAATAGAGCTTTGAGAGACCCGGGAACCCTTTCTTTGCATAGTCCAGCCCACACCTAACCTCTGAGTTACTTTATGGGATGTTTCCAGCATTCGGGATTTGTTAGGACAATCTGGATTATTGTGAGGTGAGGAAGGATGTGGGAGCTGCGAACCTTGTAACTCTCATAGCTCAGAGGCACAGATGGGATGGGGAGGAGCTGCTGGGCTGTGCGACCACCTGTGTGTCTGGGCAGGGCTGGTACTGTGAGCGGAGCTGGAGGGCAGGGAGCCTCTATGGGGAGGAGCAGTGCGTGTGTGATGAGACGGCTTGGCAAAGAAGCAGGGACATGGGGAGTGTGGGCGATGGGCGGATGGAGAAGGCAGGGGCAGGGGAGGTGGGTGTAAGCGAGGTGGGTGAAGCTGCTGCTGACCTGGGAAGAAGGCGGGTTGTCCAGAGCTGAAGTGCAGCACCTGGTTGATGTAGTTGACGCAGAAATAGGTGCCCTCATCCTGTGCCCTGAAGGACTTCACCACCAGTCTGAAGGTGTTGTCCCTCAGCGATGCCTCAAACTGCGTAGATTTTTTGTCATTTTTTGTACCCCAGTAATAGGTGGTAGAGTACCATTGGTTGCAGGAGACAATGAAGTGAAGGTTCCCATCTTTCTCCAGGCGGATCCAGAAGAGGGGTCTGTATTTCTCGTAACGCAGGCACTCCAGCTCCAGCCGCTGTCCCTGCTGGGGGTGCTTCAAATTCCTGTTGAGGAACCTGGCCTCCATCTTGTTCCTCTGTCCCTGATTGCCAGTGCAGCCTGTGGGCAGAAGTCGGCCATGTCCCCTCAGGTGCTGATCAAGTTAGAGCTCCCAGGGCCTTTGGGCAGGGCTCTTCACCACCGGTGCGGTGCATGGCAGGCAGGCAGCGGGGCTGTGAGGTGAATGCTGAGGGAGAGCTTTGGCATCCAGCTCTCGAGATGGATGCTGCCCTTCAGAGCAGCCCTTCAGCTGCCTGCTTGGGGCTGCCGCCATTTCCCAGCTTCTTTGCCAGGTGCTTCCCCACTAACAGCTGCTACATGCCCCCTCTCTCCCCTTTCCCATCCCCTCCAGCATCCATCCCCCCTTGCTGCGTAACACACTGCAGTCCCACCTCTCCCACTTCCCTGCGCAGTCACTGAGCAGCCCTGAATTGCATCCTTCCCTCTTCCATACTCACAGAGCCCCAGGCTGAGCAGGAGGAGCAGTGCAGGAGACCCGGCCATGGTCCTCGGGGCGGTGCAGCAGAGCGCGGGTGATGTTTCTCACTGCACTTTGGAGGCAGCTTATGTAACTTATAGGAGAGGATGTGATGTCATCAGGACCCTCTGCTGTGAAGAGCTGGCATTCAGAAAATATGATTTCTGCAGCACTTCATTGTGATCCAGAACTTGGGCTGAGATTTTTTAAGGTGCCTCAGGAATTTTGCTGCAATGTCTTCAGTTGAGATTTGACTGACAATGTTCACTCTTGAAATCAAATCAATCACCACCAACTGCTGTTTGAAACATTTGGGGCACAATCATCATGTCCATATTAGCAGATAACAAGAACAAGTCCCTTCCTGTTGACAGGGATTGCAAGTTGTATTTCATGCAGTGGATTTTATTTTAGCGTGTTTCATTATGTTCTATTTACCAATTAACCATGTGCATTTCTCATCTCAGGGTCCATGCATTGCTGACATGTTGCTGAATGCAGCATGATTTTTTGTGTTCTCCACAATTCTTCTTTATACTTTCTGTGCAGAACCCGCTGTGTGCAGGGCAGGAGGGCTGTGACGTGATAGCCATCACAGCCCCATGTCCCAGACTCATGCAGACTTATTTTCTTTAATTTAAATTCTTGTGTTTTTGTTCTACAGCCATAGGGACTTCCACCCTGCCAAAAAAAAAAAAAACCAAAAAAAAAAAAAACCCCGCACCTTATATGCCTCAATGCTGAGGGCCCTTGCTGCTGCCTGCAGGTGACCACTCACACACTGGTAAGTGCTGGGCTTCCTGCAGCTTTGCACATACAGCAGTGACAGTTTCCCTGGGCTGGTGTTATTTGTGTCTTCTGGTGTTATTTCCTGGCTCTACTGTTGTTTGTGATGTGTTGTTGTATTTCTCTTCTGCAAATACCCTTCTTTTTCCTGGATGCCATCTGGCTCCGCTGTCTGATGGAAGTGCTGTTTGGTGAGAAATTGGGCCAAAATTGTCTGGTTATGGCTGGGCTCATTTCATTGGGCCTGTAGGCATTTTGGTGAGTAAGGAAAGCTGCTGTGGAGCCTTCTAGGGTGGGGTAACTGAGGTCAGCCAAGGTGGCTGATCCACTTACACAGAGTTGTGCTGAGTGCTCACCTGCCGAGCAGTGACCATCAGCAGCACTGATAGTGCAACTGAGAGAGATGGAAAAGGGAGATGAGCTCTCAGGTTTGGAGATTCTTCCTACCCTTAAAAACAGAGGCATCATCATTTAATATTAGTAATGGCTGTGGTGAAATTGATTTTAAATTATTTATTTTCATTAAACAATTAATCAATGATGTATAGCTGTGGAGAAGATATACAAAATCCTGGAGGGATGGGAGAGTCTGACCTGTTTTGGACTGGGCTCAGGAGGTCGTGAGTTTGAGATGAATGATCTCGTTCTTTGCAGAGGGGAATTCAGTTGGAAAAGCTGGGAGAGATTTCTCACCAGGGATCCTTGCTCAGACAACCATATGTATTTGAATATAGCTGGGAGTCAATTTCTTTTATTTTAAACATTATTGGTGTTGATTGTAGAATGCTCAGTCCCTCTGCCCCTATGAGAAAACTGCGAGTGAATCCAAAGAACACACTGAGAGCGTTAAGAATTAGTTGGTTTTAATCGGGAGTACTTCAGAAATGGGAGGTGGGCTATGAGAGCTGAGTTTTTGGTGTGATTGAGGGTGTGATCCTGAGCAGGATCAGCCAAACGGCGGCGCTGCATCAGGGCAGCTGTGTGTGCTGCTGGTGGGATCAGTGCGGTGCTGGAGGAGGACGCCTGTGTGCCTTCTGCTGAGCAGCGACGCAGCACTGCTTGCTTACGCTGAGCTTGGTCCTGCAAGCGATCGGCTTGTGGTGAGCGCGTGTGACGCGTGGCTGTGCTGATTGCAGCACTGCTGACCCTTCCTGCTCTTAGCATGAGAACATCTGACCAATTTAGCAAGGAGGAATCAAAATTATCAATGAAGATTCCTGAATTTTCTCTTAAATCACAATCTTGCATTTGCAGTTGAAGTTTGAAAACAGTAGAGTAAAACACTGAGTACGGCTTTTAGGCAGTCTGTGAAAGGCACTGTGTTGGCTGTAAGCTGACTTTGAGCCTTTGAGTACCGACCTGCCTTTATGATACTCCTCCCCATTTTGCTTCTCTGTCTCTACTCATCATTTCTTCCAATGAATTACAAAGTTGAGCCAGAAATTTATCAGCAAATGCAGTTGTTGTGTAACAATCTGTCCTTCAGCATTAGTGCTGCATGCTGGGGAAATTAATGCAGCTAATGGATCTTCACTGGTAATCCTGACCAGTGTGAAAAGGCCAAAATAAGCGGTTGAATAACGTTTTGGATTCTGGCAATTTCAACCCCAGTATGATGATATCAGGATGGCCGAGTCAACGCAGTTTGTGATTTCTTGTCTGTTTATAATTTCTGTTAAGAAGTCCAATACTACCTGTATATAATTTGTTGTCTGTAAGTGCAGAATGTGATAAATATTTCTGAATCTAAAGCTAGTGAGGAGGAAAATATGGAATAGGAAATTAACAGCGTTCCTACTGCATTCCCTGTCTCCTGGCTATGAAATGGCTGCATGAGGGCAGTAGGCAGGGAGCCCATTCCCCTGGGGGAGCGGGCTGTGCTCTGTGGTGTGAGGCTGCAGGAACCTCTGCAGGCTGTCAGGTGCGACTTACTTTGGCAGTGTGTGATGGTGATGGTGATGGCAGTGAGGAGCAGGAGGGAGGTGACAGCCAGGTTAATCCACATGACCTTTTTGCAGTAGAATCTTGGTATGTTATCATTACTTATTCCTGCAGAAAGAAAGGAGAGATAACAAAGAGGGAAGGCCCAACAGCAGACATCTCCCTGCATCCTGAAAAGGCTGCAGCCAGCATAGACTTTAATTTGACCTCTTCTGATCAAAGCAGCACTGCTGGCAGAGCCCCTGCCTCCCCACAGCTGGGTTACCTGCATGTGGGCCCTGTTGTGAGTTGTCTTTCGTGGTGACCTGGCTGCTCTGGGTGGTGGCCGTGCGTGTGGTGGGTGCTGCTGTAGTTGTGACTGGAAAGAAGAAATCAGTGAATACAGTGAGGCACAACAGAAGAGCTGCCTCCAATCTGTGCCAGGACATGGCCAGAAGAGGAAGAACTTCTAGAGGGTCTCCTTTGACCAGTGATGGTTTCACATGCTGCCCTGCACTGGAAACAGAATTTGGACTCATAATTTCTTATCAGCCCCCTCCGCATGGGTCATCTCTGTTATACAATATGTCCTGAGAGTCACAGGGATTTTTTTAGTTTCTTTTTGAGGTGATCTAAGCATATGGATTCTGTCAGAACATAGAGGTCCAGGTGAGGTGAGGAAGGATGTGGTGGCTGTGGACTCGGTAACTCTCATCATTGTGAGGTACTGCTGGGATGGGAAGGACCTGCTGGGCTGTGCGACCACCTGTGTGTCTGGGCAGGGCCGGAACCGTGATCGGAGCTGATGGGCAGGGAGCCTCTATGGGGAGGAGCAGTGCGTGTGTGATGAGACGGCTTGGCAAAGAAGCAGGGACATGGGGAGTGTGGGCGATGGGCGGATGGAGAAGGCAGGGGCAGGGGAGGTGGGTGTAAGCGAGGTGGGTGAAGCTGCTGCTGACCTGGGAAGAAGGCGGGTTGTCCAGAGCTGAAGTGCAGCACCTGGTTGATGTAGTCGACGCAGAAATAGGTGCCCTCATCCTGCGTTGTGAAGTTCTTCACCACCAGCCGATAGGATCTTCCTCTCCATAACGCCTCAAAGTTTGGTGCTGTTTTCTCACTCTCCTGGAAGGTGGTAGAATAGGAATGGGTACTGGAGATGAAGTGAAGGTTCCCACTCTTGTCCAGGCGGATCCAGAAGAGGGGTCTGTTTCTCTCATTACGCAGGCACTCCAGCTCCAGCTGCTGTCCCTGCTGGGGGTGCTTCATTTTCCTCTCGAGGAACCTGGCCTCCATCGTGTTCCTCTGTCCCTGGGCACTGGTGCAGCCTGTGGGCAGAAGTCGGCCATGTCCCCTCAGGTGCTGCTCAGGAAGAGCTCCTGGGCCCATTGGGCAGGGCTCTTCCCTGGTGGTGCGGTGCGTGGCAGGCAGGCAGCTGGGCTGCGAGGTGGATGCAAACGCTTGGGTGCTGTGCTGGAGTCCCTGGGGACTCAGTGTTGAGAGCGCCGGGCTTTTGAGATGGATGCTGTCTTTCACAGAGGCCCTTCAGCTGCCTGCTTGGGGCTGCTGCCATTTCCCAGCTTCTTTGCCAGGTGATTCCCCCTTAACAACTGCTACATGCCTCGTCTCTCTCCATCCCCTTCCCCTCCAGGAACACCTGTCTGAACAGGCTCTGTTCCTGCTTGTCCCACTGCTCCCGCTTTCCTCCGCAGTCACTGAGCAGCCCTGAATTGCGTCCTTCCCGCTTCCATACTCACAGAGCCCCAGGCTGAGCAGGAGGAGCAGTGCAGGAGACCCGGCCATGGTCCTCGGGGCGGTGCAGCGGAGCGCGGGTGATGTTTCTCACTGCACTTTGGAGGCAGCTTATGTAACTTATAGGAGAGGATGTGATGTCATCAGGACCCTCTGCTGTGAAGAGCCATTGTTCAGCCTCTCATGTGAAACACAGTGAGAAAAGATTTCCGCAGCACTTCATTGTGATCCAGAACTTGGGCTCATTTATCGTGATAGTGTTGTTTTTAATGGTGCCTCAGGGATTTTGCTGCAGTGTCTTCAGTTGAGATTAGATTGGCAGTGATCCTTATCGAAATTGGGTGAACCTCCACAGGCTGATATTTCCCACTCACTTCACATCCAGGTCTGCAGAAAACAAGGACAAGACTGGGGCCATGGGTATGGACATCTTGTTGTTTTTCTTAGGGAGATTGTATTTTATTTTATTCAAGTTACAGACTAAAGAATACCTGGGAATGGGTTACAGCACCTATCCATCTGCATGTTATCTCAGAATCTGTGCACTGCTGACATGTAGCCGAGTTCTGCAGCTCAGCTGGTCTCTGCATCTCTTTCTGGTTTCTCTGCAGAAGCTGCTGTGTGCAAGGCAGGAGCTCTGTGGTATGGCATTGGTCAAGACAGCCATCTGTCCCAGTAGTATGCTGAGTTTATGTCTTTGATAATGTCCTTTGGGTTTTCTTCTTCAACCACAGGCGCTTCCGCCCTTTCTAGAGTAAAGAACAACCGTCCCACTGTACCTGTTTTAACACTCCGAGGCTGCCCGCTGTCTGTCAGTGACCTCACACACTGCTAAGCATTTTGTCTTCCTGCAGCTTTGCACATACAGTCACAACAGTTCCTTGAGGCTGGTGTTATTTGCTTCTTCCCTGGGGACTTCCTGGCTTTCCTGCTATGTTTTGACAACGTGTGAGGCACTGTTCTATTAGCTTTGCAAGAAAACCCTCTGGATGTTAACAAGCCAGGCAGTTCTGACTGCTGGAACCACTGTTGTGTGAGCAAATGAGCGGAAAGTGTTTGGGAAGTGGGCTCATCTCATTGAGCCTCCAAGCACTGTGGTGAGAGCAGAAAGCCGGAGTGAGGCCTGCTGAGGTCTGTGAAACAGAAGGAAAAGGGTATTATGAGGCTGTAAGACATGTGATGTTGGCTTGAAGTTGATCAGATGTGTTGCAAAAAGAAGAGAAAGAGGGTTAATCTATTACAGAACACAACTAGATCCTTGAAATCCCATCAAGCACGTCAGAACTGTGGACTCCTAGGCCTCCATCCATTTCCCAGCAAGACACGTGTGTTATACTGCTTGTGTAGGCTCTTCCTGTTGTCAATTTCTTCTCCTCAACCAAAGCAGAATCCATGCTGCCTTTGCAATGGGATGAGGAGCTGAACCAATGGCCATGCCTTGTGGATGGCTGTTGTTGTCCCGTATTTTGTGAGGTGCTGAAGCAATCTGCTTCTGCCTTTCACTGGGATTGTGACCAAAGTAGGAAAATTCCTGATTTCTGAGGTTCAGAATGGTTGATCTGGGAGGGGAGCTGTTGGCAAATGAGGATGTTTGCACGTTTCTGGGACTGGATTCTCTCCCTGCCATGGAGCACGGTTGCCTACCCACGGCATCTCATGTTCAGAGTCGTGTGAGGAGAAGCTCTACAGCTGGACTGCAGGATAAGCCAGGAAGGGCTATTGCCTGCCTCAGTGTGGATGTCTTTGTTCCCTCTTTTCTCCCTGTGACAGTGTGATTCTACTGTGGGTCATTCCCAGCTACCTAACAGGTACCCAGAAGTTCCCCTCCTAAACACAGAGCTGCCCTTCCTCTTGGTCCTCGTGGCTCACAGATGGAGCTGGTTTCCGCAGGAGGCCACTAGCCTCAGTGCTTGCTGTGGGGCTTTCAGTTGAAAAGGCTGGGAGAGATTACCCACCATGGATCCCTGCTCAGACAGACATATATATTTCAATGTAGTTCAGACTGGATATTTTTCTTTTTTTGAAGCAATAGTGCTGTTGATTGTGGCATGTTCAGTCGTTCTGCCCCTCTGGAAATTGTGAATGAAACCAAAGATCACTTTGAGAGCATTAAGAGTTAGAAGTGTTTATTTGGGAAGACCTTGGAAGTGAGAGGGAGGTTGGGGTATGAGAGCTGAGTTTTGGTTGTGATTGAGGGTGTGATCCTGAGCAGGAGCAGCCAAACGGCGGCGCTGCATCAGGGCAGCTGTGTGTGCTGCTGGTGGGATCAGTGCGGTGCTGGAGGAGGACGCCTGTGTGCCTTCTGCTGAGCAGCGACGCAGCACTGCTTGCTTACGCTGAGCTTGGTCCTGCAAGCGATCGGCTTGTGGTGAGCGCGTGTGACGCGTGGCTGTGCTGATTGCAGCACTGCTGACCCTTCCTGCTGTTGACATGGGAACATCTGATCTGTTTAGCAAGGACGAATTAAAATTATTAATGAAGATTTCTGAATTTACTCTTCAATCACTATCTTGCATTTGCAGTTGAAGTTTGAAAACAGTAGAGTAAAACACTGAGTACGGCTTTTAGGCAGTCTGTGAAAGTCACTTTGTTGGCTGTAAGGTGACTTAAACCCTTCAGTATCAACCTGCCCATTTTGTTTCTCTGTCACTACTGTCGATTTCTTCCAGTGTAGTAGAACGTTGAGCCAGAAATTTATCAGCAAATGCAGTTGTTGTGTAACAATCTGTCCTTCAGCATTAGTGCTGCATGCTGGGGAAATTAATGCAGCTAACGGATCTTCACTGGTAATCCTGACCAGTGTGAAAAGGCCAAAATAAATGTTTAAGTAATGTTGTGAATTCAGGAAATTTCAACCCCAAGATGGTGATATCAGGATGGCAGAGTCAACGGAGTTTGTGATTTCCTGTCTGTTTGTAATTTCTGTTAAGAAGTCCAATACTACCTGTTTACAGCTTGTTGTCTATAAGTGTAGAATGTGATAAATATTTCAGAATCGAAAACTAGTGAGGAGGAAAATATGGAAAAAAAATTCTAAGAGCAGTCCTTCAGCAATCCCTGTGTTCTGGATACGCAGTGTCTGCATGAGGGCAGTAGGCTGAGAGCCCATTCCCCAAGGGAGCGGGCTCTCTGTGTCCTGTGTTCTGTGCTCTCTGTGGTGTGAGGCTGCAGAAACCTCTGCAGGGAGTCAGGTGCGACTTACTTTGGCAGTGTGTGATGGTGATGGTGATGGCAGTGAGGAGCAGGAGGCCGGTGACAGCCAGGTTAATCCACATGACCTTTTTGCAATAGAATCTTGGTGTCTCCTTGTTGCTTGTTTCTGCAGGAAGAAAGAGAGAGAGGAAAGAGGAAAGGCCCAGCTGCTGATATCTGCCTGCGTCCTGAAATGCTTGTAGTCAGTACAAACTTTAATTTGGCCACTTTTGATCAAAGCAGCACTGCTGGCAGAGCCCCTGCCTCCCTACAGCTCGGATACCTGCATATGGGCCCGGTTGTGCGTTGTCTTTTGTGGTGACCTGGCTGCTCTGGGTGGTGGCTGTGTGTGTGGTAGGTGCTGCTGTAGTTGTGACTGGAAAGAAAAAATACGTGAATACAGTGAGGCACAACAGAAGAGCTTCCTCCAATCTGTGCCAGGACGTGGCCAGAAGAGGAAGAACGTCTATAGGGTCTCCTTTGACCAGTAATGGTTTCACATGCTGTCCACGCTGGAAGCAGAAGGATTTTGGCTCGTAATTTCTAATGAGCCCCCCTCCGTGTGTGCGAGCTGTCTGTTATCTCTGTTATAAAACATGTTAAAAGTCATGGGGATTTCTGAGTTCCTTTTTGTGGTGCTGTAAGCATATGGAGGGTTTTGGCTCTTAGAGGGCAGATGGTACCACGAGCGGAGCTGGAGGGCAGGGAGCCTCTATGGGGAGGAGCAGTGCGTGTGTGATGAGACGGCTTGGCGAAGAAGCAGGGACATGGGGAGTGTGGGCGATGGGCGGATGGAGAAGGCAGGGGCAGGGGAGGTGGGTGTAAGCGAGGTGGGTGAAGCTGCTGCTGACCTGGGAAGAAGGCGGGTTGTCCAGAGCTGAAGTGCAGCACCTGGTTGATGTTGCTGGTGCAGAAATAGGTCCCCTGGTCCTGTGCCTTGAAGTTCTTCACCACCAGCCAATAGAAGTTTCCTGTCCACCTTGCTTCAAACTTTGGAGATGTTCTCTTATTCCCATTGAAGGTGTTTCTGGGGATGGGGGTACTGGAGACAATGAAGTGAAGTTTCCCATCCTTGTCCAGACGGATCCAGGAGATACCTATGTCCCTGTTGTAAGGCCAGCACTCCAGCTCCAGCTGCTGTCCCTCCTGGGGGTGCTTCAAATTTCTGTTGAGGAACCTGGCCTCCATCTTGTTCCTCTGTCCCTGGGCACCAGTGCAGCCTGTGGGCAGAAGTTGGCCATGTCCCCTCAGGTGCTGCTCAGGAAGAGCTCCTGGGGCCTTTGGGCAGGGCTCTTTCCCGCTGGTGCAGTGCGTGGCAGGCAGGCAGCCGGGCTGTGAGGTGAATGCGGAGGGAGAGAGGGCCTCGGCATCCAGCTTGGGTGCTGTGCTGGAGTCCCTGTGGACTCAGCATTGTGAGCACCAGGCTCTCAAGATGGATGCTGCCCTTCAGAGCAGCCCTTCAGCTGCCTGCTTGGGGCTGCTGCCATTTCCCAGCTTCTCCAGAGTTTTTTCTTTACTAACAACTGCTACATGCCCCCTCTTTCCTTTCCCCATCCCCTCCAGCAACACCTGTCTGAACAGGCTCTGTTCCTGCTGCTTATCGCACTGCAGTCCCACTGCTCCCGCTTCCCTGCGCAGTCACTGAGCAGCCCTGAATTGCATCCTTCCCGCTTCCATACTCACAGAGCCCCAGGCTGAGCAGGAGGAGCAGTGCAGGAGACCCGGCCATGGTCCTCGGGGCGGTGCAGCGGAGCGCGGGTGATGTTTCTCACTGCACTTTGGAGGCAGCTTATGTAACTTATAGGAGAGGATGTGATGTCATCAGGACCCTCTGCTGTGAAGAGCTGGCATTCAGAAAAGAATGATTTCTGTAGCACTTCAGTTGTTGATCTAGAACTTGAGCTTGTTTATCAGAATAGAGTTGTTTTTGGTGATGCCAAATGGTGTTTGCTGTGATGACTACATTTGAGACTCTGACATTGGCAATTTCATGCTTGAAATCAGCCACCATAAATTGCTGTCTGAGCCTTTTGGTGCATTCTCATTATGTCCACATTTGCAGATAACAAGGAGAAGTCCTGTGCCATTGTTGTGGACTGCAAGTTGTATTTTGTGCAGTGGATTTTATTTTAGTATATCTTATTCTATTATATTTACGAAATGGTCCACGTGTACTTCTCATCTCATGGTCCATGCACTGCTGCCATGTAGCTGAGTGCTTCAGCTCAGCTGTTCTCCACATTTCTTCTTTATACTTTCTGTGCGGAACCTGCTGTGTGCAGGGCAGGAGGTCTGTGATGTGGTAGCCATCACTACAGCCCCATGTCCCAGACTCATGCAGACATATTTTCTTTAATTTAAATTCTTGTGTTTTTGTTCTACAGCCACAGGGACTTCCACCCTGCCAAAACAAACAAACAAACAAAAAAAAAACAAAAAACCCCACCTTATATGCCTCAATGCTGAGGGCCCTTGCTGCTGCCTGCAGGTGACCACTCACACATTGGTAAGTGCTGGGCTTCCTGCAGCTTTGCACATACAGTAGTGACAGTTTCCCTGGGCTGGTGTTATTTGTGTCTTCTGGTGTTATTTCCTGGCTCTGCGGTTATTTCTGACGTGTTGTTGTTTTTCTCTTTTGCAATTGTGCCCCCTGTTCCTGATGCCAGAATCCTGGCTGTCTGATGGAAGTGCTGTTTGGTGAGAAATTGGGCCAAAATCGTTTGGTTATGGCTGGGCTCATTTCATTGGGCCTGTAGGCATTCGGGTGAGTAAGGAAAGCTGCTGTGAAGCCAGTTAGAGTGGGGTAACTGAGGTCAGCCAAGGGTCAACTGTGATGTTTCAGATCCACCTACACGAAGTTGTGCTGAGTGCTACCTGCCGAGGAGTGAACATCAGCAGCACTGATAGTGCAACTGAGAGAGCTGGAAAGGAGAGATGAGCTCTCAGGTTTGGAGATTCTTCCTGGCCTTTATAGCAGACGCATCACAATATATTACTAGTAAAGACTGTGGTGAAATTGTTTTTTATTTGTTTACATTAATCAATTAATCAATAATGTATAGCTGTGGAGAGCGCATACAAAATCCTGGAGGGATGGGAGATTGTGACATGTTTTGGACTGGGCTCAGGAGGTTGTGAGTTTGAGATGAATGATCTCGTTCTTTGCAGAGGGGAATTCAGTTGGAAAAGCTGGGAGAGATTTCTCACCAGGGATCCCTACACCAAAAGACAAATATATTTGAATACAGATGGGAGTTGTTTAATTTTAAACGTTCTTGGTGTTGGCTGTAGCATTCAGTCCTGTTCAGTCCCTCTGCCCCTATGAGAACTGTGAATGAATCTAAAGAACACACTGAGAATGTTAAGAATTAGATGCACTTAATGAGGAATACTTCAGAAGTGAGAAGGAGGCTGGGTTACGAGAGCTGAGTTTTGGGAGTGATTGAGGCGTAGGCAGAGAAGGTTCAGCCAAATGCCTGCACCCTTTTGTGCAGATTCTGTGTTCAGCCTCTGAGGTGAAACAGTGAGGAAGGATCTCTGCAGCACTTCAGTTGTGATCCAGAACTTGGTCTCCTTTATCATTATAGCAATGTTTTTAACGGTGCCTCCAGGGTTTTGCTGCAATGTCTTCAGCTGAGATTCAGGCCTTCAGTGGTCCTTCTTGAAGTCTGTTCTGTCACCACCTACTGCTGTCTCCTAGATTTTTTGGTTGCTTGCATCATGAGCAGAGCTACAGGAAACCAGGGCAAGTCCCCTTCGATGGACATGGACTGCAAGTTGTATTTTGGGTCAGAGATTTTATTTTATTTTTTCTATTTTTATTTTTTCTGTTCCATTTAGACTTTGATCCATTTTTCATCTCATTTGCATTTTTCATCTCAGAGTCCATGCGTCGTGAACACATGGCTGAATTCTGTATGTTTGTTGTTCTCTGTAATTGTTCCTTGTAATTTCTTTGCAGAAGCTGCAGTCAGGAGGTCTCTGCTGTGATAGCCATCAAGAAAGCCTTATGCCCCAGTGCCATGCAGATTATTTTTTACTTTTATATTTTTACGTCTTGTGACTTTCTTCTCCAACCACAAGCACTTCCGTCCTGCCAAATAACCCTTGTGTGCTTCTACATTTGGGGCCCTTGCTGCTGTCTCTAGTTGACCACTCACACGTTGGTAGTGGTTTGGACTTCCTGCAGCTTTGCACATGAATTAGCGACTGTTTCACTATCCTGGCATTATTTGCTTCTTCTTTGGGTAGTTCCTGGTTATCCTGTTTGTTTGTTATTTTTTCTTCCTTTTCACTTATGTGAAGTTTTTCTGTGACTCCATGGGTGTGCAATAATTCGTCATGTCTGGGCTGCATTGAGTGATGAGGAGCAGTGTTAGGCACCAGCCCTGGTGACCGCTGTCTCTGTTGCTGCTGCTGAAATGCTCCTCCCAGAGCCTCACTGTGGTCACAGCCACTGTTTGGTCTCCAGAAACATGCAACAAACATCAACGAATGTCAGTGGGTGCCATTTATTCTGCACAGATGACTTCAGTGCTCATTTCTGGGTTGGACGCTGTTTTGTCAGACTGCCCCTCTGCTGCTGTCTGTCACGTGGCAACAAAACATGATGGAAAACTGGTGGGAAGGTTCTGCTTCTACTGCCATACCACCACCATCTGCCTCTTAACATATGGACCAGCTGAATAAAACAGATGGTGTTACTTTCAGAGCAGTGTTTTCTCAATAGACTATATTTATTGGGGTGGCCAGCAGGGGCAGGAGGTGATTGTCCCCCTCTACTCTGCTCTTGTGAGGCCCCATCTGGAGTACTGTGTCCAGGTCTGGAGCCCCCAGTACAACAAAGACAGGGAGCTGTTGGAGAGGGTCCAGAGGAGAGCCATGAAGATTATCAGGGGACTGGAGCACCTCCCCTATGGAGACAGGCTGAGGGAGCTGGGCTTGTTCAGCCTGGAGAAAAGAAGGCTGTGGGGTGACCTGATTGCAGCCTTTCAGTACCTAAGGGAGCCTATAAATAGGAGGGGAGCCGACTCTTTGAAAGAGTTGATAACTGCAGGACAAGGGGAAATGGTTTGAAGTTGAGGGAGGGGAGATTTAGGTTGGATATCAGGGGGAAGTTCTTTACAGAGAGAGTGGTGAGGTGCTGGAACAGCTGCCCAGAGAAGTTGTGGATGCCCCATCCCTGGAGGTGTTCAAGGCCAGAGTGGACATGGCCCTGGGTAGCTTATTCTGGTATTAAATGCAGAGGTTGTTTGCCTTGCATGTGGCAGGGGGTTGGAGATTCATGATCCTTGAGGTCCCTTCGAACCCTGGCCATTCTGTGATTCTGTGATATATCCTTAACGTATAAATAAGAAATCAATTTGATTTTTAATGCTTTTATTAGAATGTTAAAAATAGAAGCAAAAAGAATGATAAAACTGGTCAGCTATGTGGCCTTGTTTTTGTGTAACTAACGCACCTGGTTGGATCTGGTTGGATGGCTGAGCCTGCAATTCTCAGTGAGGTCTCATTTCTGTGGGCCTCGCAGCACTTTGGTGAGTGAGGAAAGCCGGAGTGAAGCCTGCTGAGCTCTGAGAGGCTTGTGGTGGTACGAGGCTGTGAGCCTTGTGACATCTGCATGAGCTGGAGCAGAGCTTAACAAAATAATCAGAGAATCTGTTGGATCCATCAAATACCACTGCGAGCATGTATGGCTTGAAATCCCATCAAGGAAATGTGAACAGTCCATCTGCCATTGAGACATCTGAGCTACGCTGCTTGTGTGGGCTCCTCCTGGTGTCAGTTTATTCTCCTCAAGCTAAGCAGAATCCACGCTGCCTTTGCAATGAGATCAGGAGCTTTGGGAGAGCCCGGTTTTACCACCTGATGGAGGAACGTGGGGCAGGAGCTGAAGCTGTGGGCATGCCTTGCGGATGACTGAAGCAGTACCATGTTTTGTGAGGTGCTGCATTCAGCTGCTTCTGCCTTTCACCAGCACTGTGACCAAATAGTAACATTTCTCTTTTTAGTGGTTCAGTGTGGTTGCACAGGACGGGGACCTGTAGATGGAAGCATTAGGTTTAATGTATCTTGGGACTGGATTCTCACCCTGCCATGGAACACAGTAGCCCACCCACAGCATCGCGTGTTCAGAGATGTGTTAGGAGAACCTCTACAAGTGGAGAACAGGGTAAGCCAGGAAGAGAGCTTGCCTTTCTTCGTAGGGACTTCTTACTTCCCTCCTCTGCCCTACTGACAGCATTATTTCACTGTGGGTCAATCCCAGATACCAAACAGGAACTCAGATATTTGTCTCCCAAGTGCACAAGTGTTCCTGTGGCTCACCAATGGTGTTTTTTCCACATGAGCTCACCGCTTCCTGTGATGTGCTCAGAATCTGGGTGCCGTGTCACTGTTCAGAGCACTCCTTTTCCTCTTCATATTCAGATTTTGATTTGTTGTATATCTTTGTGAGTCACTCCTACACCAAAGATACATCCCGCCCCTGCCTCTTCTGATGTGTTCTACTGTGAGTGCCATGCAGGATGAGGGCAATATTGCTGAGTCATAAGGGCTGCTTTTGGGGGAATCGCTTCTTTCTGCTCCCTGTAAGAATTTATCAGTGAATATTTGACTTTAAGGCAAGATGAAAGCATGTTGTCAGTGGAGAGAGAGCAGTAGAGCAGTATGGGGCTGTCATGCATCCCTTCTGAGAAGGCAAACAAAACACTCCACTGGCCAGAGAGGGACCCAGGCAAGTTTAGCTCTAGTGGAGACACCTGTGTGTGAACAGATGAAGCCACTGTACTCCTGAGTCTCCATCTTTCATCTCCTAAGTAGCAAATTAGCTGGGGCAGGGATCTTCATTTCCTGGGTTCTGTGTTTGTATCTCTTAGCACAAAGCAATTTCTCCGTTCTGTAAAATCATAAGATTTCCCAAGGTTGGAGGAGAGCTCGAGGATCATCCAATTCAACCGTTCCATTATCACCAATATTCCCATTAACCTACATCCCTCAATACAACATCTGAACCTTTCTTGAACGCCTCCAGTTTTAGTGACTCCGCCACCTCCCCGAGCAGCCTGTCCACTCTCTTGGGGAAGCAGTATTTCCTAACGGCTAATCTGAATCTTCCCTAGCACAACTTGAAGCCAGTCCTTCTAGTCCTAGTAACAAATAAGAACAAGTAAGACTGTCCCGATGGCAATTACTTTATTCTGAAAAGCTTCAGACAGAAGCAGGACCTCCAGGTGAAGATTTACTCCAAAACCTTCACCTGTGGAGGCAATGTAGATCAGCAGCATGGATGACTTTTCTCTGTGCCTGCTCAGCAGATCTGAGTTGCAGAAGGTAGGAGAGAGTTTCTGTCATGGACCCAAGTCAGACACTCATTTCTTCCAACATGACTTGGAGTGGGACTTCAACATGGAATTTTGGTTTTGCCAACATTAGTGGCATAGCATGTTTCAATATGAGTCTCTCTGCCCTCTATTGCAATAATGAATTAAACTAAACTGGACATTGAAATATTTAAAAGTTACATCCAGCTTATAGGGCAGACTTTGGAATTGACAGAATGGGGCATCAGAGCTGAGTACTGATGTGAGTGTTTTATTGGTGATCCATGGAAGGCTCAGCTGTCCAGCACAGCGGTGCCTTTTGCACGGCGGCACGGAGCTGCCCGGCTTCTTCGGGTCAGCGCTGTGCCCGCGGTCTGGCTGTGTCACAGCAGTGTGGGGCAGGAGCACATGTCAGGCCGCGGGAGGTGTGCAGTGCTGGTGGGCAGCACAGGAGGAGCAGCCAAACGGCGGCGCTGCATCAGGGCAGCTGTGTGTGCTGCTGGTGGGATCAGTGCGGTGCTGGAGGAGGACGCCTGTGTGCCTTCTGCTGAGCAGCGACGCAGCACTGCTTGCTTACGCTGAGCTTGGTCCTGCAAGCGATCGGCTTGTGGTGAGCGCGTGTGACGCGTGGCTGTGCTGATTGCAGCACTGCTGACCCTTCCTGCTCTTAGCATGGGAACATCTGATCTGTTTAGCAAGGAGGAATCCGAAGCATCAATGAAGATTTCTGAATTTACTCTCAAATCACAATCTTTTACTTTAGATGGCTGATGCCGTATTAGGATGGTTCAGACTAAACACACCTACCTGTGCTTTTAGGCAGACTGTCTGAAGGCCCTGTGTCTGCTCTGGTGGCTCAGTGCTGACTTAGAGCCTTTCAGTGTGAATCCCTCTGAATGATTACCTTCCCCTTTGTGTCATCTCTTTTGTTTCTGAAGGTTCTTTTTAGCAAATTACACCATCGAGCCATGAATTTTAACAGAAAATGTACGTCTTGTAGCAGTGTGTCTTTGAAGGTTTGTTCTGCACGCTGCAGAAATTATTGCAACTAGTGGATTTGCTCTGGTAATTCGGATCAGCACAAAGTGGCAGAAATCAATGGTTGAGTAATGTTTTTGTTCTGATACTTCCAGCCCAGATACCTATTTTAGCCAATGCAGCTTGTTAGAATAAGGTTTCACTGCTTATATTCTATTTGCTGGTAGCACGGAATGTGATAAATACTTCTGGTGATAAACTTGGAGATGGGGAAAATCTGGATAGGAATTTTAAGAGCATCTTTCTGCATTCCCTGTGTCCTGGATACGCAATGTCTGCATGGGAGCAATATGCAGAGAGCTCACTCCCCTGGGGAGTGGGCTGTGCTCTGTGGTGTGAGGCTCCAGGAATCTCTGCAGGGTGTCAGAATGGGACTTACTGTGGCAGTGCGTGATGGTGATGGTGATGGCAGTGAGGAGCAGGAGGCAGGCACATGGCAGGTTTACCCACATGATTATTTTGTGACAGAAGTGTGATGTGTTCTCATTGCTTATTCCTGCAGCAAGAAAAGAGAGGAAAGAGGAAAGGCCCAGCTGCAGACATCTGCTTGCATCTTGAAATCACCTGAAGTCAGCGCAGTCTTTAATTGGGCCTCTTATGACCAAAGCAGCACTGCTGGCAGAGCCTCTGCCTCCCCATTGCTGGGTTACCTGTATCTGGGCTGTGCTGGGAGATGTCCTCCGTAGTGACCTGGCTGCTTTGGGTGGTGGCAGTGGGTGTGGTGGGTGCTGCTGTTGTTGTGACTGGAAGAAGAAAGACTGAATACAGCAAAATAGAATAAAACCGCCTTCTGCCACCACTGCCAGGACAAGGCAGGACAAGGGTGGAACTTCGTAGGTCCCATTTTGAAAAGTGATGCAGTGAAACACTGCCCAACCATGGAAATAGAAGGTGAGGGTTCCTACTTCCTGAGCAGCACATGCAGAGATCCTTCTTATTCAGAATAGAGCTTTGAGAGACCCGGGAACCTTTTCTTTGCATAGTCCAGCCCACACCTAACCTCTGAGTTACTTTATGGGATGTTTCCAGCATTCGGGATTTGTTAGGACAATCTGGATTATTGTGAGGTGAGGAAGGATGTGGGAGCTGCGAACCTTGTAACTCTCATAGCTCAGAGGCACAGATGGGATGGGGAGGAGCTGCTGGGCTGTGCGACCACCTGTGTGTCTGGGCATGGCTGGTACTGTGAGCGGAGCTGGAGGGCAGGGAGCCTGTATGGGGAGGAGCAGTGCGTGTGTGATGAGACGGCTTGGCAAAGAAGCAGGGACATGGGGAGTGTGGGCGATGGGCGGATGGAGAATTTCCTGGAAAGAAGATGGAAAATTCTCCACATTTCTTCTTTATACTTTCTGTGCAGAACCCGCTGTGTGCAGGGCAGGAGGGCTGTGACGTGATAGCCATCACAGCCCCATGTCCCTGACTCATGCAGACTTATTTTCTTTAATTTAAATTCTTGTGTTTTTGTTCTACAGCCACAGGGACTTCCACCCTGCCAAAATAAAAACAAAAAAAAACAAAAAAAACCCCACACCTTATATGCCTCAATGCTGAGGGCCCTTGCTGCTGCCTGCAGGTGACCACTCACACATTGGTAAGTGCTGGGCTTCCTGCAGCTTTGCACATACAGTAGTGACAGTTTCCCTGGGCTGCTGTTATTTGTGTCTTCTGGTGTTATTTCCTGGCTCTACTGTTGTTTGTGATGTGTTGTTGTATTTCTCTTCTGCAAATACCCTTCTTTTTCCTGGATGCCATCTGGCTCCGCTGTCTGATGGAAGTGCTGTTTGGTGAGAAATTGGGCCAAAATTGTCTGGTTATGGCTGGGCTCATTTCATTGGGCCTGTAGGCATTTGGGTGAGTAAGGAAAGCTGCTGTGGAGCCTTCTAGGGTGGGGTAACTGAGGTCAACCAAGGTGGCTGATCCACTTACACAGAGTTGTGCTGAGTGCTACCTGCCGAGCAGTGACCATCAGCAGCACTGATAGTGCAACTGAGAGAGCTGGGAAAGGGAGATGAGCTCTCAGGTTTGGAGATTCTTCCTACCCTTAAAAACAGAGGCATCATCATTTAATATTAGTAATGGCTGTGGTGAAATTGATTTTAAATTATTTATTTTCATTAAACAATTAATCAATGATGTATAGCTGTGGAGAAGATATACAAAATCCTGGAGGGATGGGAGATTGTGACATGTTTTGGACTGGGCTCAGGAAGTCGTGAGTTTGAGATGAATGATCTCGTTCTTTGCAGAGGGGAATTCAGTTGGAAAAGCTGGGAGAGATTTCCCACCAGGGATCCCTGCTCAGACAACCATATGTATTTGAATATAGCTGGGAGTCAATTTCTTTTATTTTAAACATTATTGGTGTTGATTGTAGAATGCTCAGTCCATCTGCCCCTATGAGAAAACTGCGAGTGAATCCAAAGAACACACTGAGAGCATTAAGAATTAGTTGGTTTTAATCGGGAGTACTTCAGAAGTGGGAGGGAGGTTGGGGTGTGGGAGCTGAGTTTTGGATGTGATCGAGGCGTAGGCTGAGCAGGATCAGCCAAACGGCGGCGCTGCATCAGGGCAGCTGTGTGTGCTGCTGGTGGGATCAGTGCGGTGCTGGAGGAGGACGCCTGTGTGCCTTCTGCTGAGCAGCGACGCAGCACTGCTTGCTTACGCTGAGCTTGGTCCTGCAAGCGATCGGCTTGTGGTGAGCGCGTGTGACGCGTGGCTGTGCTGATTGCAGCACTGCTGACCCTTCCTGCTCTTGGCATGAGAACATCTGATCTGTTTAGCAAGGAGGAATCCGAAGCGTCAATGAAGATTTCTGAATTTTCTCTTAAATCACAATCCTGCTTTTGAAATTGAGGTTTGACAACAATGAAGAAGAATACAGAATTCTGCCTTAAGGGAGATTCTGTGAAAGGCACTGTGTTGGCTCTAAGCTGACTTTGAGCTCTCCAGGATCGACCTGCCTTTATGATACTCCTCCCCATTTTGCTTCTCTGTCTCTACTCATCATTTCTTCCAATGAATTACAAAGTTGAGCCAGAAATTTATCAGCAAATGCAGTTGTTGTGTAACAATCTGTCCTTCAGCATTAGTGCTGCATGCTGGGGAAATTAATGCAGCTAATGGATCTTCACTGGTAATCCTGACCAGTGTGAAAAGGCCAAAATAAGCGGTTGAATAACGTTTTGGATTCAGGCAATTTCAACCCCAGTATGATGATATCAGGATGGCCGAGTCAACGCAGTTTGTGATTTCTTGTCTGTTTATAATTTCTGTTAAGAAGTCCAATACTACCTGTATATAATTTGTTGTCTGTAAGTGCAGAATGTGATAAATATTTCTGAATCTAAAGCTAGTGAGGAGGAAAATATGGAATAGGAAATTAACAGCGTTCCTACTGCATTCCCTGTCTCCTGGCTATGAAATGGCTGCATGAGGGCAGTAGGCAGGGAGCCCATTCCCCTGGGGGAGCGGGCTGTGCTCTGTGGTGTGAGGCTGCAGGAACCTCTGCAGGCTGTCAGGTGCGACTTACTTTGGCAGCGTGTGATGGTGATGGTGATGGCAGTGAGGAGCAGGAGGGAGGTGACAGCCAGGTTAATCCACGTGACCATTTTACAGTAGAATCTTGGTGTGTTATCATTACTTATTCCTGCAGAAAGAAAGGAGAGATAACAAAGAGGGAAGGCCCAACAGCAGACATCTCCCTGCATCCTGAAAAGGCTGCAGCCAGCATAGACTTTAATTTGACCTCTTCTGATCAAAGCAGCACTGCTGGCAGAGCCCCTGCCTCCCCACAGCTGGGTTACCTGCATGTGGGCCCTGTTGTGAGTTGTCTTTCGTGGTGACCTGGCTGCTCTGGGTGGTGGCCGTGCGTGTGGTGGGTGCTGCTGTAGTTGTGACTGGAAAGAAGAAATCTGTGAATACAGTGAGGCACAACAGAAGAGCTGCCTCCAATCTGTGCCAGGACATGGCCAGAAGAGGAAGAACTTCTAGAGGGTCTCCTTTGACCAGTGATGGTTTCACATGCTGCCCAGCACTGGAAACAGAATTTGGACTCATAATTTCTTATCAGCCCCCTCCGCATGTGTCATCTCTGTTATACAATATGTCCTGAGAGTCACAGGGATTTTTTTAGTTTCTTTTTGAGGTGGTCTAAGGATATGGATTCTGTCAGGATGTAGAGGTCCAGGTGAGGTGAGGAAGGATGTGGTGGCTGTGGACTCTGTAACTCTCATCATTGTGAGGTACTGCTGGGATGGGAAGGACCTGCTGGGCTGTGCGACCACCTGTGTGTCTGGGCAGGGCCGGAACCGTGATCGGAGCTGATGGGCAGGGAGCCTCTATGGGGAGGAGCAGTGCGTGTGTGATGAGACGGCTTGGCAAAGAAGCAGGGACACGGGGAGCGTGGGCGATGGGCGGATGGAGAAGGCAGGGGCAGGGGAGGTGGGTGTAAGCGAGGTGGGTGAAGCTGCTGCTGACCTGGGAAGAAGGCGGGTTGTCCAGAGCTGAAGTGCAGCACCTGGTTGATGTTGCTGACGCAGAAATAGGTGCCCTCATCCTGCGTTGTGAAGTTCTTCACCACCAGCCGATAGGAGCTTCCTCTCCATAACGCCTCAAAGTTTGGTGCTGTTTTCTCACTCTCCTGCAAGGTGGTAGAATAGGAATGGGTACTGGAGATGAAGTGAAGGTTCCCACTCTTGTCCAGGCGGATCCAGAAGCGGGGTCTGTTTCTCTCGTAATGCAGGCACTCCAGCTCCAGCTGCTGTCGCTCCTTGGGGTGCTTCATTTTCCTGTCAAGGAACCTGGCCTTCATCGTGTTCCTCTGTCCCTGGGCACCAGTGCAGCCTGTGGGCAGAAGTCGGCCATGTCCCCTCAGGTGTTGATCAAGTTAGAGCTCCCAGGGCCTTTGGGCAGGGCTCTTCCCCACCGGTGCAGTGCATGGCAGGCAGGCAGCCGGGCTGTGAGGTGAATGCTGAGGGAGAGCTTCGGCATCCAGCTCTCGAGATGGATGCTGCCCTTCAGAGCAGCCCTTCAGCTGCCTGCTTGGGGCTGCTGCCATTTCCCAGCTTCTTTGCCAGCTGATTCCCCACTAACAGCTGCTACATGCCCCTTCTCTCCCCTTTCCCATCCCCTCCAGCATCCATCCCCCTTGCTGCGTAACGCACTGCAGTCCCACCACTCCCACTTCCCTGCGCAGTCACTGAGCAGCCCTAAATTCCGTTCTTCCCGCTTCCATACTCACAGAGCCCCAGGCTGAGCAGGAGGAGCAGTGCAGGAGACCCGGCCATGGTCCTCGGGGCGGTGCAGCGGAGCGCGGGTGATGTTTCTCACTGCACTTTGGAGGCAGCTTATGTAACTTATAGGAGAGGATGTGATGTCATCAGGACCCTCTGCTGTGAAGAGCTGGCATTCAGAAAATATGATTTCTGCAGCACTTCATTGTGATCCAGAACTTGGGCTGAGTTTTTTAAGGTGCCTCAGGAATTTTGCTGCAATGTCTTCAGTTGAGATTTGACTGACAATGTTCATTCTTGAAATCAAATCAATCACCACCAACTGCTGTTTTAAACATTTGGGGCACAATCATCATGTCCATATTAGCAGATAACAAGAACAAGTCCCTTCCTGTTGACAGGGATTGCAAGTTGTATTTCATGCAGTGGATTTTATTTTAGCGTGTTTCATTATGTTCTATTTACCAATTTAGCCATGCGCATTTCTCATCTCAGGGTCCATGCATTGCTGACATGTTGCTGAATGCAGCATGATTTTTTGTATTCTCCACAATTCTTCTTTATACTTTCTGTGCAGAACCCTCTGTGTGCAGGGCAGGAGGGCTGTGACGTGATAGCTGTCACAGCCCCATGTCCCAGACTCATGCAGACTTATTTTCTTAAATTGAAATTCTTGTGTTTTTGTTCTACAGCCATAGGGACTTCCACCCTGCCAAAAAAAAAAAAAACAAAAAACAAAAAACAAAAAACCCCGCACCTTATATGCCTCAATGCTGAGGGCCCTTGCTGCTGCCTGCAGGTGACCACTCACACACTGGTAAGTGCTGGGCTTCCTGCAGCTTTGCACATACAGTAGTGACAGTTTCCCTGGGCTGCTGTTATTTGTGTCTTCTGGTGTTATTTCCTGGCTCTACTGTTGTTTGTGATGTGTTGTTGTATTTCTCTTCTGCAAATACCCTTCTTTTTCCTGGATGCCATCTGGCTCCGCTGTCTGATGGAAGTGCTGTTTGGTGAGAAATTGGGCCAAAATTGTCTGGTTATGGCTGGGCTCATTTCATTGGGCCTGTAGGCATTTGGGTGAGTAAGGAAAGCTGCTGTGGAGCCTTCTAGGGTGGGGTAACTGAGGTCAACCAAGGTGGCTGATCCACTTACACAGAGTTGTGCTGAGTGCTACCTGCCGAGCAGCGACCATCAGCAGCACTGATAGTGCAACTGAGAGAGCTGGGAAAGGGAGATGAGCTCTCAGGTTTGGAGATTCTTCCTACCCTTAAAAACAGAGGCATCATCATTTAATATTAGTAATGGCTGTGGTGAAATTGATTTTAAATTATTTATTTTCATTAAACAATTAATCAATGATGTATAGCTGTGGAGAAGATATACAAAATCCTGGAGGGATGGGAGATTGTGACATGCTTTGGACTGGGCTCAGGAGGTCGTGAGTTTGAGATGAATGATCTCGTTCTTTGCAGAGGGGAATTCAGTTGGAAAAGCTGGGAGAGATTTCCCACCAGGGATCCCTGCTCAGACAACCATATGTATTTGAATATAGCTGGGAGTCAATTTATTTTATTTAAAACATTATTGGTGTTGATTGTAGAATGCTCAGTCCCTCTGCCCCTATGAGAAAACTGCGAGTGAATCCAAAGAACACACTGAGAGCGTTAAGAATTAGTTGGTTTTAATCGGGAGTACTTCAGAAGTGGGAGGGAGGTTGGGGTGTGGGAGCTGAGTTTTGGATGTGATCGAGGCGTAGGCTGAGCAGGATCAGCCAAACGGCGGCGCTGCATCAGGGCAGCTGTGTGTGCTGCTGGTGGGATCAGTGCGGTGCTGGAGGAGGACGCCTGTGTGCCTTCTGCTGAGCAGCGACGCAGCACTGCTTGCTTACGCTGAGCTTGGTCCTGCAAGCGATCGGCTTGTGGTGAGCGCGTGTGACGCGTGGCTGTGCTGATTGCAGCACTGCTGACCCTTCCTGCTCTTAGCATGAGAACATCTGACCAATTTAGCAAGGAGGAATCAAAATTATCAATGAAGATTCCTGAATTTTCTCTTAAATCACAATCTTGCATTTGCAGTTGAAGTTTGAAAACAGTAGAGTAAAACACTGAGTACGGCTTTTAGGCAGTCTGTGAAAGGCACTGTGTTGGCTGTAAGCTGACTTTGAGCCTTTGAGTACCGACCTGCCTTTATGATACTCCTCCCCATTTTGCTTCTCTGTCTCTACTCATCATTTCTTCCAATGAATTACAAAGTTGAGCCAGAAATTTATCAGCAAATGCAGTTGTTGTGTAACAATCTGTCCTTCAGCATTAGTGCTGCATGCTGGGGAAATTAATGCAGCTAATGGATCTTCACTGGTAATCCTGACCAGTGTGAAAAGGCCAAAATAAGCGGTTGAATAACGTTTTGGATTCTGGCAATTTCAACCCCAGTATGATGATATCAGGATGGCCGAGTCAACGCAGTTTGTGATTTCTTGTCTGTTTATAATTTCTGTTAAGAAGTCCAATACTACCTGTATATAATTTGTTGTCTGTAAGTGCAGAATGTGATAAATATTTCTGAATCTAAAGCTAGTGAGGAGGAAAATATGGAATAGGAAATTAACAGCGTTCCTACTGCATTCCCTGTCTCCTGGCTATGAAATGGCTGCATGAGGGCAGTAGGCAGGGAGCCCATTCCCCTGGGGGAGCGGGCTGTGCTCTGTGGTGTGAGGCTGCAGGAACCTCTGCAGGCTGTCAGGTGCGACTTACTTTGGCAGTGTGTGATGGTGATGGTGATGGCAGTGAGGAGCAGGAGGGAGGTGACAGCCAGGTTAATCCACATGACCTTTTTGCAGTAGAATCTTGGTATGTTATCATTACTTATTCCTGCAGAAAGAAAGGAGAGATAACAAAGAGGGAAGGCCCAACAGCAGACATCTCCCTGCATCCTGAAAAGGCTGCAGCCAGCATAGACTTTAATTTGACCTCTTCTGATCAAAGCAGCACTGCTGGCAGAGCCCCTGCCTCCCCACAGCTGGGTTACCTGCATGTGGGCCCTGTTGTGAGTTGTCTTTCGTGGTGACCTGGCTGCTCTGGGTGGTGGCTGTGCGTGTGGTGGGTGCTGCTGTAGTTGTGACTGGAAAGAAGAAATCAGTGAATACAGTGAGGCACAACAGAAGAGCTGCCTCCAATCTGTGCCAGGACATGGCCAGAAGAGGAAGAACTTCTAGAGGGTCTCCTTTGACCAGTGATGGTTTCACATGCTGCCCTGCACTGGAAACAGAATTTGGACTCATAATTTCTTATCAGCCCCCTCCGCATGGGTCATCTCTGTTATACAATATGTCCTGAGAGTCACAGGGATTTTTTTAGTTTCTTTTTGAGGTGATCTAAGCATATGGATTCTGTCAGAACATAGAGGTCCAGGTGAGGTGAGGAAGGATGTGGTGGCTGTGGACTCGGTAACTCTCATCATTGTGAGGTACTGCTGGGATGGGAAGGACCTGCTGGGCTGTGCGACCACCTGTGTGTCTGGGCAGGGCCGGAACCGTGATCGGAGCTGATGGGCAGGGAGCCTCTATGGGGAGGAGCAGTGCGTGTGTGATGAGACGGCTTGGCAAAGAAGCAGGGACATGGGGAGTGTGGGCGATGGGCGGATGGAGAAGGCAGGGGCAGGGGAGGTGGGTGTAAGCGAGGTGGGTGAAGCTGCTGCTGACCTGGGAAGAAGGCGGGTTGTCCAGAGCTGAAGTGCAGCACCTGGTTGATGTAGTCGACGCAGAAATAGGTGCCCTCATCCTGCGTTGTGAAGTTCTTCACCACCAGCCGATAGGATCTTCCTCTCCATAACGCCTCAAAGTTTGGTGCTGTTTTCTCACTCTCCTGGAAGGTGGTAGAATAGGAATGGGTACTGGAGATGAAGTGAAGGTTCCCACTCTTGTCCAGGCGGATCCAGAAGAGGGGTCTGTTTCTCTCATTACGCAGGCACTCCAGCTCCAGCTGCTGTCCCTGCTGGGGGTGCTTCATTTTCCTCTCGAGGAACCTGGCCTCCATCGTGTTCCTCTGTCCCTGGGCACTGGTGCAGCCTGTGGGCAGAAGTCGGCCATGTCCCCTCAGGTGCTGCTCAGGAAGAGCTCCTGGGCCCATTGGGCAGGGCTCTTCCCTGGTGGTGCGGTGCGTGGCAGGCAGGCAGCTGGGCTGCGAGGTGGATGCAAACGCTTGGGTGCTGTGCTGGAGTCCCTGGGGACTCAGTGTTGAGAGCGCCGGGCTTTTGAGATGGATGCTGTCTTTCACAGAGGCCCTTCAGCTGCCTGCTTGGGGCTGCTGCCATTTCCCAGCTTCTTTGCCAGGTGATTCCCCCTTAACAACTGCTACATGCCTCGTCTCTCTCCATCCCCTTCCCCTCCAGGAACACCTGTCTGAACAGGCTCTGTTCCTGCTTGTCCCACTGCTCCCGCTTTCCTCCGCAGTCACTGAGCAGCCCTGAATTGCGTCCTTCCCGCTTCCATACTCACAGAGCCCCAGGCTGAGCAGGAGGAGCAGTGCAGGAGACCCGGCCATGGTCCTCGGGGCGGTGCAGCGGAGCGCGGGTGATGTTTCTCACTGCACTTTGGAGGCAGCTTATGTAACTTATAGGAGAGGATGTGATGTCATCAGGACCCTCTGCTGTGAAGAGCTGGCATTCAGAAAATATGATTTCTGCAGCACTTCATTGTGATCCAGAACTTGGGCTGAGATTTTTTAAGGTGCCTCAGGAATTTTGCTGCAATGTCTTCAGTTGAGATTTGACTGACAATGTTCACTCTTGAAATCAAATCAATCACCACCAACTGCTGTTTGAAACATTTGGGGCACAATCATCATGTCCATATTAGCAGATAACAAGAACAAGTCCCTTCCTGTTGACAGGGATTGCAAGTTGTATTTCATGCAGTGGATTTTATTTTAGCGTGTTTCATTATGTTCTATTTACCAATTAACCATGTGCATTTCTCATCTCAGGGTCCATGCATTGCTGACATGTTGCTGAATGCAGCATGATTTTTTGTGTTCTCCACAATTCTTCTTTATACTTTCTGTGCAGAACCCGCTGTGTGCAGGGCAGGAGGGCTGTGACGTGATAGCCATCACAGCCCCATGTCCCAGACTCATGCAGACTTATTTTCTTTAATTTAAATTCTTGTGTTTTTGTTCTACAGCCATAGGGACTTCCACCCTGCCAAAAAAAAAAAAAACCAAAAAAAAAAAAAACCCCGCACCTTATATGCCTCAATGCTGAGGGCCCTTGCTGCTGCCTGCAGGTGACCACTCACACACTGGTAAGTGCTGGGCTTCCTGCAGCTTTGCACATACAGCAGTGACAGTTTCCCTGGGCTGGTGTTATTTGTGTCTTCTGGTGTTATTTCCTGGCTCTACTGTTGTTTGTGATGTGTTGTTGTATTTCTCTTCTGCAAATACCCTTCTTTTTCCTGGATGCCATCTGGCTCCGCTGTCTGATGGAAGTGCTGTTTGGTGAGAAATTGGGCCAAAATTGTCTGGTTATGGCTGGGCTCATTTCATTGGGCCTGTAGGCATTTTGGTGAGTAAGGAAAGCTGCTGTGGAGCCTTCTAGGGTGGGGTAACTGAGGTCAGCCAAGGTGGCTGATCCACTTACACAGAGTTGTGCTGAGTGCTCACCTGCCGAGCAGTGACCATCAGCAGCACTGATAGTGCAACTGAGAGAGATGGAAAAGGGAGATGAGCTCTCAGGTTTGGAGATTCTTCCTACCCTTAAAAACAGAGGCATCATCATTTAATATTAGTAATGGCTGTGGTGAAATTGATTTTAAATTATTTATTTTCATTAAACAATTAATCAATGATGTATAGCTGTGGAGAAGATATACAAAATCCTGGAGGGATGGGAGAGTCTGACCTGTTTTGGACTGGGCTCAGGAGGTCGTGAGTTTGAGATGAATGATCTCGTTCTTTGCAGAGGGGAATTCAGTTGGAAAAGCTGGGAGAGATTTCTCACCAGGGATCCTTGCTCAGACAACCATATGTATTTGAATATAGCTGGGAGTCAATTTCTTTTATTTTAAACATTATTGGTGTTGATTGTAGAATGCTCAGTCCCTCTGCCCCTATGAGAAAACTGCGAGTGAATCCAAAGAACACACTGAGAGCGTTAAGAATTAGTTGGTTTTAATCGGGAGTACTTCAGAAATGGGAGGTGGGCTATGAGAGCTGAGTTTTTGGTGTGATTGAGGGTGTGATCCTGAGCAGGATCAGCCAAACGGCGGCGCTGCATCAGGGCAGCTGTGTGTGCTGCTGGTGGGATCAGTGCGGTGCTGGAGGAGGACGCCTGTGTGCCTTCTGCTGAGCAGCGACGCAGCACTGCTTGCTTACGCTGAGCTTGGTCCTGCAAGCGATCGGCTTGTGGTGAGCGCGTGTGACGCGTGGCTGTGCTGATTGCAGCACTGCTGACCCTTCCTGCTCTTAGCATGAGAACATCTGACCAATTTAGCAAGGAGGAATCAAAATTATCAATGAAGATTCCTGAATTTTCTCTTAAATCACAATCTTGCATTTGCAGTTGAAGTTTGAAAACAGTAGAGTAAAACACTGAGTACGGCTTTTAGGCAGTCTGTGAAAGGCACTGTGTTGGCTGTAAGCTGACTTTGAGCCTTTGAGTACCGACCTGCCTTTATGATACTCCTCCCCATTTTGCTTCTCTGTCTCTACTCATCATTTCTTCCAATGAATTACAAAGTTGAGCCAGAAATTTATCAGCAAATGCAGTTGTTGTGTAACAATCTGTCCTTCAGCATTAGTGCTGCATGCTGGGGAAATTAATGCAGCTAATGGATCTTCACTGGTAATCCTGACCAGTGTGAAAAGGCCAAAATAAGCGGTTGAATAACGTTTTGGATTCTGGCAATTTCAACCCCAGTATGATGATATCAGGATGGCCGAGTCAACGCAGTTTGTGATTTCTTGTCTGTTTATAATTTCTGTTAAGAAGTCCAATACTACCTGTATATAATTTGTTGTCTGTAAGTGCAGAATGTGATAAATATTTCTGAATCTAAAGCTAGTGAGGAGGAAAATATGGAATAGGAAATTAACAGCGTTCCTACTGCATTCCCTGTCTCCTGGCTATGAAATGGCTGCATGAGGGCAGTAGGCAGGGAGCCCATTCCCCTGGGGGAGCGGGCTGTGCTCTGTGGTGTGAGGCTGCAGGAACCTCTGCAGGCTGTCAGGTGCGACTTACTTTGGCAGTGTGTGATGGTGATGGTGATGGCAGTGAGGAGCAGGAGGGAGGTGACAGCCAGGTTAATCCACATGACCTTTTTGCAGTAGAATCTTGGTATGTTATCATTACTTATTCCTGCAGAAAGAAAGGAGAGATAACAAAGAGGGAAGGCCCAACAGCAGACATCTCCCTGCATCCTGAAAAGGCTGCAGCCAGCATAGACTTTAATTTGACCTCTTCTGATCAAAGCAGCACTGCTGGCAGAGCCCCTGCCTCCCCACAGCTGGGTTACCTGCATGTGGGCCCTGTTGTGAGTTGTCTTTCGTGGTGACCTGGCTGCTCTGGGTGGTGGCTGTGCGTGTGGTGGGTGCTGCTGTAGTTGTGACTGGAAAGAAGAAATCAGTGAATACAGTGAGGCACAACAGAAGAGCTGCCTCCAATCTGTGCCAGGACATGGCCAGAAGAGGAAGAACTTCTAGAGGGTCTCCTTTGACCAGTGATGGTTTCACATGCTGCCCAGCACTGGAAACAGAATTTGGACTCATAATTTCTTATCAGCCCCCTCCGCATGTGTCATCTCTGTTATACAATATGTCCTGAGAGTCACAGGGATTTTTTTAGTTTCTTTTTGAGGTGGTCTAAGGATATAGATTCTGTCAGACTGTAGAGGTCCAGGTGAGGTGAGAAAGGATGTGGTGGCTGTGGACTCTGTAACTCTCATCATTGTGAGGTACTGCTGGGATGGGAAGGACCTGCTGGGCTGTGCGACCACCTGTGTGTCTGAGCAGGGCCGGAACCGTGATCGGAGCTGGTGGGCAGGGAGCCTCTCTGAGGAGGAGCAGTGCGTGTGTGATGAGACAGCTTGGCAAAGAAGCAGGGACATGGGGAGTGTGGGCGATGGGCGGATGGAGAAGGCAGGGGCAGGGGAGGTGGGTGTAAGCGAGGTGGGTGAAGCTGCTGCTGACCTGGGAAGAAGGCAGGTTGTCCAGAGCTGAAGTGCAGCACCTGGTTGATGTTGCTGACGCAGAAATAGGTGCCCTCATCCTGCGTTGTGAAGTTCTTCACCACCAGCCGATAGGAGCTTCCTCTCCATAACGCCTCAAAGTTTGGTGCTGTTTTCTCACTCTCCTGCAAGGTGGTAGAATAGGAATGGGTACTGGAGATGAAGTGAAGGTTCCCACTCTTGTCCAGGCGGATCCAGAAGCGGGGTCTGTTTCTCTCGTAATGCAGGCACTCCAGCTCCAGCTGCTGTCGCTCCTTGGGGTGCTTCATTTTCCTGTCAAGGAACCTGGCCTTCATCGTGTTCCTCTGTCCCTGGGCACCAGTGCAGCCTGTGGGCAGAAGTCGGCCATGTCCCCTCAGGTGTTGATCAAGTTAGAGCTCCCAGGGCCTTTGGGCAGGGCTCTTCCCCACCGGTGCAGTGCATGGCAGGCAGGCAGCCGGGCTGTGAGGTGAATGCTGAGGGAGAGCTTCGGCATCCAGCTCTCGAGATGGATGCTGCCCTTCAGAGCAGCCCTTCAGCTGCCTGCTTGGGGCTGCTGCCATTTCCCAGCTTCTTTGCCAGCTGATTCCCCACAAACAACTGCTACATGCCCCTTCTCTCCCCTTTCCCATCCCCTCCAGCATCCATTCCCCTTGCTGCGTAACGCACTGCAGTCCCACCACTCCCACTTCCCTGCGCAGTCACTGAGCAGCCCTAAATTCCGTTCTTCCCGCTTCCATACTCACAGAGCCCCAGGCTGAGCAGGAGGAGCAGTGCAGGAGACCCGGCCATGGTCCTCGGGGCGGTGCAGCGGAGCGCGGGTGATGTTTCTCACTGCACTTTGGAGGCAGCTTATGTAACTTATAGGAGAGGATGTGATGTCATCAGGACCCTCTGCTGTGAAGAGCTGGCATTCAGAAAAGAATGATTTCTGCAGCACTTCATTGTGATCCAGAACTTGGGCTGAGTTTTTTAAGGTGCCTCAGGAATTTTGCTGCAATGTCTTCAGTTGAGATTTGACTGACAATGTTCACTCTTGAAATCAAATCAATCACCACCAACTGCTGTTTTAAACATTTGGGGCACAATCATCATGTCCATATTAGCAGATAACAAGAACAAGTCCCTTCCTGTTGACAGGGATTGCAAGTTGTATTTCATGCAGTGGATTTTATTTTAGCGTGTTTCATTATGTTCTATTTACCAATTAACCATGTGCATTTCTCATCTCAGGGTCCATGCATTGCTGACATGTTGCTGAATGCAGCATGATTTTTTGTATTCTCCACAATTCTTCTTTATACTTTCTGTGCAGAACCCGCTGTGTGCAGGGCAGGAGGGCTGTGACGTGATAGCCATCACAGCCCCATGTCCCAGACTCATGCAGACTTATTTTCTTTAATTTAAATTCTTGTGTTTTTGTTCTACAGCCACAGGGACTTCCACCCTGCCAAAAAAAAAAAACAAAAAACCCTGCACCTTATATGCCTCAATGCTGAGGGCCCTTGCTGCTGCCTGCAGGTGACCACTCACACACTGGTAAGTGCTGGGCTTCCTGCAGCTTTGCACATACAGTAGTGACAGTTTCCCTGGGCTGCTGTTATTTGTGTCTTCTGGTGTTATTTCCTGGCTCTACTGTTGTTTGTGATGTGTTGTTGTATTTCTCTTCTGCAAATACCCTTCTTTTTCCTGGATGCCATCTGGCTCCGCTGTCTGATGGAAGTGCTGTTTGGTGAGAAATTGGGCCAAAATTGTCTGGTTATGGCTGGGCTCATTTCATTGGGCCTGTAGGCATTTGGGTGAGTAAGGAAAGCTGCTGTGGAGCCTTCTAGGGTGGGGTAACTGAGGTCAGCCAAGGTGGCTGATCCACTTACACAGAGTTGTGCTGAGTGCTCACCTGCCGAGCAGTGACCATCAGCAGCACTGATAGTGCAACTGAGAGAGCTGGGAAAGGGAGATGAGCTCTCAGGTTTGGAGATTCTTCCTACCCTTAAAAACAGAGGCATCATCATTTAATATTAGTAATGGCTGTGGTGAAATTGATTTTAAATTATTTATTTTCATTAAACAATTAATCAATGATGTATAGCTGTGGAGAAGATATACAAAATCCTGGAGGGATGGGAGATTGTGACATGCTTTGGACTGGGCTCAGGAGGTCGTGAGTTTGAGATGAATGATCTCGTTCTTTGCAGAGGGGAATTCAGTTGGAAAAGCTGGGAGAGATTTCTCACCAGGGATCCTTGCTCAGACAACCATATGTATTTGAATATAGCTGGGAGTTGACTTCTTTTATTTAAAACATTATTGTTGATTGTAGAATGCTCAGTCCCTGTGTCCCTGTGAGAACTATGAATGAATCCAAAGAACACACTGAGAGCGTTAAGAATTAGTTGGTTTTAATCGGGAGTACTTCAGAAGTGGGAGGTGGGCTATGAGAGCTGAGTTTTGGGTGTGATTGAGGGTGTGATCCTGAGCAGGATCAGCCAAACGGCGGCGCTGCATCCGGGCAGCTGTGTGTGCTGCTGGTGGGATCAGTGCGGTGCTGGAGGAGGACGCCTGTGTGCCTTCTGCTGAGCAGCGACGCAGCACTGCTTGCTTACGCTGAGCTTGGTCCTGCAAGCGATCGGCTTGTGGTGAGCGCGTGTGACGCGTGGCTGTGCTGATTGCAGCACTGCTGACCCTTCCTGCTCTTAGCATGGGAACATCTGACCAATTTAGCAAGGAGGAATCCGAAGCATCAATGAAGATTTCTGAATTTTCTCTTAAATCACAATCTTGCCTTCGAAATAGAGGTTTGACTACAAGGAAGCAGAATACAGAATTCTGACTTAAGGGAGATTCTGTGAAAGGCACTGTGTTGGCTCTAAGTTGACCTTGAGCTCTCCAGGATCGACCTGCCTTTATGATACTCCTCCCCATTTTGCTTCTCTGTCTCTACTCATCATTTCTTCCAATGAATTACAAAGTTGAGCCAGAAATTTATCAGCAAATGCAGTTGTTGTGTAACAATCTGTCCTTCAGCATTAGTGCTGCATGCTGGGGAAATTAATGCAGCTAATGGATCTTCACTGGTAATCCTGACCAGTGTGAAAAGGCCAAAATAAGCGGTTGAATAACGTTTTGGATTCTGGCAGTTTCAACCCCAGTATGATGATATCAGGATGGCCGAGTCAACGCAGTTTGTGATTTCTTGTCTGTTTATAATTTCTGTTAAGAAGTCCAATACTACCTGTATATAATTTGTTGTCTGTAAGTGCAGAATGTGATAATTATTTCTGAATCTAAAGCTAGTGAGGAGGAAAATATGGAATAGGAAATTAACAGCGTTCCTACTGCATTCCCTGTCTCCTGGCTATGAAATGGCTGCATGAGGGCAGTAGGCAGGGAGCCCATTCCCCTGGGGGAGCGGGCTGTGCTCTGTGGTGTGAGGCTGCAGGAACCTCTGCAGGCTGTCAGGGTGCGACTTACTTTGGAAGTGTATGATGGTGATGGTGATGGCAGTGAGGAGCAGGAGGGAGGTGACAGCCAGGTTAATCCACATGACCTTTTTGCAGTAGAATCTTCGTATGTTATCATTACTTATTCCTGCAGAAAGAAAGGAGAATAAGAACGAGGGAAGGCCCGGCAGCAGACATCTCCCTGCATCCTGAAATGCTTGTAGCCAGCACAGACTTTAATTGGGCCTCTTATGACCAAAACAGCACTGCTGACGGAGCCCCTGCCTCCCCACAGCTGGGTTACCTGCATGTGGGCCCTGTTGTGAGTTGTCCTTCTTGGTGACCTGGCTGCTCTGGGTGGTGGCTGTGCGTGTGGTGGGTGCTGCTGTAGTTGTGACTGGAAAGAAGAAATCAGTGAATACAGTGAGGCACAACAGAAGAGCTGCCTCCAATCTGTGCCAGGACATGGCCAGAAGAGGAAGAACTTCTAGAGGGTCTCCTTTGACCAGTGATGGTTTCACATGCTG
Source organism: Tetrao urogallus (assembly GCF_951394365.1). Taxonomy (NCBI): domain Eukaryota; kingdom Metazoa; phylum Chordata; class Aves; order Galliformes; family Phasianidae; genus Tetrao; species Tetrao urogallus. Next base: position 65,773,907 of record NC_136817.1, read on the forward strand.
CCCAGCACTGGAAACAGAATTTGGACTCATAATTTCTTATCAGCCCCCTCCGCATGTGTCATCTCTGTTATACAATATGTCCTGAGAGTCACAGGGATTTTTTTAGTTTCTTTTTGAGGTGGTCTAAGGATATGGATTCTGTCAGGATGTAGAGGTCCAGGTGAGGTGAGGAAGGATGTGGTGGCTGTGGACTCTGTAACTCTCATCATTGTGAGGTTCTGAGGGGATGGGGAGGAGCTGCGGGGCAGTGTGACCATGAGCCGGGCTGGTGGGCAGGGAGCCTCTCTGAGGAGGAGCAGTGCGTGTGTGATGAGACGGCTTGGCAAAGAAGCAGGGACATGGGGAGTGTGGGCGATGGGCGGATGGAGAAGGCAGGGGCAGGGGAGGTGGGTGTAAGCGAGATGGGTGAAGCTGCTGCTGACCTGGGAAGAAGGCGGGTTGTCCAGAGCTGAAGTGCAGCACCTGGTTGATGTAGTCGACGCAGAAATAGGTGCCCTCATCCTGCGTTGTGAAGTTCTTCACCACCAGCCGATAGGAGCTTCCTCTCCATAACGCCTCAAAGTTTGGTGCTGTTTTCTCACTCTCCTGCAAGGTGGTAGAATAGGAATGGGTACTGGAGATGAAGTGAAGGTTCCCACTCTTGTCCAGGCGGATCCAGAAGAGGGGTCTGTTTCTCTCATTACGCAGGCACTCCAGCTCCAGCTGCTGTCGCTCCTTGGGGTGCTTCATTTTCCTGTGAAGGAACCTGGCCTCCATCCTGTTCCTCTGTCCCTGGGCACCGGTGCAGCCTGTGGGCAGAAGTCGGCTATGTCCCCTCAGGTGCTGCTCAGGAAGAGCTCCTGGGGCCTTTGGGCAGGGCTCTTCTCCACAGGTGCGATGCATTGCAGGCAGGCAGCTGGGCTGCGAGGTGGATGCAAACGCTTGGGTGCTGTGCTGGAGTCCCTGGGGACTCAGTGTTGAGAGCGCCGTGCTTTCGAGATGGATGCTGTCTTTCACAGAGGCCCTTCAGCTGCCTGCTCGGGGCTGCTGCCATTTCCCAGCTTCTTTGCCAGGTGATTCCCCTCTAACAACTGCTACATGCCCCCTCTCTCTCCATCCCCTTCCCCTCCAGGAACACCTGTCTGAACAGGCTCTGTTCCTGCTTGTCCCACTGCTCGTCCCACTGCTCCCGCTTTCCTGCGCAGTCACTGAGCAGCCCTGAATTGCATCCTTCCCGCTTCCATACTCACAGAGCCCCAGGCTGAGCAGGAGGAGCAGTGCAGGAGACCCGGCCATGGTCCTCGGGGCGGTGCAGCGGAGCGCGGGTGATGTTTCTCACTGCACTTTGGAGGCAGCTTATGTAACTTATAGGAGAGGATGTGATGTCATCAGGACCCTCTGCTGTGAAGAGCCATTGTTCAGCCTCTCATGTGAAACACAGTGAGAAAAGATTTCCGCAGCACTTCATTGTGATCCAGAACTTGGGCTCATTTATCGTGATAGTGTTGTTTTTAATGGTGCCTCAGGGATTTTGCTGCAGTGTCTTCAGTTGAGATTAGATTGGCAGTGATCCTTATCGAAATTGGGTGAACCTCCACAGGCTGATATTTCCCACTCACTTCACATCCAGGTCTGCAGAAAACAAGGACAAGACTGGGGCCATGGGTATGGACATCTTGTTTTTTTTCTTAGGGAGATTGTATTTTATTTTATTCAAGTTACAGGCTAAAGAATACCTGGGAATGGGTTACAGCACCTATCCATCTGCATGTTATCTCAGAATCTGTGCACTGCTGACATGTAGCCGAGTTCTGCAGCTCAGCTGGTCTCTGCATCTCTTTCTGGTTTCTCTGCAGAAGCTGCTGTGTGCAAGGCAGGAGCTCTGTGGTATGGCATTGGTCAAGACAGCCATCTGTCCCAGTAGTATGCTGAGTTTATGTCTTTGATAATATCCTTTGGGTTTTCTTCTTCAACCACAGGCGCTTCCGCCCTTTCTAGAGTAAAGAACAACCGTCCCACTGTACCTGTTTTAACACTCCGAGGCTGCCCGCTGTCTGTCAGTGACCTCACACACTGCTAAGCATTTTGTCTTCCTGCAGCTTTGCACATACAGTCACAACAGTTCCTTGAGGCTGGTGTTATTTGCTTCTTCCCTGGGGACTTCCTGGCTTTCCTGCTATGTTTTGACAACGTGTGAGGCACTGTTCTATTAGCTTTGCAAGAAAACCCTCTGGATGTTAACAAGCCAGGCAGTTCTGACTGCTGGAACCACTGTTGTGTGAGCAAATGAGCGGAAAGTGTTTGGGAAGTGGGCTCATCTCATTGAGCCTCCAAGCACTGTGGTGAGAGCAGAAAGCCGGAGTGAGGCCTGCTGAGGTCTGTGAAACAGAAGGAAAAGGGTATTATGAGGCTGTAAGACATGTGATGTTGGCTTGAAGTTGATCAGATGTGTTGCAAAAAGAAGAGAAAGAGGGTTAATCTATTACAGAACACAACTAGATCCTTGAAATCCCATCAAGCACGTCAGAACTGTGGACTCCTAGGCCTCCATCCATTTCCCAGCAAGACACGTGTGTTATACTGCTTGTGTAGGCTCTTCCTGTTGTCAATTTCTTCTCCTCAACCAAAGCAGAATCCATGCTGCCTTTGCAATGGGATGAGGAGCTGAACCGATGGCCACGCCTTGTGGATGGCTGTTGTTGTCCCGTATTTTGTGAGGTGCTGAAGCAATCTGCTTCTGCCTTTCACTGGGATTGTGACCAAAGTAGGAAAATTCCTGATTTCTGAGGTTCAGAATGGTTGATCTGGGAGGGGAGCTGTTGCCAAATGAGGATGTTTGCACGTTTCTGGGACTGGATTCTCTCCCTGAAATGGAGCACGGTTGCTTACCCACGGCATCTCATGTTCAGAGTCATGTGAGGAGAAGCTCTACAGCTGGACTGCAGGATAAGCCAGGAAGGGCTATTGCCTGCCTCAGTGTGGATGTCTTTGTTCCCTCTTTTCTCCCTGTGACAGTGTGATTCTACTGTGGGTCATTCCCAGCTACCTAACAGGTACCCAGAAGTTCCCCTCCTAAACACAGAGCTGCCCTTCCTCTTGGTCCTCGTGGCTCACAGATGGAGCTGGTTTCCGCAGGAGGCCACTAGCCTCAGTGCTTGCTGTGGGGCTTTCAGTTGAAAAGGCTGGGAGAGATTTCCCACCATGGATCCCTGCTCAGACAGACATATATATTTCAATGTAGTTCGGACTGGATATTTTTCTTTTTTTGAAGCAATAGTGCTGTTGATTGTAGCATGTTCAGTCGTTCTGCCCCTCTGGAAATTGTGAATGAAACCAAGATCACTTTGAGAGCATTAAGAGTTAGAAGTGTTTATTTGGGAAGGCCTTGGAAGTGAGAGGGAGGTTGGGGTATGAGAGCTGAGTTTTGGTTGTGATATATTGTGTTATATTGGAGATTCTTCCTAAATTGGGCCAAAACTGTCTGGTTATGGCTGGGGTCATTTCATTGGGCCTGTAGGCATTTGGGTGAGTAAGGAAAGCTGCTGTGAAGTCAGTTAGAGTGGGGTAACTGAGGTCAGCCAAGGGTCAACTGTGATGTTTCAGATTCACCTACACAAAGTTGTGCTGAGTGCTACCTGCCGAGCAGTGACCATCAGCAGCACTGATAGCGCAACTGAGAGAGCTGGGAAAGGGAGATGAGCTCTCAGGTTTGGAGATTCTTCCTACCCTTAAAAACAGAGGCATCATCATTTAATATTAGTAATGGCTGTGGTGAAATTGATTTTAAATTATTTATTTTCATTAAACAATCAATGATGTATAGCTGTGGAGAAGATATACAAAATCCTGGAGGAATGGGAGAGTCTGACCTGTTTTGGACTGGGCTCAGGAGGTCGTGAGTTTGAGATGAATGATCTCGTTCTTTGCAGAGGGGAATTCAGTTGGAAAAGCTGGGAGAGATTTCTCACCAGGGATCCCTGCTCAGACAACCATATATTTTTCAATATAGCTGGGAGTTGACTTCTTTTATTTAAAACATTATTGTTGATTGTAGAATGCTCAGTCCCTGTGTCCCTGTGAGAACTATGAATGAATCCAAAGAACACACTGAGAGTGTTAAGAATTAGATGCATTTAATGAGGAATAGTTCAGCAGTGAGAGGGAGGTTGGGGTGTGGGAGCTGAGTTTTGGGTGTGATTGAGGCATAGGCAGAGAAGGATCAGCCAAACGGCGGCGCTGCATCAGGGCAGCTGTGTGTGCTGCTGGTGGGATCAGTGCGGTGCTGGAGGAGGACGCCTGTGTGCCTTCTGCTGAGCAGCGACGCAGCACTGCTTGCTTACGCTGAGCTTGGTCCTGCAAGCGATCGGCTTGTGGTGAGCGCGTGTGACGCGTGGCTGTGCTGATTGCAGCACTGCTGACCCTTCTTGCTGTTTACATGGGAACATTTGATCTTGTTAGTAATGAGGAAATAAAATCTCCAGTGAAGATTTAACGATTTTGTCTCAAACCACAATCTTTTTTTCTATTGGAAGTTGGAAATGGAAAATGTTGTGACACAACCATACCTAGTTCAGCCTTTTGGGAGAGTCTCTGGAAGGCCCTGTGCTGCTCTGGTGTCTCTAAGCTGCCTTAGAGCAGCTCCATATCCATCTTCCTGAACCGTACCCTTCCCTGTTGTGGCATCTCTATCACTACCTCAGGGTGCATTCAGCTGATAGCAATGTTGAGCCAGGAATTTCAGCAGAAAATCCAGTTTGTGTTCTGGTACTTACACCAGGTTCAGAATGGTATAGGCAATGCAGTTTGGTAGAGGAAGATGTCTGTGTTTACAATTTCTTCTCTGTTAGTGAGGAATGTGATAAATATTTGTGAAGCTAATCCTGAAGTTGAGGAAAATTTGGAAAAGGATTTTAAAGAATGGTTAAAGGAAAATGATTTTGGAAAAGGATTCAAAGAGAGGTTAAGGAGCATCTTTCTGCATTCCTTGTGTCCTGGATGCGCAATGGCTGCATGAGGGCAGTAGGCAGGGAGCCCATTCCCCTGGGGGAGCGGGCTGTGCTCTGTGGTGTGAGGCTGCAGGAACCTCTGCAGATTGCCAGGTGCGACTTACTTTGGCAGTGTGTGATGGTGATGGTGATGGCAGCGAGTAGCAGGAGGCCAATGCCAGCCACTCGAACCCAGAGGAAAACATCACAGATGGACTTCAGTGTGTTTTTGTTGCTTATTCCTGCAGGAAGAAAGAGAGGATAGAGGAAAGGCCCAGCTGCAGACATTTCCCTGTATCTTGATATGCAATCATCATAGACTTTAATTTGGCCTCTTCTGATCAAAGCAGCACTGCTGGCGGAGCCCCTGTGTCCCCACAGCTGGGTTACCTGCATCTGGGCACTGTTGTGAGTTGTCCTTCATGGTGTTCTGGATGCTCTGGGTTGTGGCTGTGTGTGTGGTGGGTGCCGCTGTTGTGACTGGAAGGAGAAAAGGATGAATTCAGCAATACGCAATAAATCTGCCTGGATTTATGACTGATTATGACTGGAAATAAGAAATAACTGAATATAGTGAGGTACAACTAACGAGCTTCCTCCTATCTAGTCCAGGATGCAGCCAGCAGTGGAAGAACTTTTATAGCATCGACTTTGAACAGCTGATGCTTTTACATGCTGCTCAGCCCTGGAAACAGAATGATTTTGGTTCCTAATTTCTAATCAGCCACCTCAGTGTGTGTGAGCTTGTTGTTATCCCTGTATTAAACATATCCTGAGAGTCACGGGGATTACTCAGTATGTTTTTGAGGTGCTGTCAGCATATGGAGGCTGTTGGGACCTAGAGGGCCAGATGCAAGTTGGAAAGGATGTGTCAGCTGCGGACTCTGAAATTCACATCCCTCTGAGGTTCTGATGGTATGGGGAGGAGCTATGGGGCAGTGTGACCATGAGCAGAGCTGGTGGGCAGGGAGCCTCTATGGGGAGGAGCAGTGCGTGTGTGATGAGACGGCTTGGCAAAGAAGCAGGGACATGGGGAGTGTGGGCGATGGGCGGATGGAGAAGGCAGGGGCAGGGGAGGTGGGTGTAAGCGAGGTGGGTGAAGCTGCTGCTGACCTGGGAAGAGGGCGGGTTGTCCAGAGCTGAAGTGCAGCACCTGGTTGATGTTGCTGATGCAGAAATAGGTCCCCTGGTCCTGTGCCTTGAAGTTCTTCACCACCAGCCGAAAGGAATTTTCTTGTTTTGACCCCTCAAATTGTGAAGATGTTGTCTTGCTCCCTGGGTAGGTGGTCCGGGAAAGCACGGAAATGTAGACGATGAAGTGAAGTTTCCCATCCTTGTCCTGTCAGACCCAGGAAACACCGCTGTCCTTGTCATAAGGCAGGCACTCCAGCTCCAGCCGCTGTCCCTCCTGAGGGTGCTTCAAATTCCTGTTGAGGAACCTGGCCTCCATCGTGTTCCTCTGTCCCTGGGCACCGGTGCAGCCTGTGGGCAGAAGTCGGCCATGTCCCCTCAGGTGCTGATCAAGTTAGAGCTCCCGGGGCCTTTGGGCAGGGCTCTTCACCACCGGTGCGGTGCGTGGCAGGCAGGCATCTGGGCTGTGAGGATAAATGTGGTGGAAGGGCCTTGGCGTCCAGCTTGGGTGCTGTGCTGGAATCCCTGAGGACTCAGCCTTGAGAGCGCTGGGCTCTCGAGATGGATGCTGCCCTTCAGAGCAGCCCTTCAGCTGCCTGCTTGGGGCTGCTGCCATTTCCCAGCTTCTTTGCCAGGTGATTCCCCACTAACAGCTGCTACATGCCCCATCTCTCCCCTTTCCCATCCCGTCCAGCATCCATCCCCCTTGCTGCGTAACACACTGCAGTCTCACTGCTCCCACTTCCCTGCGCAGTCACTGAGCAGCCCTGAATTTTGTCCTTCCCGCTTCCATACTCACAGAGCCCCAGGCTGAGCAGGAGGAGCAGTGCAGGAGACCCGGCCATGGTCCTCGGGGCGGTGCAGCAGAGCGCGGGTGATGTTTCTCACTGCACTTTGGAGGCAGCTTATGTAACTTATAGGAGAGGATGTGATGTCATCAGGACCCTCTGCTGTGAAGAGCCATTGTTCAACCTCTCAGATGGAATAGCATGAGAAAAGATTTCTGAAGAGCTTCAGTTGTGACCCAAATCTTGCTGCTTGCTTGTTGTTGCAGCATTGTATTTAATGGCGCTTCCGGGATTTTGCTGCAATGTCCTCAGCTGAGATTCAGGCGGACGACGTTCCTCCTTGAGGTCAGATCAGTGGCTGCAGACTGCTGTCTCTCAGACTTTTGGGCTACTCTTTCATCATGTCCAAATCTGCAGAATACAAAGTCCAGTTCTGTGTCGTGAACATGGACTGCAAGTTGTATTTCTTGGCAGATTTTATTTTATGTGTTATTCACTTCTTTTTGCAGATTAAAGAAGACCTGGGTATGTTTTACAGCATCTCTCCACCTGCACTTTTCATCTCCGAGCCCATGCATTGCTGATACGTATCTGGGTACTTCAGCTCTGTTGTTCTCTGCAATTGTTCTTTGTTATTTCTTTGCAGAAGCCACTGTGTGCAAGGCAGGAGGTCTGTGATGTGACACCCACCAAGGCAGCCCCGTGCCCCAGTGGCATTCAGGTCTAAAGTACAAAGAGTTACCCTGTGCTTTTTTTTTCTTTCTCCAACCACAAGGACTTCCGCCATGCCAAAAACCTCTCCATACATGCTTCAGTATTCAGAGGCCAGCCTACCATCTCTAGGTGACCACACACACTGGTAAGGGTTTTGACTTCCTGCAGCTTGGCGCGTACTGTCTCAACAGCTTTGCTCTGCTGCTACTTCATTCTTATTTTGGTATTTTCTGGCTTCCTTGCTTTTTCTTCTGTTCAGTGTGGGAGGTGTTGTTCCATTACTCCTTTGGAAAGCACCCCCCTGCTCCTGGCTGTGAGAAACCTGGCACTGCTGAGTGATGAAACTGCTGGTTTTTCTGTGAAAAAGAGCTGGACAATGAAGAACGCAACAAGACAGTGCATTGGGTCAAGCAGCTTCACCACAGCAGCAAGTGTTCCTAACTTGTACACTGGTCACCAACTCTGCCACGGAGCGATGAGCTGGTTAATGAGAAGAAATAAGGAATCCCTTTGACTTCAGCCTGCTTTCATAAGGCACTTAGTTCTCTATTCCAGGCATGCCCAACCTGTGGTCTGCACGCTGCCCAGCCCAGCCCGTCCTGCAGCCGCCTCCTGCCCCGTGCCATCATGGCAGCGGCTCTGCCCTGCTGGGCGACCCGGCCCTCTGTGTGCACCCATCACTGACACAGGCACACAGCAGGGTGAGATTGGCTCCACATCAGCTCCACCAGGACATGGGCAGGGCACGGTGCTGTGCTATCTCCACCTCTGGCACCCACCACACGCTCAGTCAAATAAGAACCTGTGTGTGTTACCCATGTGTGCCACTGGGTGACTGAGACACAGTAATTACCCACAGCAACATTTCAGCCTTCCTGACGTCTTCTCAAGACATAACAGAACCCTCAAATGAAGAAAAATTGTGGTTGAAGGAGAAGTATTCAGTGAGAAATGGACAGATGAGCACTTCTTTGTTGAGGTAAAACTGAGTTACTGCTGTTGAGTTCAACCTCAGATGGACTCGGCCAGTGATGTGGTGGCAAATCTGATGGCAGAAGCAGCAAAACCATCTGCTGGTGGTGAGTTTATTGAGCAGGGCACAGACAGCATCACAGATGCAATCTGCCCTGATTAAAACAGGGATTTCTCTAAAATCAGTTGTTGTCACTCAACTCTTGCCGGGTGGACTGAAGAAATGGACAAATCTGCGGCAAGAAAGTCGCGTAGCAAAGCTGTTAATTTCAGAAGCTATCCTTTGCTGACAGATGAAATTACTGATGCTACAGATGCCTACTGGTGCTACTGATGCTGCGGGAGGTGTGCAGTGCTGGTGGGCAGCACAGGAGGATCAGCCAAACGGCGGCGCTGCATCAGGGCAGCTGTGTGTGCTGCTGGTGGGATCAGTGCGGTGCTGGAGGAGGACGCCTGTGTGCCTTCTGCTGACTCAACTTGCTGTTTTCATGGAAGGAAGTATTAAAAACTATGATGTCACTGAAGAAATGGCTTCCTTGGTACCAATAAAAGACATGAAGAAATCCTTTGATGCAGACAAAGCAATAAAAATGGCGTAAAAGTGATTTTATTTAACCTTTGTTGATGTATCTGGTAGAGCTCCTGATGGCACCCAGGCAGTGGTTGGTAAAAAAGTGGGACTTAGAAAATTCGTAGAAGACAACGGATTTGCTGCCAGAAATCCAGGTTTGGTGAAACATCTCTGCATGGTACATCAGGGAAATATATGCAGAAAGGCTTTAAAAATGGGGGCTGTCCTGTCAATTGTCATCAAATGTGTGAATTTCATGAAGCCCAAGGGATTGAACCATCACCAGTTCCAGGCATTCCCTAAAAGCACAAATGCTGATAAGGGAGAAATCATTTACTTTTGTAAAGTAAGGTGTTTAAGTCATGGTAAAATGCTAAGCAGTTTTAGGATTTGCAAACTGAAATGAAATGGTTTCTGGAATCAAAAGGAACATTTGTGTAGGAACGTGAGACTGAAAACTTGTGACAGTTTTAATGCTTCTGGTGGATATGGCCTCTCATTTAAGCAAGTTAAACATGTGTCTTCACGGCGTAGACCAACTTACCTGTGCTGTGTTTCGAGTCATAGCAGTGATCAAAAAGAAACAAATGATGGGTGGTTCAAGTTATGGCAAATGAACTTACACACTTTGATATGTCAAGAGAAAGGAAGTTTCAGTTCTGCAGGACCTCCCTGCCTTTAAATACAGAATCAAAATGGGTCGATGTATATGGACGCTGTAGAGATACTGGTCTGTGTTCAGTTTATTCATGACAAAGAATTAAGCAAAGGGACACGCAAAAAGGGAGGAACAAAATCCTGCAGGCAACATACAGGTTGACAAATTGAGGAACGCCGCCCAGCAGGAGGTGAGTTGACATTTTCTTCATGCCTGTTGAGGAGATTTCAGGTGGAAAAGGGAGTAGAGAAATCCTGTCCTGGGCCCCGGTCAAGCATGAAGTTATTTCAGCAGACTTTGGAGTGGCCCTTCCAATGGATCTTTTCTTCTTTCGGAGTACCAGTAGGGAAGGTGGTGGCATGTTCAGACTCTCGGCCTTCCTGGAAATAGTTAAGCCAAACAACTCAGAGAAAGAGACAAAAGTTACAACCATTTAATGGGAAAAATATTGCAAAATAGAGAGAGGTTGGGGCATCAGAGCTGAGTACTGATATGCTTGGTTTATTGGTGATCCATGGAAGGCTCAGCTGTCCAGCACAGCGGTGCCTTTTGCACGGCGGCACAGAGCTGCCCGGCTTCTTCGGGTCAGCGCTGTGCCCGCGGTCTGGCTGTGTCACAGCAGTGTGGGGCAGGAGCACATGTCAGGCCGCGGGAGGTGTGCAGTGCTGGTGGGCAGCACAGGAGGAGCAGCCAAACGGCGGCGCTGCATCCGGGCAGCTGTGTGTGCTGCTGGTGGGATCAGTGCGGTGCTGGAGGAGGACGCCTGTGTGCCTTCTGCTGAGCAGCGACGCAGCACTGCTTGCTTACGCTGAGCTTGGTCCTGCAAGCGATCGGCTTGTGGTGAGCGCGTGTGACGCGTGGCTGTGCTGATTGCAGCACCGCTGACCCTTCCTGCTCTTAGCATAGGAGCATCTGATCTCATTAGCAAGGAGGAATCCGAAGCATCAATGAAGATTTCTGAATTTAGTCTCAAATCACAATCTTTTACTTTAGATGGCTGATGCCGTATTAGGATGGTTCAGACTAAACACACCTACCTGTGCTTTTAGGCAGACTCTCTGAAGGCCCTGTGTCTGCTCTGGTGGCTCAGCGCTGACTTAGAGCCTTTCAGTGTGAATCCCTCTGAATGATTACCTTCCCCTTTGTGTCATCTCTTTTGTTTCTGAAGGTTCTTTTTAGCAAATTACACTATCGAGCCATGAATTTTAACAGAAAATGTACGTCTTGTAGCAGTGTGTCTTTGAAGGTTTGTTCTGCACGCTGCAGAAATTATTGCAACTAGTGGATTTGCTCTGGTAATTCGGATCAGCACAAAGTGGCAGAAATCAATGGTTGAGTAATGTTTTTGTTCTGATACTTCCAGCCCAGATACCTATTTTAGCCAATGCAGCTTGTTAGAATAAGGTTTCACTGCTTATATTCTATTTGCTGGTAGCACGGAATGTGATAAATACTTCTGGTGATAAACTTGGAGATGGGGAAAATCTGGATAGGAATTTTAAGAGCATCTTTCTGCATTCCCTGTGTCCTGGATACGCAATGTCTGCATGGGAGCAATATGCAGAGAGCTCACTCCCCTGGGGAGTGGGCTGTGCTCTGTGGTGTGAGGCTCCAGGAATCTCTGCAGGGTGTCAGAATGGGACTTACTGTGGCAGTGCGTGATGGTGATGGTGATGGCAGTGAGGAGCAGGAGGCAGGCACATGGCAGGTTTACCCACATGATTATTTTGTGACAGAAGTGTGATGTGTTCTCATTGCTTATTCCTGCAGCAAGAAAAGAGAGGAAAGAGGAAAGGCCCAGCTGCAGACATCTGCTTGCATCTTGAAATCACCTGAAGTCAGCGCAGTCTTTAATTGGGCCTCTTATGACCAAAGCAGCACTGCTGGCAGAGCCTCTGCCTCCCCATTGCTGGGTTACCTGTATCTGGGCTGTGCTGGGAGATGTCCTCCGTAGTGACCTGGCTGCTTTGGGTGGTGGCAGTGGGTGTGGTGGGTGCTGCTGTTGTTGTGACTGGAAGAAGAAAGACAGAATACAGCAAAATAGAATAAAACCGCCTTCTGCCACCATTGCCAGGACAAGGCAGGACAAGGGTGGAACTTCATAGGTCCCATTTTGAAAAGTGATGCAGTGAAACACTGCCCAACCATGGAAATAGAAGGTGAGGGTTCCTACTTCCTGAGCAGCACATGCAGAGATCCTTCTTATTCAGAATAGAGCTTTGAGAGACGCGGGAACCTTTTCTTTGCATAGTCCAGCCCACACCTAACCTCTGAGTTACTTTATGGGATGTTTCCAGCATTCGGGATTTGTTAGGACAATCTGGATTATTGTGAGGTGAGGAAGGATGTGGGAGCTGCGAACCTTGTAACTCTCATAGCTCAGAGGCACAGATGGGATGGGGAGGAGCTGCTGGGCTGTGCGACCACCTGTGTGTCTGGGCATGGCTGGTACTGTGAGCGGAGCTGGAGGGCAGGGAGCCTGTATGGGGAGGAGCAGTGCGTGTGTGATGAGACGGCTTGGCAAAGAAGCAGGGACATGGGGAGTGTGGGCGATGGGCGGATGGAGAAGGCAGGGGCAGGGGAGGTGGGTGTAAGCGAGGTGGGTGAAGCTGCTGCTGACCTGGGAAGAAGGCGGGTTGTCCAGAGCTGAAGTGCAGCACCTGGTTGATGTAGTCGACGCAGAAATAGGTGCCCTCATCCTGTGCCCTGAAGGACTTCACCACCAGTCTGAAGGTGTCGTCGCTCAGTGATGCCTCAAACTGCGTAGATTTTTTGTCACCCCAATAATAGGTGGTAGAGTACCATGGGTAGCGGGAGACAATGAAGTGAAGGTTCCCATCTTTCTCCAGGCGGATCCAGAAGAGGGGTCTGTATTTCTCGTAACGCAGGCACTCCAGCTCCAGCCGCTGTCCCTGCTGGGGGTGCTTCAAATTCCTGTTGAGGAACCTGGCCTCCATCTTGTTCCTCTGTCCCTGGGCACCAGTGCAGCCTGTGGGCAGAAGTCGGCCATGTCCCCTCAGGTGCTGCTCAGAAGGAGCTCCCGGGGCCTTTGGGCAGGGCTCTTCCCTGCTGGTGCGGTGCGTGGCAGGCAGGCAGCCGGGCTGTGAGGTGAATGCTGAGGGAGAGCTTTGGCATCCAGCTCTCGAGATGGATGCTGCCCTTCAGAGCAGCCCTTCAGCTGCCTGCTTGGGGCTGCTGCCAATTCCCAGCTTCTTTGCCAGGTGCTTCCCCACTAACAGCTGCTACATGCCCCCTCTCTCCCCTTTCCCATCCCCTCCAGCATCCATTCCCCTTGCTGCGTAACACACTGCAGTCCCACCTCTCCCACTTCCCTGCGCAGTCACTGAGCAGCCCTGAATTGCATCCTTCCCTCTTCCATACTCACAGAGCCCTAGGCTGAGCAGGAGGAGCAGTGCAGGAGACCCGGCCATGGTCCTCGGGGCGGTGCAGCAGAGCGCGGGTGATGTTTCTCACTGCACTTTGGAGGCAGCTTATGTAACTTATAGGAGAGGATGTGATGTCATCAGGACCCTCTGCTGTGAAGAGCTGGCATTCAGAAAAGAATGATTTCTGCAGCACTTCATTGTGATCCAATACTTGGGCTGAGTTTTTTTAAGGTGCCTCAGGAATTTTGCTGCAATGTCTTCAGTTGAGATTTGACTGACAATGTTCACTCTTGAAATCAAATCAATCACCACCAACTGCTGTTTGAAACATTTGGGGCACAATCATCATGTCCATATTAGCAGATAACAAGAACAAGTCCCTTCCTGTTGACAGGGATTGCAAGTTGTATTTCATGCAGTGGATTTTATTTTAGCGTGTTTCATTATGTTCTATTTACCAATTAACCATGTGCATTTCTCATCTCAGGGTCCATGCATTGCTGACATGTTGCTGAATGCAGCATGATTTTTTGTGTTCTCCACAATTCTTCTTTATACTTTCTGTGCAGAACCCGCTGTGTGCAGGGCAGGAGGGCTGTGACGTGATAGCCATCACAGCCCCATGTCCCTGACTCATGCAGACTTATTTTCTTTAATTTAAATTCTTGTGTTTTTGTTCTACAGCCACAGGGACTTCCACCCTGCCAAAATAAAAACAAAAAAAAAACAAAAAAAACCCCACACCTTATATGCCTCAATGCTGAGGGCCCTTGCTGCTGCCTGCAGGTGACCACTCACACATTGGTAAGTGCTGGGCTTCCTGCAGCTTTGCACATACAGCAGTGACAGTTTCCCTGGGCTGGTGTTATTTGTGTCTTCTGGTGTTATTTCCTGGCTCTACTGTTGTTTGTGATGTGTTGTTGTATTTCTCTTCTGCAAATATCCTTCTTTTTCCTGGATGCCATCTGGCTCCGCTGTCTGATGGAAGTGCTGTTTGGTGAGAAATTGGGCCAAAATTGTCTGGTTATGGCTGGGCTCATTTCATTGGGCCTGTAGGCATTTGGGTGAATAAGGAAAGCTGCTGTGGAGCCTTCTAGGGTGGGGTAACTGAGGTCAGCCAAGGTGGCTGATCCACTTACACAGAGTTGTGCTGAGTGCTCACCTGCCGAGCAGCGACCAACAGCAGCACTGATAGTGCAACTGAGAGAGCTGGAAAAGGGAGATGAGCTCTCAGGTTTGGAGATTCTGCCTACCCTTAAAAACAGAGGCATCATCATTTAATATTAGTAATGGCTGTGGTGAAATTGATTTTAAATTATTTATTTTCATTAAACAATTAATCAATGATGTATAGCTGTGGAGAAGATATACAAAACCCTGGAGGGATGGGAGAGTCTGACCTGTTTTGGACTGGGCTCAGGAGGTCGTGAGTTTGAGATGAATGATCTCGTTCTTTGCAGAGGGGAATTCAGTTGGAAAAGCTGGGAGAGATTTCCCACCAGGGATCCCTGCTCAGACAACCATATGTATTTGAATATAGCTGGGAGTCAATTTCTTTTATTTTAAACATTATTGGTGTTGATTGTAGAATGCTCAGTCCATCTGCCCCTATGAGAAAACTGCGAGTGAATCCAAAGAACACACTGAGAGCGTTAAGAATTAGTTGGTTTTAATCGGGAGTACTTCAGAAATGGGAGGTGGGCTATGAGAGCTGAGTTTTTCGTGTGATTGAGGGTGTGATCCTGAGCAGGATCAGCCAAACGGCGGCGCTGCATCAGGGCAGCTGTGTGTGCTGCTGGTGGGATCAGTGCGGTGCTGGAGGAGGACGCCTGTGTGCCTTCTGCTGAGCAGCGACGCAGCACTGCTTGCTTACGCTGAGCTTGGTCCTGCAAGCGATCGGCTTGTGGTGAGCGCGTGTGACGCGTGGCTGTGCTGATTGCGGCACTGCTGACCCTTCCTGCTCTTAGCATGAGAACATCTGACCAATTTAGCAAGGAGGAATCAAAATTATCAATGAAGATTTCTGAATTTTCTCTTAAATCACAATCTTGCATTTGCAGTTGAAGTTTGAAAACAGTAGAGTAAAACACTGAGTACGGCTTTTAGGCAGTCTGTGAAAGGCACTGTGTTGGCTCTAAGCTGACTTTGAGCCTTTGAGTACCGACCTGCCTTTATGATACTCCTCCCCATTTTGCTTCTCTGTCTCTACTCATCATTTCTTCCAATGAATTACAAAGTTGAGCCAGAAATTTATCAGCAAATGCAGTTGTTGTGTAACAATCTGTCCTTCAGCATTAGTGCTGCATGCTGGGGAAATTAATGCAGCTAACGGATCTTCACTGGTAATCCTGACCAGTGTGAAAAGGCCAAAATAAGCGGTTGAATAACGTTTTGGATTCTGGCAATTTCAACCCCAGTATGATGATATCAGGATGGCCGAGTCAACGCAGTTTGTGATTTCTTGTCTGTTTATAATTTCTGTTAAGAAGTCCAATACTACCTGTATATAATTTGTTGTCTGTAAGTGCAGAATGTGATAAATATTTCTGAATCTAAAGCTAGTGAGGAGGAAAATATGGAATAGGAAATTAACAGCGTTCCTACTGCATTCCCTGTCTCCTGGCTATGAAATGGCTGCATGAGGGCAGTAGGCAGGGAGCCCATTCCCCTGGGGGAGCGGGCTGTGCTCTGTGGTGTGAGGCTGCAGGAACCTCTGCAGGGTGTTAGCTGTAAGGTGCGACTTACTTTGGCAGTGTGTGATGGTGATGGTGATGGCAGTGAGGAGCAGGAGGGAGGTGACAGCCAGGTTAATCCACATGACCTTTTTGCAATAGAATCTTGGTATGTTATCATTACTTATTCCTGCAGAAAGAAAGGAGAGATAAGAAAGAGGGAAGGCCCAACAGCAGACATTTCACTGCATCCTGAAAAGGCTGCAGCCAGCATAGACTTTAATTTGACCTCTTCTGATCAAAGCAGCACTGCTGGCAGAGCCCCTGCCTCCCCACAGCTGGGTTACCTGCATGTGGGCCCTGTTGTGAGTTGTCTTTCGTGGTGACCTGGCTGCTCTGGGTGGTGGCCGTGTGTGTGGTGGGTGCTGCTGTAGTTGTGACTGGAAAGAAGAAATCAGTGAATACAGTGAGGCACAACAGAAGAGCTGCCTCCAATCTGTGCCAGGACATGGCCAGAAGAGGAAGAACTTCTAGAGGGTCTCCTTTGACCAGTGATGGTTTCACATGCTGCCCTGCACTGGAAACAGAATTTGGACTCATAATTTCTTATCAGCCCCCTCCGCATGTGTCATCTCTGTTATACAATATGTCCTGAGAGTCACAGGGATTTTTTTAGTTTCTTTTTGAGGTGCTCTAAGCATATGGATTCTGTCAGGATGTAGAGGTCCAGGTGAGGTGAGGAAGGATGTGGTGGCTGTGGACTCTGTAACTCTCATCATTGTGAGGTACTGCTGGGATGGGAAGGACCTGCTGGGCTGTGCGACCACCTGTGTGTCTGGGCAGGGCCGGAACCGTGATCGGAGCTGATGGGCAGGGAGCCTCTATGGGGAGGAGCAGTGCGTGTGTGATGAGACGGCTTGGCAAAGAAGCAGGGACACGGGGAGCGTGGGCGATGGGCGGATGGAGAAGGCAGGGGCAGGGGAGGTGGGTGTAAGCGAGGTGGGTGAAGCTGCTGCTGACCTGGGAAGAAGGCGGGTTGTCCAGAGCTGAAGTGCAGCACCTGGTTGATGTAGTTGACGCAGAAATAGGTGCCCTCATCCTGTGCCCTGAAGGACTTCACCACCAGTCTGAACGTGTCCCTTAGTGATGCCTCAAACTGCGTAGATTTTTTGTCATCCCAATAATAGGTAGTACAGTGCCATTGGTAGCAGGAGACAATGAAGTGAAGTCTCCCATCTTTCTCCAGTCGGATCCAGGAGAGGGGTGTGTTTCTCTGGGAACGCAGGCACTCCAGCTCCAGCCGCTGTCCCTGCTGGGGGTGCTTCAAATTCCTGTTGAGGAACCTGGCCTCCATCTTGTTCCTCTGTCCCTGGGCACCGGTGCAGCCTGTGGGTAGAAGTCGGCCATGTCCCCTCAGGTGCTGCTCAGAGGGAGCTCCCGGGGCCTTTGGGCAGGGCTCTTCCCCACCAGAGCAGTGAGTCGCAGGCAGGCAGCCGGCTTGTGAGGGGGAATGCAGAAGGAGAGCTTTGGCATCCAGCTCTGGAGGTGGATGCTGCTCTTTAGAGCAGCCCTTCAGCTGCCTGCTTGGGGCTGCTGCCATTTCCCAGCTTCTTTGCCAGGTGATTCCCCTCTAACATCTGCTACATGCCCCCTCTCTCCCCTTCCCCATCCCCTCCTGTCTAACACCTGTCTGAACAGGCTCTGTTCCTGCTGCTTATCGCACTGCAGTCCCACCGTTCCCGCTTTCCTCCGCAGTCACTGAGCAGCCCTGAATTCTGTCCTTCCCGCTTCCATACTCACAGAGCCCCAGGCTGAGCAGGAGGAGCAGTGCAGGAGACCCGGCCATGGTCCTCGGGGCGGTGCAGCGGAGCGCGGGTGATGTTTCTCACTGCACTTTGGAGGCAGCTTATGTAACTTATAGGAGAGGATGTGATGTCATCAGGACCCTCTGCTGTGAAGAGCTGGCATTCAGAAAAGAATGATTTCTGCAGCACTTCAGTTGTGATCCAAAACTTGGGCTGGCTCATCTTTACAGGGCTGTTTTTAGGTGTTCCTCAGGAATTTTGCTGCAGTGTCTTCAGTTGTGATTCAGACATTGACAATGTTCATGCTTAGAATCAAATCAGCTGCCACCGACTGCTGTCTCTCAGCCATTTGGGGCACAATCATCATGTCCACTTTTGCAGATAACAAGGAGAAGTCCTGTGCCATTTTTGTGGATGGCAAGCTGTATTTTATGCAGTGGATTTTATTATGTTTTATTCTATTCTATTTTCAGATCGATCCGTGTGCACTTCTCATCTCATGGTCCATGCATTGCTGCCATGTAGCTGAGTGCTTCAGCTCAGCTGTTCTCCACATTTCTTCTTTATACGTTCTGTGCAGAAGCTGCTGTGTGCAGGGCAGGAGGTCTGTGATGTGGTAGCCATCACTACAGCCCCATGTCCCAGACTCATGCAGACTTATTTTCTTCAATTTAAATTTCTGTGTTTTTTTTCTACAACCACAGGGACTTCCACCCTGCCAAAAAAGCCCAGAAAGGTCTTCAGCACTGAGGGCCCTTGCTGCTGCCTGCAGGTGACCACTCACGCATTGGTAAGTGCTGGGCTTCCTGCAGCTTTGCACATACAACAGTGACAGTTTCCCTGGGCTGCTGTTATTTGTGTCTTCTGTTGTTATTTCCTGGCTCTCTGGTTATTTCTGACGTGTTGTTGTGTTTCTGTTTTGCAAATGTTCCCCCTGTTCCTGATGCCAGAATCCTGGCCCCGCTGTCTGATGGAAGTGCTGTTTGGTGAGAAATTGGGCCAAAATTGTCTGGTTATGGCTGGGCTCATTTCATTGGGCCTGAAAGCATTTGGGTGAGTAAGGAAAGCTGCTGTGGAGCCTTCTAGGGTGGGGTAACTGAGGTCAGCCAAGGGTCAACTGTGATGTTTCAGATCCACCTACATGAAGTTGTGCTGAGTGCTACCTGCCGAGCAGTGACCATCAGCAGCACTGATAGTGCAACTGAGAGAGCTGGAAAGGAGAGATGAGCTCTCAGGTTTGGAGATTCTTCCTACCCTTAATAACAGAGGCATCATGATTTACTATTAGTAAAGGCTGTGGTGAAATTGATTTTTATTTGATTTATTTATGATTGATAATTAATCAATGATGTATAGCTGTGGAGAGTGTATAAATTATTCTGGAGGGACGGGAGATTGTGACATGTTTTGGAATGGGCACAAGAGGTCGTGAGTTTGAGATGAATGATCTCGTTCTTTGCAGAGGGGAATTCAGTTGGAAAAGCTGGGAGAGATTTCCCACCAGGGATCCCTGCTCAGACAACCATATGTATTTGAATATAGCTGGGAGTCAATTTATTTTATTTAAAACATTATTGGTATTGATTGTAGAATGCTCAGTCCCTGTGCCCCTGTGAGAACTATGAATGAATCCAAAGAAATCACTGAGAGCGTTAAGAATTAGTTGCTTTTAATCGGGAATACTTCAGAAGTGAGAGGTGGGCTATGAGAGCTGAGTTTTGGGTGTGATTGAGGGTGCGATCCTGAGCAGGATCAGCCAAACGGCGGCGCTGCATCCGGGCAGCTGTGTGTGCTGCTGGTGGGATCAGTGCGGTGCTGGAGGAGGACGCCTGTGTGCCTTCTGCTGAGCAGCGACGCAGCACTGCTTGCTTACGCTGAGCTTGGTCCTGCAAGCGATCGGCTTGTGGTGAGCGCGTGTGACGCGTGGCTGTGCTGATTGCAGCACTGCTGACCCTTCTTGCTCTTGGCATGAGAACATCTGACCAATTTAGCAAGGAGGAATCCGAAGTGTCAATGAAGATTTCTGAACTTACTCTTCAATCAAAATCTTGCCTTCGAAATAGAGGTTTGACTACAAGAAAGCAGAATACAGAATTCTGCCTTAAGGGAGATTCTGTGAAAGGCACTGTGTTGGCTCTAAGCTGACTTTGAGCTCTCCAGGATCGACCTGCCTTTATGATACTCCTCCCCATTTTGCTTCTCTGTCTCTACTCATCATTTCTTCCAATGAATTACAAAGTTGAGCCAGAAATTTATCAGCAAATGCAGTTGTTGTGTAACAGTCTCTCCTTCAGCATTAGTGCTGCATGCTGGGGAAATTAATGCAGCTAATGGATCTTCACTGGTAATCCTGACCAGTGTGAAAAGGCCAAAATAAGCGGTTGAATAACGTTTTGGATTCTGGCAATTTCAACCCCAGTATGATGATATCAGGATGGCCGAGTCAACGCAGTTTGTGATTTCTTGTCTGTTTATAATTTCTGTTAAGAAGTCCAATACTACCTGTATATAATTTGTTGTCTGTAAGTGCAGAATGTGATAAATATTTCTGAATCTAAAGCTAGTGAGGAGGAAAATATGGAATAGGAAATTAACAGCGTTCCTACTGCATTCCCTGTCTCCTGGCTATGAAATGGCTGCATGAGGGCAGTAGGCAGGGAGCCCATTCCCCTGGGGGAGCGGGCTGTGCTCTGTGGTGTGAGGCTGCAGGAACCTCTGCAGGCTGTCAGGTGCGACTTACTTTGGCAGTGTGTGATGGTGATGGTGATGGCAGTGAGGAGCAGGAGGGAGGTGACAGCCAGGTTAATCCACATGACCATTTTACAGTAGAATCTTGGTATGTTATCATTACTTATTCCTGCAGAAAGAAAGGAGAGATAACAAAGAGGGAAGGCCCAACAGCAGACATCTCCCTGCATCCTGAAAAGGCTGCAGCCAGCATAGACTTTAATTTGACCTCTTCTGATCAAAGCAGCACTGCTGGCAGAGCCCCTGCCTCCCCACAGCTGGGTTACCTGCATCTGAGACCTGTTGTGAGTTGTCCTTCTTGGTGACCTGGCTGCTCTGGGTGGTGGCCGTGTGTGTGGTGGGTGCTGCTGTAGTTGTGACTGGAAAGAAGAAACACGTGAATACAGTGAGGCACAACAGAAGAGCTGCCTCCAATCTGTGCCAGGACATGGCCAGAAGAGGAAGAACTTCTAGAGGGTCTCCTTTGACCAGTGATGGTTTCACATGCTGCCCTGCACTGGAAACAGAATTTGGACTCATAATTTCTTATCAGCCCCTCCGCATGTGTCATCTCTGTTATAAAATTTGTCCTGAGAGTCACAGGGATTTTTTTAGTTTCTTTTTGAGGTGGTCTAAGGATATGGATTCTGTCAGGATGTAGAGGTCCAGGTGAGGTGAGGAAGGATGTGGTGGCTGTGGACTCTGTAACTCTCATCCCTCTGAGGTTCAGAGGGGATGGGGAGGAGCTGCGGGGCAGTGTGACCATGAGCCGGGCTGGTGGGCAGGGAGCCTCTATGGGGAGGAGCAGTGCGTGTGTGATGAGACGGCTTGGCAAAGAAGCAGGGACATGGGGAGTGTGGGCGATGGGCGGATGGAGAAGGCAGGGGCAGGGGAGGTGGGTGTAAGCGAGATGGGTGAAGCTGCTGCTGACCTGGGAAGAAGACGGGTTGTCCAGAGCTGAAGTGCAGCACCTGGTTGATGTAGTTGACGCAGAAATAGGTGCCCTCATCCTGCGTTGTGAAGTTCTTCACCACCAGCCGATAGGAGCTTCCTCTCCATAACGCCTCAAAGTTTGGTGCTGTTTTCTCACTCTCCTGCACGGTGGTAGAATGGGAATGGGTACTGGAGATGAAGTGAAGGTTCCCACTCTTGTCCAGGCGGATCCAGAAGAGGGGTCTGTTTCTCTCATTACGCAGGCACTCCAGCTCCAGCTGCTGTCCCTCCTGGGGGTGCTTCATTTTCCTCTCGAGGAACGTGGCCTCCATTGTGTTCCTCTGTCCCTGGGCACCGGTGCAGCCTGTGGGCAGAAGTCGGCCATGGTCCCCTCAGGTGCTGCTCAGGAAGAGCTCCTGGGGCCTTTGGGCAGGGCTCTTCCCTGCTGGTGTGGTGCGTGGCAGGCAGGCAGCCGGGCTGCGAGGTGGATGCAAACGCTTGGGTGCTGTGCTGGAGTCCCTGGGGACTCAGTGTTGAGAGCGCCGGGCTTTTGAGATGGATGCTGTCTTTCACAGAGGCCCTTCAGCTGCCTGCTTGGGGCTGCTGCCATTTCCCAGCTTGTTTGCCAGGTGATTCCCCCTTAACAGCTGCTACATGCCCCCTCTCTCTCCATCCCCTTCCCCTCCAGGAACACCTGTCTGAACAGGCTCTGTTCCTGCTTGTCCCACTGCTCCCGCTTTCCTGCGCAGTCACTGAGCAGCCCTGAATTGCATCCTTCCCGCTTCCATACTCACAGAGCCCCAGGCTGAGCAGGAGGAGCAGTGCAGGAGACCCGGCCATGGTCCTCGGGGCGGTGCAGCGGAGCGCGGGTGATGTTTCTCACTGCACTTTGGAGGCAGCTTATGTAACTTATAGGAGAGGATGTGATGTCATCAGGACCCTCTGCTGTGAAGAGCCATTGTTCAGCCTCTCATGTGAAACACAGTGAGAAAAGATTTCCGCAGCACTTCATTGTGATCCAGAACTTGGGCTCATTTATCGTGACAGCGTTGTTTCTAATGGTGCCTCAGGGATTTTGCTGCAGTGTCTTCAGTTGAGATTAGATTGGCAGTGATCCTTATCGAAATTGGGTGAACCTCCACAGGCTGATATTTCCCACTCACTTCACATCCAGGTCTGCAGGAAACAAGGACAAGACTGGGGCCATGGGTATGGACATCTTGTTGTTTTTCTTAGGGAGATTGTATTTTATTTTATTCAAGTTACAGGTTAAAGAATACCTGGGAATGGGTTACAGCACCTATCCATCTGCATGTTATCTCAGAATCTGTGCACTGCTGACATGTAGCCGAGTTCTGCAGCTCAGCTGGTCTCTGCATCTCTTTCTGGTTTCTCTGCAGAAGCTGCTGTGTGCAAGGCAGGAGCTCTGTGGTATGGCATTGGTCAAGACAGCCATCTGTCCCAGTAGTATGCTGAGTTTATGTCTTTGATAATATCCTTTGGGTTTTCTTCTTCAACCACAGGCGCTTCCGCCCTTTCTAGAGTAAAGAACAACCGTCCCACTGTACCTGTTTTAACACTCCGAGGCTGCCCGCTGTCTGTCAGTGACCTCACACACTGCTAAGCATTTTGTCTTCCTGCAGCTTTGCACATACAGTTACAACAGTTCCTTGAGGCTGGTGTTATTTGCTTCTTCCCTGGGGACTTCCTGGCTTTCCTGCTATGTTTTGACAACGTGTGAGGCACTGTTCTATTAGCTTTGCAAGAAAACCCTCTGGATGTTAACAAGCCAGGCAGTTCTGACTGCTGGAACCACTGTTGTGTGAGCAAATGAGCGGAAAGTGTTTGGGAAGTGGGCTCATCTCATTGAGCCTCCAAGCACTGTGGTGAGAGCAGAAAGCCGGAGTGAGGCCTGCTGAGGTCTGTGAAACAGAAGGAAAAGGGTATTATGAGGCTGTAAGACATGTGATGTTGGCTTGAAGTTGATCAGATGTGTTGCAAAAAGAAGAGTAAGAGGGTTAATCTATTACAGAACACAACTAGATCCTTGAAATCCCATCAAGCACGTCAGAACTGTGGACTCCTAGGCCTCCATCCATTTCCCAGCAAGACACGTGTGTTATACTGCTTGTGTAGGCTCTTCCTGTTGTCAATTTCTTCTCCTCAACCAAAGCAGAATCCATGCTGCCTTTGCAATGGGATGAGGAGCTGAACCGATGGCCATGCCTTGTGGATGGCTGTTGTTGTCCCGTATTTTGTGAGGTGCTGAAGCAATCTGCTTCTGCCTTTCACTGGGATTGTGACCAAAGTAGGAAATTCCTGATTTCTGAGGTTCAGAATGGTTGATCTGGGAGGGGAGCTGTTGGCAAATGAGGATGTTTGCACGTTTCTGGGACTGGATTCTCTCCCTGAAATGGAGCACGGTTGCTTACCCACGGCATCTCATGTTCAGAGTCATGTGAGGAGAAGCTCTACAGCTGGATTGCAGGATAAGCCAGGAAGGGCTATTGCCTGCCTCAGTGTGGATGTCTTTGTTCCCTCTTTTCTCCCTGTGACAGTGTGATTCTACTGTGGGTCATTCCCAGCTACCTAACAGGTACCCAGAAGTTCCCCTCCTAAACACAGAGCTGCCCTTCCTCTTGGTCCTCGTGGCTCACAGATGGAGCTGGTTTCCGCAGGAGTCCACTAGCCTCTGCTTGCTGTGGGGCTTTCAGTTGAAAAGGCTGGGAGAGATTTCCCACCATGGATCCCTGCTCAGACAACCATATATATTTCAGTGTAGTTCGGACTGGATATTTTTCTTTTTTTGAAGCAATAGTGCTGTTGATTGTAGAATGTTCAGTCGTTCTGCACCTCTGGAAATTGTGAATGAAACCAAAGATCACTTTGAGAGCATTAAGAGTTAGAAGTGTTTATTTGGGAAGACCTTGGAAGTGAGAGGGAGGTTGGGGTATGAGAGCTGAGTTTTGGGTGTGACTGAGGGTGTGATCCTGAGCAGGAGCAGCCAAACGGCGGCGCTGCATCAGGGCAGCTGTGTGTGCTGCTGGTGGGATCAGTGCGGTGCTGGAGGAGGACGCCTGTGTGCCTTCTGCTGAGCAGCGACGCAGCACTGCTTGCTTACGCTGAGCTTGGTCCTGCAAGCGATCGGCTTGTGGTGAGCGCGTGTGACGCGTGGCTGTGCTGATTGCAGCACTGCTGACCCTTCCTGCTGTTGACATGAGAACATCTGATCTGTTTAGCAAGGAGGAATCCAAAGTGTCAATGAAGATGTCTGAATTTTCTCTTCAATCACAATCTTGCCTTTGAAATTGAGGTTTGACAACAATGAAGAGAAATACCCAGTTGTAAATAAAAGCAGAGCTTTTTAAAGGCATTGTGGTGCTTATAAGCTCACTTAGATACCTTCAGGATTGACCTGCCTTTATAATACTCTTCCCCTTTATGCTTCTCTGCCATTATTGTAAACTGCTTTTGGTGAATTACAACGTTGAGCCAAAAATTTAGCAGTGAATGCAGTTGTTGTGTAACAATCTCTCCTTCAGCATTAGTGCTGCATGCTGCAGATATTAATGCAGCTCATGGATCTTCACTGGCACTTACTTTCACTGGCAACTCCCTCTACAGTGCGTGATGGTGATGCTGATGGCAGTGAGGAGCAGGAAGCAGGCACAAGCCAGGTTCACCCACAAGACTACTTTGCAGTAGAAACTCGGCATGTTCTCATTGCTTGCTCCTTCAGGAAGAAAGGAGAGAGAGGAAAGAGGAAAGGCCTAGCTGCTGACATCTGCCTGCATCCTGAAATGCTTGTAGCCAGCACAGACTTTAATTTGGCCTCTTATACCCAAAGCAGCACTGCTGGCAGAGCCCCTGCATCCCCTCTGCTGGGTTACCTGCATGCGGGCCCTGTTGCAAGTTGTCATTCGTGTTGACCTGGCTGCTCTGGGTGTTGGCAGTGGGTGCTGCTGTTGTTGTGACAGTAAGGAGAAATGGATGAATTCAGCAATATGCAATAAATCTGCCTTCTGCCATCCCTCCAGTACACAGGCAACACAGGGGATTTGTAGGACCCATTTTGAAAAGTGTTGCACTGTAACAATGCCCAAGGATGGAAAGAGAAGGCCTAGGGTTCCTAATTCCTCGGCAGCACACTCAGAGATCTTTCTTATCAGGAACAATGTTTTGAGAGACCTGGGAAACTTTTCTTTCCACACTCCAACCTCCACCTCACCAGTGAGTGACTGTTTGAGGTGCTGTAAACGTAGGGAGGCTGTCAGGACATTCAGGATTATGTGAGGAGAGGAAGGAGGTGGCTGTGGACTTTGTAAAAGTCATCCGTCAGAGCAGAGCTGGTGGGCAGAGAGCCTCTATGGGGAGGAGCAGTGCGTGTGTGATGAGACGGCTTGGCAAAGAAGCAGGGACATGGGGAGTGTGGGCGATGGGCGGATGGAGAAGGCAGGGGCAGGGGAGGTGGGTGTAAGCGAGGTGGGTGAAGCTGCTGCCGACCTGGGAAGAAGGTGGGTTGTCCAGAGCTGATGTGGAGCCCTGGGTTGATGTAGTTGATGCAGAAATAGATTCCCTCGTCTTCTTCCCTGAAGGACTTCACCACCAGCCTAGAGGTTTTCTCTCTCCATGATGCCTCAAAGCTCAGGGATGTTCTCTCACCCCCATAAAATGCGGTGGTGTTTGAAAAGAAATTAGAGACAATGAAGTGAAGGTTCCCATCCTTATCCAGGCGGATCCAGGTTACTCTATAGGACGTTGTGTTTCTCCAGCAGTCCAACTCCAGCCGCTGTCCCTCCTGGGGCTGTATGTTCCTCCTGTTGGGGAACCTGACCACTACTGCATCCCGCTGCCCCTGGGCACCGGTGCAGCCTGTGGGCAGAAGTCGGCCATGTCCGCTCAGGTGCTGCTCAGGAAGAGCTCCCGGGGCCTTTGGACAGGGCTCTTCCCAGCCAGCGCAATGCGTGGCAGGCAGGCTGCCGGCTCTCGAGATGGATGCTGCCCTTCAGAGCAGCCCTTCAGCTGCCTTCTCACGGCTGCTGCCAATTTCCCAACTTCTCCAGAGTTTTTTGTTTACTAACAACTACTTAATCCCTCTCTTTCCCCTTCCCCATCCCCTCCAGGAACA
Source organism: Tetrao urogallus (assembly GCF_951394365.1). Classification (NCBI taxonomy): domain Eukaryota; kingdom Metazoa; phylum Chordata; class Aves; order Galliformes; family Phasianidae; genus Tetrao; species Tetrao urogallus. The sequence goes on from NC_136817.1 coordinate 65,800,356, forward strand.
CCTGTCTGAACAGGCTCTGTTCCTGCTGCTTATCGCACTGCAGTCTCACTGCTCCCACTTCCCTGTGCAGTCTGAGCAGCCCTGAATTCTGTCCTTCCCTCTTCCATACTCACAGAGCCCCAGGCTGAGCAGGAGGAGCAGCGGAGCGCGGGTGATGTTTCTCACTGCACTTTGGAGGCAGCTTATGTAACTTATAGGAGAGGATGTGATGTCATCAGGACCCTCTGCTGTGAAGAGCTGGCATTCAGAAAAGAATGATTTCTGCAGCACTTCAGTTGTTGACCTAGAACTCGAGGTTGTTTATCAGAATAGAGTTGTTTTTGGTGATGCCAAATGGTGTTTGCTATGATTACTTCATTTGAGACTCTGACTGACAATGTTCATGCTTGAAATCAAATCAGCAGCCATAAATTGCTGTCTGAGCCTTTTGGGGCACTCTCATCATGTCCACTTTTGCAGTTCACAAGGAGAAGTCCTGTGCCATTGTTGTGGACTGCAGTTGTATTTTATGCAGTGGATTTTATTTTAATATATCTTATTCTATTGCATTTATCAAATGATCCATGTGCGCTTCTCATTTCAGGGTCCATGCATTGCTGACATGTAGCTGAGTGCTTCAGCTCAGCTGTTCTCCACATTTCTTCTTCATACTTTCTGTGCAGAACCCGCTGTGTGCAGGGCAGGAGGTCTGTGATGTGGTAGCCATCACTACAGCCCCATGTCCCAGACTCATGCAGACTTATTTTCTTTAATTTAAATTTCTGTGTTTTTTTTCTACAACCACAGGGACTTCCACCCTGCCAAAAAAGCCCAGAAAGGTCCTCAGCACTGAGGGCCCTTGCTGCTGCCTGCAGGTGACCACTCACGCGTTGGTAAGTGCTGGGCTTCCTGCAGCTTTGCACATACAGCAGTGACAGTTTCCCTGGGCTGGTGTTATTTGTGTCTTCTGGTGTTATTTCCTGGCTCTCTGGTTATTTCTGATGTGTTGTTGTGTTTCTATTTTGCAAATGTGCCCCCTGTTCCTGATGCCAGAATCCAGGCACTGCTGTCTGATGGAAGTGCTGTTTGGTGAGAAATTGGGCCAAAATTGTCTGGTTATCCCTGGGCTCATTTCATTGGGCCTGTAAGCATTTTGGTGAGTAAGGAAAGCTGCTGTGGAGCCTTCTAGGGTGGGGTAACTGAGGTCAGCCAAGGTGGTTGATCCACTAATCCAAAGTTTTGCTGAGTGCTCACCTGCCGAGCAGTGACCATCAGCAGCACTGATAGTGCAACTGAGAGAGCTGGGAAAGGGAGATGAGCTCTCAGGTTTGGAGATTCTTCCTACCCTTAAAAACAGAGGCATCATCATTTAATATTAGTAATGGCTGTGGTGAAATTGATTTTAAATTATTTATTTTCATTAAACAATTAATCAATGATGTATAGCTGTGGAGAAGATATACAAAATCCTGGAGGAATGGGAGATTGTGACATGTTTTGGACTGGGCTCAGGAAGTCGTGAGTTTGAGATGAATGATCTCGTTCTTTGCAGAGGGGAATTCAGTTGGAAAAGCTGGGAGAGATTTCCCACAGCACTGCTGGCAGAGCCACTGCCTCCCCATTGCTGGGTTACCTGTATCTGGGCTGTGCTGGGAGATGTCCTCCGTAGTGACCTGGCTGCTTTGGGTGGTGGCAGTGGGTGTGGTGGGTGCTGCTGTTGTTGTGACTGGAAGAAGAAAGACAGAATACAGCAAAATAGAATAAAACCGCCTTCTGCCACCACTGCCAGGACAAGGCAGGACAACGGGTGGAACTTCATAGGTCCCATTTTGAAAAGTGATGCAGTGAAACACTGCCCAACCATGGAAATAGAAGGTGAGGGTTCCTACTTCCTGAGCAGCACATGCACACATCCTTCTTATTCAGAATAGAGCTTTGAGAGACGCGGGAACCTTTTCTTTGCATAGTCCAGCCCACACCTAACCTCTGAGTTACTTTATGGGATGTTTCCAGCATTCGGGATTTGTTAGGACAATCTGGATTATTGTGAGGTGAGGAAGGATGTGGGAGCTGCGAACCTTGTAACTCTCATAGCTCAGAGGCACAGATGGGATGGGGAGGAGCTGCTGGGCTGTGCGACCACCTGTGTGTCTGGGCATGGCTGGTACTGTGAGCGGAGCTGGAGGGCAGGGAGCCTCTATGGGGAGGAGCAGTGCGTGTGTGATGAGACGGCTTGGCAAAGAAGCAGGGACATGGGGAGTGTGGGCGATGGGCGGATGGAGAAGGCAGGGGCAGGGGAGGTGGGTGTAAGCGAGGTGGGTGAAGCTGCTGCTGACCTGGGAAGAAGGCGGGTTGTCCAGAGCTGAAGTGCAGCACCTGGTTGATGTAGTCGACGCAGAAATAGGTGCCCTCATCCTGTGCCCTGAAGGACTTCACCACCAGTCTGAAGGTGTTGTCCCTCAGTGATGCCTCAAACTGCGTAGATTTTTTGTCACCCCAATAATAGGTGGTAGAGTACCATGGGTAGCGGGAGACAGTGAAGTGAAGTCTCCCATCTTTCTCCAGTCGGATCCAGGAGAGGGGTGTGTTTCTCTGGTAACGCAGGCACTCCAGCTCCAGCCGCTGTCCCTCCTGGGGGTGCTTCAAATTCCTGTTGAGGAACCTGGCCTCCATCGTGTTCCTCTGTCCCTGGGCACCAGTGCAGCCTGTGGGCAGAAGTCGGCCATGTCCCCTCAGGTGCTGCTCAGAGGGAGCTCCCGGGGCCTTTGGGCAGGGCTCTTCCCCACCGGTGCGGTGCATGGCAGGCAGGCAGCCGGGCTGTGAGGTGAATGCTGAGGGAGAGCTTCGGCATCCAGCTCTCGAGATGGATGCTGCCCTTCAGAGCAGCCCTTCAGCTGCCTGCTTGGAGCTGCTGCCATTTCCCAGCTTCTTTAGCAGCTGATTCCCCACTAACAGCTGCTACATGCCCCCTCTCTCCCCTTTCCCATCCCCTCCAGCATCCATTCCCCTTGCTGCGTAACACACTGCAGTCCCACCTCTCCCACTTCCCTGCACAGTCACTGAGCAGCCCTGAATTGTATCCTTCCCTCTTCCATACTCACAGAGCCCCAGGCTGAGCAGGAGGAGCAGTGCAGGAGACCCGGCCATGGTCCTCGGGGCGGTGCAGCGGAGCGCGGGTGATGTTTCTCACTGCACTTTGGAGGCAGCTTATGTAACTTATAGGAGAGGATGTGATGTCATCAGGACCCTCTGCTGTGAAGAGCTGGCATTCAGAAAATATGATTTCTGCAGCACTTCATTGTGATCCAGAACTTGGGCTGAGATTTTTTAAGGTGCCTCAGGAATTTTGCTGCAATGTCTTCAGTTGAGATTTGACTGACAATGTTCACTCTTGAAATCAAATCAATCACCACCAACTGCTGTTTGAAACATTTGGGGCACAATCATCATGTCCATATTAGCAGATAACAAGAACAAGTCCCTTCCTGTTGACAGGGATTGCAAGTTGTATTTCATGCAGTGGATTTTATTTTAGCGTGTTTCATTATGTTCTATTTACCAATTTAGCCATGTGCATTTCTCATCTCAGGGTCCATGCATTGCTGACATGTTGCTGAATGCAGCATGATTTTTTGTATTCTCCACAATTCTTCTTTATACTTTCTGTGCAGAACTCACTGTGTGCAGGGCAGGAGGGCTGTGACGTGATAGCCATCACAGCCCCATGTCCCAGACTCATGCAGACTTATTTTCTTAAATTGAAATTCTTGTGTTTTTGTTCTACAGCCATAGGGACTTCCACCCTGCCAAAAAAAAAAACAAAAAAAAACAAAAAAAACCCCGCACCTTATATGCCTCAATGCTGAGGGCCCTTGCTGCTGCCTGCAGGTGACCACTCACACACTGGTAAGTGCTGGGCTTCCTGCAGCTTTGCACATACAGTAGTGACAGTTTCCCTGGGCTGGTGTTATTTGTGTCTTCTGGTGTTATTTCCTGGCTCTACTGTTGTTTGTGATGTGTTGTTGTATTTCTCTTCTGCAAATATCCTTCTTTTTCCTGGATGCCATCTGGCTCCGCTGTCTGATGGAAGTGCTGTTTGGTGAGAAATTGGGCCAAAATTGTCTGGTTATGGCTGGGCTCATTTCATTGGGCCTGTAGGCATTTGGGTGAGTAAGGAAAGCTGCTGTGGAGCCTTCTAGGGTGGGGTAACTGAGGTCAACCAAAGTGGCTGATCCACTTACACAGAGTTGTGCTGAGTGCTACCTGCCGAGCAGCGACCATCAGCAGCACTGATAGTGCAACTGAGAGAGCTGGGAAAGGGAGATAAGCTCTCAAGTTTGGAGATTCTTCCTACCCTTAAAAACAGAGGCATCATCATTTAATATTAGTAATGGCTGTGGTGAAATTGATTTTAAATTATTTATTTTCATTAAACAATTAATCAATGATGTATAGCTGTGGAGAAGATATACAAAATCCTGGAGGGATGGGAGATTGTGACATGCTTTGGACTGGGCTCAGGAGGTCGTGAGTTTGAGATGAATGATCTCGTTCTTTGCAGAGGGGAATTCAGTTGGAAATGCTGGGAGAGATTTCTCACCAGGGATCCCTGCTCAGACAACCATATGTATTTGAATATAGCTGGGAGTCAATTTATTTTATTTAAAACATTATTGGTGTTGATTGTAGAATGCTCAGTCCATCTGCCCCTATGAGAAAACTGCGAGTGAATCCAAAGAACACACTGAGAGCGTTAAGAATTAGTTGGTTTTAATCGGGAGTACTTCAGAAGTGGGAGGTGGGCTATGAGAGCTGAGTTTTGGGTGTGATTGAGGGTGTGATCCTGAGCAGGATCAGCCAAACGGCGGCGCTGCATCCGGGCAGCTGTGTGTGCTGCTGGTGGGATCAGTGCGGTGCTGGAGGAGGACGCCTGTGTGCCTTCTGCTGAGCAGCGACGCAGCACTGCTTGCTTACGCTGAGCTTGGTCCTGCAAGCGATCGGCTTGTGGTGAGCGCGTGTGACGCGTGGCTGTGCTGATTGCAGCACTGCTGACCCTTCCTGCTCTTAGCATGGGAACATCTGACCAATTTAGCAAGGAGGAATCCGAAGCATCAATGAAGATTTCTGAATTTTCTCTTAAATCACAATCCTGCTTTTGAAATTGAGGTTTGACAACAATGAAGAAGAATACAGAATTCTGCCTTAAGGGAGATTCTGTGAAAGGCACTGTGTTGGCTCTAAGCTGACTTTGAGCTCTCCAGGATCGACCTGCCTTTATGATACTCCTCCCCATTTTGCTTCTCTGTCTCTACTCATCATTTCTTCCAATGAATTACAAAGTTGAGCCAGAAATTTATCAGCAAATGCAGTTGTTGTGTAACAGTCTCTCCTTCAGCATTAGTGCTGCATGCTGGGGAAATTAATGCAGCTAATGGATCTTCACTGGTAATCCTGACCAGTGTGAAAAGGCCAAAATAAGCGGTTGAATAACGTTTTGGATTCAGGCAATTTCAACCCCAGTATGATGATATCAGGATGGCCGAGTCAACGCAGTTTGTGATTTCTTGTCTGTTTATAATTTCTGTTAAGAAGTCCAATACTACCTGTATATAATTTGTTGTCTGTAAGTGCAGAATGTGATAAATATTTCTGAATCTAAAGCTAGTGAGGAGGAAAATATGGAATAGGAAATTAACAGCGTTCCTACTGCATTCCCTGTCTCCTGGCTATGAAATGGCTGCATGAGGGCAGTAGGCAGGGAGCCCATTCCCCTGGGGGAGCGGGCTGTGCTCTGTGGTGTGAGGCTGCAGGAACCTCTGCAGGCTGTCAGGTGCGACTTACTTTGGCAGTGTGTGATGGTGATGGTGATGGCAGTGAGGAGCAGGAGGCCGGTGCCAGCCACTCGAACCCAGAGGAAAATATTACAGATGGAATGCAGTATGTTTTCGTTGCTTGTTCCTGCAGGAAGAAGGAGAGGATAGAGCAAAGACTCAGCTGCAGACATCTCCCTGTGTCTTGAATGGCCTAAAGTCACCATAGACATCAATTTGACCTCTTCTGGTCAAAGCAGCACTGCTGGCAGAGCCCCTGCCTCCTCAGAGCTGGTTTCCCTGCATCTGGGCCCTGTTGTGAGTTGTCTTTCATGGTGACCTGGCTGCTCTGGGTGCTGGGTGTGCGTGTGATGTGTTCTGCTGCTGTTGTGAGTGGATGGAAAAATGGATGAATGCAGTGAGATACAACAAAAGAGCCTTCTCCCATTGTTGCCAGGCCATGGATGATCCTGTGGCCAGCATATCGGGTGATTCAGTAGCGCCCATTTTGAGCTGTGATTCCCTGACACTGTGATGTGAGGTCTGCTTGCATTGCTGAGCTGCCCAGCCATGGAATCTGGGGGCTGTGGGCTCCGAATCTCTTTCCAGCACCCTCAGAAATTCTGAGCTCTTTAGGTGGTTTCATCCCGTCATTGGCAGCTCACTGGCACTGTGATTCTGTGATTCACTGTGATTCTCTTCTACTGAGATTTCAAAACGCTTGCAGTCAACACAGCGTTGAATTCATGCTGTTCCAAGCAATTCAGCACTGCTGGCAGAGCTTCTGCCTCCCCACAGCTGGGTTACCTGCATGTGGGCCCTGTTGCGAGTTGTCCTTCTTGATGACCTGGCTGCTCTGGGTGGTGGCTGTGCGTGTGGTGGGTGCTGCTGTAGTTGTGACTGGAAAGAAGAAACACGTGAATACAGTGAGGCACAACAGAAGAGCTGCCTCCAATCTGTGCCAGGACATGGCCAGAAGAGGAAGAACTTCTAGAGGGTCTCCTTTGACCAGTGATGGTTTCACATGCTGCCCAGCACTGAAAACAGAATTTGGACTCATAATTTCTTATCAGCCCCCTCCGCATGTGTCATCTCTGTTATACAATATGTCCTGAGAGTCACAGGGATTTTTTTAGTTTCTTTTTGAGGTGCTCTAAGCATATGGATTCTGTCAGGATGTAGAGGTCCAGGTGAGGTGAGGAAGGATGTGGTGGCTGTGGACTCTGTAACTCTCATCATTGTGAGGTTCAGAGGGGATGGGGAGGAGCTGCGGGGCAGTGTGACCATGAGCTGGGCTGGTGGGCAGGGAACCTCTCTGAGGAGGAGCAGTGCGTGTGTGATGAGACGGCTTGGCAAAGAAGCAGGGACATGGGGAGTGTGGGCGATGGGCGGATGGAGAAGGCAGGGGCAGGGGAGGTGGGTGTAAGCGAGGTGGGTGAAGCTGCTGCTGACCTGGGAAGAAGGCGGGTTGTCCAGAGCTGAAGTGCAGCACCTGGTTGATGTAGTCGACGCAGAAATAGGTGCCCTCATCCTGCGTTGTGAAGTTCTTCACCACCAGCCGATAGGAGCTTCCTCTCCATAACACCTCAAAGTTTGGTGCTGTTTTCTCACCCTCCTGCAAGGTGGTAGAATAGGAATGGGTACTGGAGATGAAGTGAAGGTTCCCACTCTTGTCCAGGCGGATCCAGAAGAGGGGTCTGTTTCTCTCGTAACGCAGGCACTCCAGCTCCAGCTGCTGTCCCTCCTGGGGGTGCTTCATTTTCCTGTCAAGGAACCTGGCCTCCATCCTGTTCCTCTGTCCCTGGGCACCGGTGCAGCCTGTGGGCAGAAGTCGGCCATGTCCCCTCAGGTGCTGCTCAGGAAGAGCTCCTGGGGCCTTTGGGCAGGGCTCTTCCCTGCCAGTGCGATGCATGGCAGGCAGGCAGCCAGGCTGTGAGGTGAATGCAAACGCGTGGGTGCTGTGCTGGAGTCCCTGGGAACCCAGCGTTGAGAGCACCGTGCTTTCGAGATGGATGTTGTCTTTCACAGAGGCCCTTCAGCTGCCTGCTCGGGGCTGCTGCCATTTCCCAGCTTCTTTGCCAGGTGATTCCCCTCTAACAACTGCTACATGCCCCCTCTCTCTCCATCCCCTTCCCCTCCAGGAACACCTGTCTGAACAGGCTCTGTTCCTGCTTGTCCCACTGCTTGTCCCACTGCTCCCGCTTTCCTGCGCAGTCACTGAGCAGCCCTGAATTCTGTCCTTCCCGCTTCCATACTCACAGAGCCCCAGGCTGAGCAGGAGGAGCAGTGCAGGAGACCCGGCCATGGTCCTCGGGGCGGTGCAGCGGAGCGCGGGTGATGTTTCTCACTGCACTTTGGAGGCAGCTTATGTAACTTATAGGAGAGGATGTGATGTCATCAGGACCCTCTGCTGTGAAGAGCCATTGTTCAGCCTCTCATGTGAAACACAGTGAGAAAAGATTTCCGCAGCACTTCATTGTGATCCAGAACTTGGGCTCATTTATCGTGACAGCGTTGTTTTTAATGGTGCCTCAGGGATTTTGCTGCAGTGTCTTCAGTTGAGATTAGATTGGCAGTGATCCTTATCGAAATTGGGTGAACCTCCACAGGCTGATATTTCCCACTCACTTCACATCCAGGTCTGCAGAAAACAAGGACAAGACTGGGGCCATGGGTATGGACATCTTGTTGTTTTTCTTAGGGAGATTGTATTTTATTTTATTCAAGTTACAGGCTAAAGAATACCTGGGAATGGGTTACAGCACCTATCCATCTGCATGTTATCTCAGAATCTGTGCACTGCTGACATGTAGCTGAGTTCTGCAGCTCAGCTGGTCTCTGCATCTCTTTCTGGTTTCTCTGCAGAAGCTGCTGTGTGCAAGGCAGGAGCTCTGTGGTATGGCATTGGTCAAGACAGCCATCTGTCCCAGTAGTATGCTGAGTTTCTGTCTTTGATAATATCCTTTGGGTTTTCTTCTTCAACCACAGGCGCTTCCGCCCTTTCTAGAGTAAAGAACAACCGTCCCATGTACCTGTTTTAACACTCCGAGGCTGCCCGCTGTCTGTCAGTGACCTCACACACTGCTAAGCATTTTGTCTTCCTGCAGCTTTGCACATACAGTCACAACAGTTCCTTGAGGCTGGTGTTATTTGCTTCTTCCCTGGGGACTTCCTGGCTTTCCTGCTATGTTTTGACAACGTGTGAGGCACTGTTCTATTAGCTTTGCAAGAAAACCCTCTGGATGTTAACAAGCCAGGCAGTTCTGACTGCTGGAACCACTGTTGTGTGAGCAAATGAGCGGAAAGTGTTTGGGAAGTGGGCTCATCTCATTGAGCCTCCAAGCACTGTGGTGAGAGCAGAAAGCCGGAGTGAGGCCTGCTGAGGTCTGTGAAACAGAAGGAAAAGGGTATTATGAGGCTGTAAGACATGTGATGTTGGCTTGAAGTTGATCAGATGTGTTGCAAAAAGAAGAGAAAGAGGGTTAATCTATTACAGAACACAACTAGATCCTTGAAATCCCATCAAGCACGTCAGAACTGTGGACTCCTAGGCCTCCATCCATTTCCCAGCAAGACACGTGTGTTATACTGCTTGTGTAGGCTCTTCCTGTTGTCAATTTCTTCTCCTCAACCAAAGCAGAATCCATGCTGCCTTTGCAATGGGATGAGGAGCTGAACCGATGGCCACGCCTTGTGGATGGCTGTTGTTGTCCCGTATTTTGTGAGGTGCTGAAGCAATCTGCTTCTGCCTTTCACTGGGATTGTGACCAAAGTAGGAAAATTCCTGATTTCTGAGGTTCAGAATGGTTGATCTGGGAGGGGAGCTGTTGGCAAATGAGGATGTTTGCACGTTTCTGGGACTGGATTCTCTCCCTGCCGTGGAGCACGGTTGCCTACCCACGGCATCTCATGTTCAGAGTCGTGTGAGGAGAAGCTCTACAGCTGGACTGCAGGATAAGCCAGGAAGGGCTATTGCCTGCCTCAGTGTGGATGTCTTTGTTCCCTCTTTTCTCCCTGTGACAGTGTGATTCTACTGTGGGTCATTCCCAGCTACCTAACAGGTACCCAGAAGTTCCCCTCCTAAACACAGAGCTGCCCTTCCTCTTGGTCCTCGTGGCTCACAGATGGAGCTGGTTTCCGCAGGAGGCCACTAGCCTCTGCTTGCTGTGGGGCTTTCAGTTGAAAAGGCTGGGAGAGATTTCCCACCATGGATCCCTGCTCAGACAACCATATATATTTCAATGTAGTTCGGACTGGATATTTTTCTTTTTTTGAAGCAATAGTGCTGTTGATTGTAGAATGTTCAGTCGTTCTGCACCTCTGGAAATTGTGAATGAAACCAAAGATCACTTTGAGAGCATTAAGAGTTAGAAGTGTTTATTTGGGAAGACCTTGGAAGTGAGAGGGAGGTTGGGGTATGAGAGCTGAGTTTTGGGTGTGATTGAGGGTGTGATCCTGAGCAGGAGCAGCCAAACGGCGGCGCTGCATCAGGGCAGCTGTGTGTGCTGCTGGTGGGATCAGTGCGGTGCTGGAGGAGGACGCCTGTGTGCCTTCTGCTGAGCAGCGACGCAGCACTGCTTGCTTACGCTGAGCTTGGTCCTGCAAGCGATCGGCTTGTGGTGAGCGCGTGTGACGCGTGGCTGTGCTGATTGCAGCACTGCTGACCCTTCCTGCTCTTAGCATGGGAACATCTGATCTCATTAGCAAGGAGGAATCCGAAGCATCAATGAAGATTTCTGAATTTAGTCTCAAACCACAATCTTTTTTTTCTATTGTAAGGTGGAAATGGAAAATGTTGTGACTCAACCATACCTAGTTCAGCCTTTTGGGAGAGTCTCTGCAAGGCCCTGTGCTGCTCTGGTGGCTCAGTGCTGCCTTAGAGCAGCTCCATATCCATCCCCCTGAACCATACCCTTCCCTGTTGTGGCATCTCTATCACTACCTCAGGGTGCATTCAGCTGATCGCAATGTTGAGCCAGGAATTTCAGCAGAAAATCCAGTTTGTGTTCTGGTACTTACACCAGGTTCAGAATAGTATAGGCAATGCAGTTTGGTAGAGGAAGATGTCTGTGTTTATAATTTCTTGTCTGACATTGAAGAATGTGGTAAATATTCTAATCCTGGAGGTAAGGATAATTTGGAAAAGGATTTTAAAAGGATGTCCTTCAGGATTCCCTATGTCCTGGATGTGCAATGGCTGCATGAGGGCAGTAGGCAGGGAGCCCATTCCCCTGGGGGAGCGGGCTGTGCTCTGTGGTGTGAGGCTGCAGGAACCTCTGCAGGGTGCCAGGGTGCGACTTACTTTGGCAGTGTGTGATGGTGATGGTGAAGGCAGTGAGGAGCAGGAGGCTGGTGCCAGCCACTCGAACCCAGAGGAAAATATTACAGATGGAATTCAGCGTGGTTTCATTGCTTGTTCCTGCATGAAGAAAGAGAGGATAGAGCAAAGACTCAGCTGCAGACATCTCTCTGTGTCTTGAATGGCCTGAAGTCAGCACAGACTTCAATTTGACCTCTTCTGATCAAAGCAGCACTGCTGACAGAGCCCCTGCCTCCACAAAGCTGGGTTACCTGTATCTGAGCCCTGTTGCGAGTTGTCCTTCTTGGTGACCTGGCTGCTCTGGTTGGTGGCTGTGGGTGTGATGTGTTCTGCTGCTGTTGTGAGTGGAAGGAAATACGGATGAATACAGTGAGATACAAGAAAACAGCCTTCTCCCACTCCTACCAGGCCATAGAACCTGTGGCCAGCATAGGGGGGTACTTCATACAGCTCATTTTGGGCTGTGACACTGTGCCCTGACACTGTGATGTGAGGTCTGCTTGCATTGCTGAGCTGCCCAGCCAGGAAACCTGAGGGCTGTGGGCTCAGAAATTCTTTCCAGCACCTTCAGAAATTCTGAGCTCTTTAGGTGGTTTCATCCCCTCATTGGCAGCTCTCTGAGAAAGATTAGAATTTTCTCTTCTTCTGACATCCCAAAATGCCTGCAGTTGGCACAGCCTTGAATTCATGCTGTTCCAAGCAATTCAGCACTGCAGGCAGAGCCCCTGCCTCCCCATGTCGGGGCTGCTGTTGTTGTGACTGGAAAAAAGAAATAAATGAATACAGTGAGGCAGAACAGAAGAGCTTCCTCTTGTATGTACCAGGACACAGCTGGAATAGGAAATACTTTTATAGGGTCTGATTTAACCAGTGATGGTTTCACATGCTGTCCAGCCCTGGAAACAGAAGGATTTGGGCTCATAATTTCTTATCAGCCCACTCAGTATGTGTGAATTCTTTATTATCTCTGTTGTAAAACATGTTCTGAGAGACGTGGGGATTTCTGAGTTTCTATTTGAGGTGCTGTAAGAATATGGAAGCAGCTGGGAGTTAGAGGTGCAGGTGAAGTGAGGAAGGATGTGGCGGCTGTGGACTTTCCTCAGAGGTGCCTCTGGGGCTGTGGACCACCTGTGTGTCTGGGCAGGGCCAGTACCGCGAGCGGAGCTGGAGGGCAGGGAGCCTCTATGGGGAGGAGCAGTGCGTGTGTGATGAGACGGCTTGGCAAAGAAGCAGGGACACGGGGAGCGTGGGCGATGGGCGGATGGAGAAGGCAGGGGCAGGGGAGGTGGGTGTAAGCGAGGTGGGTGAAGCTGCTGCTGACCTGGGAAGAAGGCGGGTTGTCCAGAGCTGAAGTGCAGCACCTGGTTGATGTTGCTGGTGCAGAAATAGGTCCCTTCATCCTGTGCTGTGAAGCTCTTCACCACCAGCCTGTAGGTGTAGCCTGTCAATGATGCCTCATAGCGCAGAGATGTTGTCTTGCTCTCTGGGTAGGTGGTCCGGGAAAGCACGGAAATGTAGACGATGACGTGAAGTTTCCCATCCTTGTCCTGTCGGACCCAGGAGACACCGCTCTCCCTGTTGTAAGGCCAGCACTCCAGCTCCAGCCGCTGTCCCTGCTGGGGGTGCTTCAAATTCCTGTTGAGGAACCTGGCCTCCATCTTGTTCCTCTGTCCCTGGGCACCGGTGCAGCCTGTGGGCAGAAGTCGGCCATGTCCCCTCAGGTGCTGCTCAGGAAGAGCTCCCGGGGCCTTTGGGCAGGGCTCTTTCCCGCTGGTGCGGTGCGTGGCAGGCAGGCAGCCAGGCTGTGAGGTGGATGCGAAGAGAGGGCCTCAGCATCCAGCACGCTTGGGTGCTGTGCTGGAATCCCTGTGGACTCAGCATTGTGAGCACCAGGCTCTCAAGATGGATGCTGCCCTTCAGAGCAGCCCTTCAGCTGCCTGCTCGGGGCTGCTGCCATTTCCCAGCTTCTTTGCCAGGTGATTCCCCACTGACATCTGCTACATGCCCCCTCTCTCCCCTTCCCCATCCCCTCTATTAACACCTGTCTGAACAGGCTCTGTTCCTGCTGCTTATTGCACGGCAGTCCCACCTCTCCCGCTTCCCTGCGCAGTCACTGAGCAGCCCTGAATTCAGTCCTATGGCTTTGCCCTTTCTTTTCCCATGGTCCGTTTTGCCCAGTTTCTTGGCTGTGCTGCAAGGGGAATGCCTTCACCCATTGTCCTCCTTCCTCCCAGCACAGGTGCCCCGTAAGCCGCTTCCATACTCACAGAGCCCCAGGCTGAGCAGGAGGAGCAGTGCAGGAGACCCGGCCATGGTCCTCGGGGCGGTGCAGCGGAGCGCGGGTGATGTTTCTCACTGCACTTTGGAGGCAGCTTATGTAACTTATAGGAGAGGATGTGATGTCATCAGGACCCTCTGCTGTGAAGGTCCAAGGTTCAGTAAAGAAAGATTTCTGAAGAACTCCAGTAGAGATCCAGAACTCGGGCTGTGTTCTGTTATAACACTGTTTTTAATGGATTTTGTAGCCGTGAGTTCAGCTGATGTTCAGACTGGCAACAGTTCTTGAAATTTAGTCATCCATTCTAGACTACTTTCTCTCAGCCATTTGGAGCACTCACAAACATCCACACCTACACAAAATGGGACAAGTTCCATGATGTGGAGTCCGGCCCCAGGCTACATTTCTTGACCAAGGCTCTGCCACCTTCACTTGCTCATGCATCTGTGGTCCGGTGTGGATGTCAAGGCATGCTGTTTTCTTACAGAGCAAACAAGAAGTGGGAATGTTTTACAGCATGTATTCATATGCAGTCTTGATTTCTGAGTCCACGTATTGCTGACATGTAGCTGACTTCTCCAGCCCTGTTCTTCTTTGCAATTGTTCTGCAAATGCTGCTTTGTGCAAGGCAGGTCTGTGATGTGAAGCCCATCCAAAAAGCCACATGTCCCAGTGGCATGCAAATTTTTACTTTTTTTTTCAAAGCAGACTTTTTGTGGCTTTATTTTACAACCACCAGGACCTCCACCCTGACTAATATACGTGTCAATATTCATTGCCTTTGATGTTACCTTAGGTGACCACTCACACATTGGTAAGTGCTGCAGGTTTGCCCACACAGTACTGATAATTTCCCTGGGCTGGTGTTATTTGTGTCTTCTGTTGTTATTTCCTGGCTCTACTGTTATTTGAGATGTGTTGCTGTGTTCCTCTTTTGCAAATGTGCCCCCTGTTCCTGGAAGCCAGAATCCAGGCACTGCTGTCTGATGGAAGTGCTCTTTGGTGAGAAATTGGGCCAAAATTGTCTGGTTATCCCTGGGCTCATTTCATTGGGCCTGAAAGCACTTTGGTGAGTAAGGAAAGCTGCTGTGAAGCCGTCTAGAATCTGTTATCCTAGGCTTTTTTTGATGTGTTAAGACTTGTGATGTCAGCAAAAATTTGATCAGCTTTTTTCTTGCAATACAATGAGAAAATTTGATTCATTCATCCATTAAATAACATCACAGGAATCCGTGTCTCAAATTCTCATCTTGATGGGGGATTTCCAACACTCAGATGTCTACTGAGAAAACAACACAGTGAGCTGCAAGCAATCCTGGGGACTCCTGCCGTGTTGAGGATAACTTTCTGGTCCAGGTATGAGGCAAACTGTCCAGAGGAGTAATGTTTCTGGACCTGTACCTCACCGGCTCAGAGGATCTCATTAAAGAGGTTAAGATTGGAGGCACTCTGGGCTGCAGAGACCATGGTCAGGTGGAGTTTGTGATCTTGAGGATCTCAAGGATCCAGGTTGTTCAAGGATTTGCTGCCTGCGATCCCCTGAGAAGCTGTCCTTACAGACAAGGGAGTGTAGCAGAAATGGCAGCCCTTTAAGGATGCCCTTCTGAGAGCATGAGAGCAAACTGAGGAACAAGAGGAATTTGTGCAGGTGGTGGAAGCAGAGATGTGTGGACTGGGAGGAATAAAGAAATGCTGCCTGGACATGCAGAGATGGGATAAAAAAGCCAAGGTGCAGATGTAACTGCGTTTGGCAAGGGATGTGAAAAAGAAGAAGGTATTCTACAGGTACATTGATCATAAGAGGTAGACTTCTCTCTAGAGTGAGTACCTCCTGTGATTAAAGAGAAGGAAAAAACTGGCGTGGAGAAGGCTGAGGTACTCAGCGAGTTCTTGGCCTTTGTCTTCACTGGCGGCCAAGCTTCTTCTGTCTCTCACCTCTCTGTACCTCTAGCTGGAGACTGGGGGAGTAAAATACCTCCCCCTGTAAGAGAAGAGCAAGTCTGAGACTACCTGATGAGACTCAGTGAGAATCAGTGTACGATTCGTAGGGACATGCACCTCATGTCATGAAGGAGCTGTGTGAGGTGGTTGCCAAGATTCTCTCCATCATAGTTAAAAAGCCATGGCTGTCAGGTGTAGTTGCCAGAGACTGGAGAGAAGGAAACATCACTCCCACTTTTAAGAATGGGAGAAAAGATACCTGGGGAACCACAGAGCAGTGAGCATTTTCACCGTGCCTGGGGAGATCATGGAGCAGATCCTCCCTGGAAGGCATATGCAAAATGAGGAGGTGATCTGAGACAGCCAGCATGTTTTCACCGAGGGCAGATTTAGCCCAACAAATCTGGTGGCCTTTTATGATGGAGTGATGGCATTGGTAGACAAAGGAAGGGTAACAGATGTCATCTACCTGTGTTCACCCTTAACAAGGAGATTTCAGATAGGAAAACTAGGAGAGAATTCCTACGCCCATGGACCCTGATCTGACACAAAGTTGTCTCAGCATGGTTTATAGTATCTTTCCAAAGGTTGCTTTTCTTCCTTTGGACCATTAGAGGGGTAGGTTGTAGCATGTTGAGTCTCCCTGCCCTCATGGAAATTGTCAATAAAAACAAACAGCTTGCAGAACGAGATAAAAATTACACTGGGGAAGATATTGGAAAATAGAAGGACTCTGGGACATCAGATCTGAGTATTGATGTGAGTGTTTTATTGGTGATCCATGGAAGGCTCAGCTGTCCAGCACAGCGGTGCCTTTTGCACGGCGGCACGGAGCTGCCCGGCTTCTTCGGGTCAGCGCTGTGCCCGCGGTCTGGCTGTGTCACAGCAGTGTGGGGCAGGAGCACATGTCAGGCCGCGGGAGGTGTGCAGTGCTGGTGGGCAGCACAGGAGGAGCAGCCAAACGGCGGCGCTGCATCCGGGCAGCTGTGTGTGCTGCTGGTGGGATCAGTGCGGTGCTGGAGGAGGACGCCTGTGTGCCTTCTGCTGAGCAGCGACGCAGCACTGCTTGCTTACGCTGAGCTTGGTCCTGCAAGCGATCGGCTTGTGGTGAGCGCGTGTGACGCGTGGCTGTGCTGATTGCAGCACTGCTGACCCTTCCTGCTCTTAGCATGGGAACATCTGACCAATTTAGCAAGGAGGAATCCGAAGCATCAATGAAGATTTCTGAATTTTCTCTTAAATCACAGTCTTGCACTTGCAGTTGAAGTTTGAAAACGGTAAATTGAAATACCGAGTACTACTTTTAGGCAGAGTCTGTGAAAGGCACTGTGTTGGCTGTAAGCTGACTTAAAGCCCTTCAGAATCAACCTGCCCATTTTACTTCTCTGTCTCTACTCATCATTTCTTCCAATGAATTACAAAGTTGAGCCAGAAATTTATCAGCAAATGCAGTTGTTGTGTAACAATCTCTCCTTCAGCATTAGTGCTGCTTGCTACAGAAATTAATGCAGCTAATGGATCTTCACTGGTAATCCTGACCAGTGTGAAAAGGCCAAAATGAATGGCTGAGTAATGTTTTGGATTCAAGCCATTTCAAACCCAAGATGGTGATATCAGGAGTCAACACAGTTTGTGATTTCTTGTCTGTTTATAATTTCTGTTAAGAAGTCCAATACTACCTGTATATAATTTGTTGTCTGTAAGTGCAGAATGTGATAAATATTTCTGAATCTACTGAGGAGGAAAATATGGAATAGAAAATTAACAGCGTTCCTACTGCATTCCCTGTGTCCTGGATACACAATGGCTGCATGAGGGCAGTAGGCAGGGAGCCCATTCCCCTGGGGCTGTGCTTTGTGGTGTGAGGCTGCAGGAACCTCTGCAGGCTGTCAGGTGCGACTTACTTTGGCAGTGTGTGATGGCGATGGTGATGGCAGTGAGGAGCAGGAGGCTGGTGCCAGCCACTCGTACCCAGAGGAAAATATTACAGATGGAATTCAGCGTGGTTTCGTTGCTTGTTCCTGCATGAAGTAAGAGAGGATAGAGGAAAGACTCAGCGGCAGACATCTCCCTGTGTCTTGAATAGCCTGAAGTCACCATAGACTTTAATTTGACCTCTTCTGATCAAAGCAGCACTGCTGGCAGAGCCCCTGCCTCCCCACAGCTGGGTTACCTGCATGTGGGCCCTGTTGCGAGTTGTCCTTCTTGGTGACCTGGCTGCTCTGGGTGGTGGCCGTGTGTGTGGTGGGTGCTGCTGTAGTTGTGACTGGAAAGAAGAAATCAGTGAATACAGTGAGGCACAACAGAAGAGCTGCCTCCAATCTGTGCCAGGACATGGCCAGAAGAGGAAGAACTTCTAGAGGGTCTCCTTTGACCAGTGATGGTTTCACATGCTGCCCAGCACTGGAAACAGAATTTGGACTCATAATTTCTTATCAGCCCCCTCCGAATGTGTCATCTCTGTTATACAATATGTCCTGAGAGTCACAGGGATTTTTTTAGTTTCTTTTTGAGGTGGTCTAAGGATATGGATTCTGTCAGGATGTAGAGGTCCAGGTGAGGTGAGGAAGGATGTGGTGGCTGTGGACTCTGTAACTCTCATCATTGTGAGGTACTGCTGGGATGGGAAGGACCTGCTGGGCTGTGCGACCACCTGTGTGTCTGGGCAGGGCCGGAACCGTGATCGGAGCTGATGGGCAGGGAGCCTCTCTGAGGAGGAGCAGTGCGTGTGTGATGAGACGGCTTGGCAAAGAAGCAGGGACATGGGGAGTGTGGGCGATGGGCGGATGGAGAAGGCAGGGGCAGGGGAGGTGGGTGTAAGCGAGGTGGGTGAAGCTGCTGCTGACCTGGGAAGAAGGCGGGTTGTCCAGAGCTGAAGTGCAGCACCTGGTTGATGTAGTTGATGCAGAAATAGGTGCCCTCATCCTGTGCCCTGAAGGACTTCACCACCAGTCTGAACGTGTCGTCCCTCAGGGATGCCTCAAACTGCGTAGATTTGTTGTCACCCCAATAATAGATGGTAGAGTACTATGGGAAGCAGGTGACAATGAAGTGAAGTCTCCCATCTTTCTCCAGGCGGATCCAGAAGAGGGGTGTGTTTCTCTGGTAACGCAGGCACTCCAGCTCCAGCCGCTGTCCCTCCTGGGGGTGCTTCAAATTCCTGTTGAGGAACCTGGCCTCCATCTTGTTCCTCTGTCCCTGGGCACCAGTGCAGCCTGTGGGCAGAAGTCGGCCATGTCCCCTCAGGTGCTGCTCAGAAGGAGCTCCCGGGGCCTTTGGGCAGGGCTCTTCCCCACCGGTGCGGTGCATGGCAGGCAGGCAGCCGGGCTGTGAGGTGAATGCTGAGGGAGAGCTTCGGCATCCAGCTCTCGAGATGGATGCTGCCCTTCAGAGCAGCCCTTCAGCTGCCTGCTTGGGGCTGCTGCCATTTCCCAGCTTCTTTGCCAGGTGCTTCCCCACTAACAGCTGCTACATGCCCCCTCTCTCCCCTTTCCCATCCCCTCCAGCATCCATCCCCCTTGCTGCGTAACGCACTGCAGTCCCACCACTCCCACTTCCCTGCGCAGTCACTGAGCAGCCCTAAATTCCGTTCTTCCCGCTTCCATACTCACAGAGCCCCAGGCTGAGCAGGAGGAGCAGTGCAGGAGACCCGGCCATGGTCCTCGGGGCGGTGCAGCGGAGCGCGGGTGATGTTTCTCACTGCACTTTGGAGGCAGCTTATGTAACTTATAGGAGAGGATGTGATGTCATCAGGACCCTCTGCTGTGAAGAGCTGGCATTCAGAAAAGAATGATTTCTGCAGCACTGCAGTTGTGTTTCAGAACTTGGGCTGATTCATCTTTACAGGGCTGTTTTTCGGTGTTCCACAGGAATTTTGCTGCAGTGTCTTCAGTTGTGATTCAGACATTGACAATGTTCATGCTTAGAATCAAATAAGCTGCCAACAACTGCTGTCTCTCAGCCATTTGGGGCACAATCATCATGTCCACTTTTGCAGATAACAAGGAGAAGTCCTGTGCCATTTTTGTGGATGGCAAGCTGTATTTTATGCAGTGGATTTTATTATGTTTTATTCTATTCTATTTTCAGATCGATCCGTGTGCACTTCTCATCTCATGGTCCATACACTGCTGCCATGTAGCTGAGTGCTTCAGCTCAGCTGTTCTCCAGATTTCTTCTTTATACGTTCTGTGCAGAAGCTGCTGTGTGCAGGGCAGGAGGTCTGTGATGTGGTAGCCATCACTACAGCCCCATGTCCCTGACTCATGCAGACTTTTTTTTTTTTAAATTCAAATTATTCTGGGTTTTTTTTTTGTTTTTTTGTTTTTTTGTTTTTTTTTTCCTACAAGCACAGGGACTTCCACCCTGCCAAAAAAGCCCAGAAAGGTCCTCAGCACTGAGGGCCCTTGCTGCTGCCTGCAGGTGACCACTCACGCATTGGTAAGTGCTGGGCTTCCTGCAGCTTTGCACATACAGCAGTGACAGTTTCCCTGGGCTGCTGTTATTTGTGTCTTCTGTTGTTATTTCCTGGCTCTCTGGTTATTTCTGATGTGTTGTTGTGTTTCTGTTTTGCAAATGTGCCCCCTGTTCCTGATGCCAGAATCCTGGCCCTGCTGTCTGATGGAAGTGCTGTTTGGTGAGAAATTGGGCCAAAATTGTCTGGTTATGGCTGGGCTCATTTCATTGGGCCTGAAAGCATTTGGGTGAGTAAGGAAAGCTGCTGTGAAGCCAGTTAGAGTGGGGTAACTGAGGTCAGCCAAGGGTCAACTGTGATGTTTCAGATCCACCTACATGAAGTTGTGCTGAGTGCTACCTGCCGAGGAGTGACCATCAGCAGCACTGATAGTGCAACTGAGAGAGCTGGAAAGGAGAGATGAGCTCTCAGGTTTGGAGATTCTTCCTGCCCTTAATAACAGAGGCATCATGATTTACTATTAGTAAAGGCTGTGGTGAAATTGATTTTTATTTGATTTATTTATGTTTGATAATTAATCAATGATGTATAGCTGTGGAGAGTGTATAAATTATTCTGGAGGGACTGGAGATTGTGACATGTTTTGGAATGGGCACAAGAGGTTGTGAGTTTGAGATGAATGATCTCGTTCTTTGCAGAGGGGAATTCAGTTGGAAAAGCTGGGAGAGATTTCCCACCAGGGATCCCTGCTCAGACAACCATATATTTTTCAATATAGCTGGGAGTTGACTTCTTTTATTTTAAACATTACTGTTGATTGTAGAATGCTCAGTCCCTGTGCCCCTGTGAGAACTATGAATGAATCCAAAGAACACACTGAGAGCGTTAAGAATTAGTTGGTTTTAATCGGGAGTACTTCAGAAGTGGGAGGTGGGCTATGAGAGCTGAGTTTTGGGTGTGATTGAGCGTGCGATCCTGAGCAGGATCAGCCAAACAGCGGCGCTGCATCAGGGCAGCTGTGTGTGCTGCTGGTGGGATCAGTGCGGTGCTGGAGGAGGACGCCTGTGTGCCTTCTGCTGAGCAGCGACGCAGCACTGCTTGCTTACGCTGAGCTTGGTCCTGCAAGCGATCGGCTTGTGGTGAGCGCGTGTGACGTGTGGCTGTGCTGATTGCAGCACTGCTGACCCTTCCTGCTCTTGGCATGAGAACATCTGACCAATTTAGCAAGGAGGAATCCGAAGCATCAATGAAGATTTCTGAATTTTCTCTTAAATCACAATCCTGCTTTTGAAATTGAGGTTTGACAACAATGAAGAAGAATACAGAATTCTGCCTTAAGGGAGATTCTGTGAAAGGCACTGTGTTGGCTCTAAGTTGACTTTGAGCTCTCCAGGCTCGACCTGCCTTTATGATACTCCTCCCCATTTTGCTTCTCTGTCTCTACTCATCATTTCTTCCAATGAATTACAACGTTGAGCCAGAAATTTATCAGCAAATGCAGTTGTTGTGTAACAATCTGTCCTTCAGCATTAGTGCTGCATGCTGGGGAAATTAATGCAGCTAATGGATCTTCACTGGTAATCCTGACCAGTGTGAAAAGGCCAAAATAAGCGGTTGAATAACGTTTTGGATTCAGGCAATTTCAACCCCAGTATGATGATATCAGGATGGCCGAGTCAACGCAGTTTGTGATTTCTTGTCTGTTTATAATTTCTGTTAAGAAGTCCAATACTACCTGTATATAATTTGTTGTCTGTAAGTGCAGAATGTGATAAATATTTCTGAATCTAAAGCTAGTGAGGAGGAAAATATGGAATAGGAAATTAACAGCGTTCCTACTGCATTCCCTGTCTCCTGGCTATGAAATGGCTGCATGAGGGCAGTAGGCAGGGAGCCCATTCCCCTGGGGGAGCGGGCTGTGCTCTGTGGTGTGAGGCTGCAGGAACCTCTGCAGGGTGTTAGCTGTAAGGTGCGACTTACTTTGGCAGTGTGTGATGGTGATGGTGATGGCAGTGAGGAGCAGGAGGGAGGTGACAGCCAGGTTAATCCACATGACCTTTTTGCAATAGAATCTTGGTATGTTATCATTACTTATTCCTGCAGAAAGAAAGGAGAGATAAGAAAGAGGGAAGGCCCAACAGCAGACATCTCCCTGCATCCTGAAAAGGCTGCAGCCAGCATAGACTTTAATTTGACCTCTTCTGATCAAAGCAGCACTGCTGGCAGAGCCCCTGCCTCCCCACAGCTGGGTTACCTGCATGTGGGCCCTGTTGTGAGTTGTCTTTCGTGGTGACCTGGCTGCTCTGGGTGGTGGCCGTGTGTGTGGTGGGTGCTGCTGTAGTTGTGACTGGAAAGAAGAAACACGTGAATACAGTGAGGCACAACAGAAGAGCTGCCTCCAATCTGTGCCAGGACATGGCCAGAAGAGGAAGAACTTCTAGAGGGTCTCCTTTGACCAGTGATGGTTTCACATGCTGCCCAGCACTGGAAACAGAATTTGGACTCATAATTTCTTATCAGCCCCTCCGAATGTGTCATCTCTGTTATAAAATTTGTCCTGAGAGTCACAGGGATTTTTTTAGTTTCTTTTTGAGGTGGTCTAAGGATATGGATTCTGTCAGGATGTAGAGGTCCAGGTGAGGTGAGGAAGGATGTGGTGGCTGTGGACTCTGTAACTCTCATCATTGTGAGGTTCTGAGGGGATGGGGAGGAGCTGCGGGGCAGTGTGACCATGAGCCGGGCTGGTGGGCAGGGAGCCTCTATGGGGAGGAGCAGTGCGTGTGTGATGAGACGGCTTGGCAAAGAAGCAGGGACATGGGGAGTGTGGGCGATGGGCGGATGGAGAAGGCAGGGGCAGGGGAGGTGGGTGTAAGCGAGGTGGGTGAAGCTGCTGCTGACCTGGGAAGAAGGCGGGTTGTCCAGAGCTGAAGTGCAGCACCGGGTTGATGTAGTTGACGCAGAAATAGGTGCCCTCATCCTGCGTTGTGAAGTTCTTCACCACCAGCCGATAGGAGCTTCCTCTCCATAACACCTCAAAGTTTGGTGCTGTTTTCTCACTCTCCTGCAAGGTGGTAGAGTAGGAATGGGTACTGGAGATGAAGTGAAGGTTCCCACTCTTGTCCAGGCGGATCCAGAAGAGGGGTCTGTTTCTCTCATTACGCAGGCACTCCAGCTCCAGCTGCTGTCGCTCCGTGGGGTGCTTCATTTTCCTGTTGAGGAACGTGGCCTCCATTGTGTTCCTCTGTCCCTGGGCACCGGTGCAGCCTGTGGGCAGAAGTCGGCCATGTCCCCTCAGGTGCTGCTCAGGAAGAGCTCCTGGGGCCTTTGGGCAGGGCTCTTCTCCACAGGTGCGATGCATGGCAGGCAGGCAGCTGGGCTGTGAGGTGGATGCAAACGCGTGGGTGCTGTGCTGGAGTCCCTGGGAACCCAGCGTTGAGAGCGCCGTGCTTTTGAGATGGATGCTGTCTTTCACAGAGGCCCTCCAGCTGCCTGCTCGGGGCTGCTGCCATTTCCCAGTTTCTTTGCCAGGTGATTCCCCTCTAACAACTGCTACATGCCCCCTCTCTCTCCATCCCCTTCCCCTCCAGGAACACCTGTCTGAACAGGCTCTGTTCCTGCTTGTCCCACTGCTCCCGCTTTCCTGCGCAGTCACTGAGCAGCCCTGAATTGCATCCTTCCCGCTTCCATACTCACAGAGCCCCAGGCTGAGCAGGAGGAGCAGTGCAGGAGACCCGGCCATGGTCCTCGGGGCGGTGCAGCGGAGCGCGGGTGATGTTTCTCACTGCACTTTGGAGGCAGCTTATGTAACTTATAGGAGAGGATGTGATGTCATCAGGACCCTCTGCTGTGAAGAGCCATTGTTCAGCCTCTCATGTGAAACACAGTGAGAAAAGATTTCCGCAGCACTTCATTGTGATCCAGAACTTGGGCTCATTTATCGTGACAGCGTTGTTTTTAATGGTGCCTCAGGGATTTTGCTGCAGTGTCTTCAGTTGAGATTAGATTGGCAGTGATCCTTATCGAAATTGGGTGAACCTCCACAGGCTGATATTTCCCACTCACTTCACATCCAGGTCTGCAGAAAACAAGGACAAGACTGGGGCCATGGGTATGGACATCTTGTTGTTTTTCTTAGGGAGATTGTATTTTATTTTATTCAAGTTACAGGCTAAAGAATACCTGGGAATGGGTTACAGCACCTATCCATCTGCATGTTATCTCAGAATCTGTGCACTGCTGACATGTAGCTGAGTTCTGCAGCTCAGCTGGTCTCTGCATCTCTTTCTGGTTTCTCTGCAGAAGCTGCTGTGTGCAAGGCAGGAGCTCTGTGGTATGGCATTGGTCAAGACAGCCATCTGTCCCAGTAGTATGCTGAGTTTATGTCTTTGATAATATCCTTTGGGTTTTCTTCTTCAACCACAGGCGCTTCCGCCCTTTCTAGAGTAAAGAACAACCGTCCCACTGTACCTGTTTTAACACTCCGAGGCTGCCCGCTGTCTGTCAGTGACCTCACACACTGCTAAGCATTTTGTCTTCCTGCAGCTTTGCACATACAGTCACAACAGTTCCTTGAGGCTGGTGTTATTTGCTTCTTCCCTGGGGACTTCCTGGCTTTCCTGCTATGTTTTGACAACGTGTGAGGCACTGTTCTATTAGCTTTGCAAGAAAACCCTCTGGATGTTAACAAGCCAGGCAGTTCTGACTGCTGGAACCACTGTTGTGTGAGCAAATGAGCGGAAAGTGTTTGGGAAGTGGGCTCATCTCATTGAGCCTCCAAGCACTGTGGTGAGAGCAGAAAGCCGGAGTGAGGCCTGCTGAGGTCTGTGAAACAGAAGGAAAAGGGTATTATGAGGCTGTAAGACATGTGATGTTGGCTTGAAGTTGATCAGATGTGTTGCAAAAAGAAGAGAAAGAGGGTTAATCTATTACAGAACACAACTAGATCCTTGAAATCCCATCAAGCACGTCAGAACTGTGGACTCCTAGGCCTCCATCCATTTCCCAGCAAGACACGTGTGTTATACTGCTTGTGTAGGCTCTTCCTGTTGTCAATTTCTTCTCCTCAACCAAAGCAGAATCCATGCTGCCTTTGCAATGGGATGAGGAGCTGAACCGATGGCCATGCCTTGTGGATGGCTGTTGTTGTCCCGTATTTTGTGAGGTGCTGAAGCAATCTGCTTCTGCCTTTCACTGGGATTGTGACCAAAGTAGGAAAATTCCTGATTTCTGAGGTTCAGAATGGTTGATCTGGGAGGGGAGCTGTTGGCAAATGAGGATGTTTGCACGTTTCTGGGACTGGATTCTCTCCCTGCCATGGAGCACGGTTGCCTACCCACGGCATCTCGTGTTCAGAGTCGTGTGAGGAGAAGCTCTACAGCTGGACTGCAGGATAAGCCAGGAAGGGCTATTGCCTGCCTCAGTGTGGATGTCTTTGTTCCCTCTTTTCTCCCTGTGACAGTGTGATTCTACTGTGGGTCATTCCCAGCTACCTAACAGGTACCCAGAAGTTCCCCTCCTAAACACAGAGCTGCCCTTCCTCTTGGTCCTCGTGGCTCACAGATGGAGCTGGTTTCCGCAGGAGGCCACTAGCCTCAGTGCTTGCTGTGGGGCTTTCAGTTGAAAAGGCTGGGAGAGATTTCCCACCATGGATCCCTGCTCAGACAACCATATATATTTCAATGTAGTTCGGACTGGATATTTTTCTTTTTTTGAAGCAATAGTGCTGTTGATTGTAGCATGTTCAGTCGTTCTGCCCCTCTGGAAATTGTGAATGAAACCAAAGATCACTTTGAGAGCATTAAGAGTTAGAAGTGTTTATTTGGGAAGACCTTGGAAGTGAGAGGGAGGTTGGCTATGAGAGCTGAGTTTTGGCTGTGACTGAGGGTGTGATCCTGAGCAGGAGCAGCCAAACGGCGGCGCTGCATCCGGGCAGCTGTGTGTGCTGCTGGTGGGATCAGTGCGGTGCTGGAGGAGGACGCCTGTGTGCCTTCTGCTGAGCAGCGACGCAGCACTGCTTGCTTACGCTGAGCTTGGTCCTGCAAGCGATCGGCTTGTGGTGAGCGCGTGTGACGCGTGGCTGTGCTGATTGCGGCACTGCTGACCCTTCCTGCTCTTAGCATGGGAACATCTGATCTCATTAGCAAGGAGGAATCCGAAGCATCAATGAAGATTTCTGAATTTAGTCTCAAACCACAATCTTTTTTTTCTATTGTAAGGTGGAAATGGAAAATGTTGTGACTCAACCATACCTAGTTCAGCCTTTTGGGAGAGTCTCTGCAAGGCCCTGTGCTGCTCTGGTGGCTCAGTGCTGCCTTAGAGCAGCTCCATATCCATCCCCCGAACCATATTCTTCCCTGTTGTGGCATCTCTATCACTACCTCAGGGTGCATTCAGCTGATCGCAATGTTGAGCCAGGAATTTCAGCAGAAAATCCAGTTTGTGTTCTGGTACTTACACCAGGTTCAGAATAGTATAGGCAATGCAGTTTGGTAGAGGAAGATGTCTGTGTTTGTAATTTCTTGTCTGACATTGAAGAATGTGGTAAATATTCTAATCCTGGAGGTAAGGATAATTTGGAAAAGGATTTTAAAAGGATGTCCTTCAGGATTCCCTATGTCCTGGATGTGCAATGGCTGCATGAGGGCAGTAGGCAGGGAGCCCATTCCCCTGGGGGAGCGGGCTGTGCTCTGTGGTGTGAGGCTGCAGGAACCTCTGCAGGGTGCCAGGGTGCGACTTACTTTGGCAGTGTGTGATGGTGATGGTGAAGGCAGTGAGGAGCAGGAGGCTGGTGCCAGCCACTCGAACCCAGAGGAAAATATTACAGATGGAATTCAGCGTGGTTTCATTGCTTGTTCCTGCATGAAGAAAGAGAGGATAGAGCAAAGACTCAGCTGCAGACATCTCTCTGTGTCTTGAATGGCCTGAAGTCAGCACAGACTTCAATTTGGCCTCTTCTGATCAAAGCAGCACTGCTGACAGAGCCCCTGCCTCCACAAAGCTGGGTTACCTGTATCTGGGCCCTGTTGCGAGTTGTCCTTCTTGGTGACCTGGCTGCTGTGGGTGTGATGTGTTCTGCTGCTGTTGTGAGTGGAAGGAAATACGGATGAATACAGTGAGATACAAGAAAACAGCCTTCTCCCACTCCTACCAGGCCATAGAACCTGTGGCCAGCATAGGGGGGTACTTCATACAGCTCATTTTGGGCTGTGACACTGTGCCCTGACACTGTGATGTGAGGTCTGCTTGCATTGCTGAGCTGCCCAGCCAGGAAACCTGAGGGCTGTGGGCTCAGAAATTCTTTCCAGCACCTTCAGAAATTCTGAGCTCTTTAGGTGGTTTCATCCCCTCATTGGCAGCTCTCTGAGAAAGATTAGAATTTTCTCTTCTTCTGACATCCCAAAATGCCTGCAGTTGGCACAGCCTTGAATTCATGCTGTTCCAAGCAATTCAGCACTGCAGGCAGAGCCCCTGCCTCCCCATGTCGGGGCTGCTGTTGTTGTGACTGGAAAAAAGAAATAAATGAATACAGTGAGGCAGAACAGAAGAGCTTCCTCTTGTATGTACCAGGACACAGCTGGAATAGGAAATACTTTTATAGGGTCTGATTTAACCAGTGATGGTTTCACATGCTGTCCAGCCCTGGAAACAGAAGGATTTGGGCTCATAATTTCTTATCAGCCCACTCAGTATGTGTGAATTCTTTATTATCTCTGTTGTAAAACATGTTCTGAGAGACGTGGGGATTTCTGAGTTTCTATTTGAGGTGCTGTAAGAATATGGAAGCAGCTGGGAGTTAGAGGTGCAGGTGAAGTGAGGAAGGATGTGGCGGCTGTGGACTTTCCTCAGAGGTGCCTCTGGGGCTGTGGACCACCTGTGTGTCTGGGCAGGGCCAGTACCGCGAGCGGAGCTGGAGGGCAGGGAGCCTCTATGGGGAGGAGCAGTGCGTGTGTGATGAGACGGCTTGGCAAAGAAGCAGGGACACGGGGAGCGTGGGCGATGGGCGGATGGAGAAGGCAGGGGCAGGGGAGGTGGGTGTAAGCGAGGTGGGTGAAGCTGCTGCTGACCTGGGAAGAAGGCGGGTTGTCCAGAGCTGAAGTGCAGCACCTGGTTGATGTTGCTGGTGCAGAAATAGGTCCCTTCATCCTGTGCTGTGAAGCTCTTCACCACCAGCCTGTAGGTGTAGCCTGTCAATGATGCCTCATAGCGCAGAGATGTTGTCTTGCTCTCTGGGTAGGTGGTCCGGGAAAGCACGGAAATGTAGACGATGACGTGAAGTTTCCCATCCTTGTCCTGTCGGACCCAGGAGACACCGCTCTCCCTGTTGTAAGGCCAGCACTCCAGCTCCAGCCGCTGTCCCTGCTGGGGGTGCTTCAAATTCCTGTTGAGGAACCTGGCCTCCATCCTGTTCCTCTGTCCCTGGGCACCGGTGCAGCCTGTGGGCAGAAGTCGGCCATGTCCCCTCAGGTGCTGCTCAGGAAGAGCTCCCGGGGCCTTTGGGCAGGGCTCTTTCCCGCTGGTGCGGTGCGTGGCAGGCAGGCAGCCAGGCTGTGAGGTGGATGCGAAGAGAGGGCCTCAGCATCCAGCACGCTTGGGTGCTGTGCTGGAATCCCTGTGGACTCAGCATTGTGAGCACCAGGCTCTCAAGATGGATGCTGCCCTTCAGAGCAGCCCTTCAGCTGCCTGCTCGGGGCTGCTGCCATTTCCCAGCTTCTTTGCCAGGTGATTCCCCACTGACATCTGCTACATGCCCCCTCTCTCCCCTTCCCCATCCCCTCTATTAACACCTGTCTGAACAGGCTCTGTTCCTGCTGCTTATTGCACGGCAGTCCCACCTCTCCCGCTTCCCTGCGCAGTCACTGAGCAGCCCTGAATTCAGTCCTATGGCTTTGCCCTTTCTTTTCCCATGGTCCGTTTTGCCCAGTTTCTTGGCTGTGCTGCAAGGGGAATGCCTTCACCCATTGTCCTCCTTCCTCCCAGCACAGGTGCCCCGTAAGCCGCTTCCATACTCACAGAGCCCCAGGCTGAGCAGGAGGAGCAGTGCAGGAGACCCGGCCATGGTCCTCGGGGCGGTGCAGCGGAGCGCGGGTGATGTTTCTCACTGCACTTTGGAGGCAGCTTATGTAACTTATAGGAGAGGATGTGATGTCATCAGGACCCTCTGCTGTGAAGGTCCAAGGTTCAGTAAAGAAAGATTTCTGAAGAACTCCAGTAGAGATCCAGAACTCGGGCTGTGTTCTGTTATAACACTGTTTTTAATGGATTTTGTAGCCGTGAGTTCAGCTGATGTTCAGACTGGCAACAGTTCTTGAAATTTAGTCATCCATTCTAGACTACTTTCTCTCAGCCATTTGGAGCACTCACAAACATCCACACCTACACAAAATGGGACAAGTTCCATGATGTGGAGTCCGGCCCCAGGCTACATTTCTTGACCAAGGCTCTGCCACCTTCACTTGCTCATGCATCTGTGGTCCGGTGTGGATGTCAAGGCATGCTGTTTTCTTACAGAGCAAACAAGAAGTGGGAATGTTTTACAGCATGTATTCATATGCAGTCTTGATTTCTGAGTCCACGTATTGCTGACATGTAGCTGACTTCTCCAGCCCTGTTCTTCTTTGCAATTGTTCTGCAAATGCTGCTTTGTGCAAGGCAGGTCTGTGATGTGAAGCCCATCCAAAAAGCCACATGTCCCAGTGGCATGCAAATTTTTACTTTTTTTTTCAAAGCAGACTTTTTGTGGCTTTATTTTACAACCACCAGGACCTCCACCCTGACTAATATACGTGTCAATATTCATTGCCTTTGATGTTACCTTAGGTGACCACTCACACATTGGTAAGTGCTGCAGGTTTGCCCACACAGTACTGATAATTTCCCTGGGCTGGTGTTATTTGTGTCTTCTGTTGTTATTTCCTGGCTCTACTGTTATTTGAGATGTGTTGCTGTGTTCCTCTTTTGCAAATGTGCCCCCTGTTCCTGGAAGCCAGAATCCAGGCACTGCTGTCTGATGGAAGTGCTCTTTGGTGAGAAATTGGGCCAAAATTGTCTGGTTATCCCTGGGCTCATTTCATTGGGCCTGAAAGCACTTTGGTGAGTAAGGAAAGCTGCTGTGAAGCCGTCTAGAATCTGTTATCCTAGGCTTTTTTTGATGTGTTAAGACTTGTGATGTCAGCAAAAATTTGATCAGCTTTTTTCTTGCAATACAATGAGAAAATTTGATTCATTCATCCATTAAATAACATCACAGGAATCCGTGTCTCAAATTCTCATCTTGATGGGGGATTTCCAACACTCAGATGTCTACTGAGAAAACAACACAGTGAGCTGCAAGCAATCCTGGGGACTCCTGCCGTGTTGAGGATAACTTTCTGGTCCAGGTATGAGGCAAACTGTCCAGAGGAGTAATGTTTCTGGACCTGTACCTCACCGGCTCAGAGGATCTCATTAAAGAGGTTAAGATTGGAGGCACTCTGGGCTGCAGAGACCATGGTCAGGTGGAGTTTGTGATCTTGAGGATCTCAAGGATCCAGGTTGTTCAAGGATTTGCTGCCTGCGATCCCCTGAGAAGCTGTCCTTACAGACAAGGGAGTGTAGCAGAAATGGCAGCCCTTTAAGGATGCCCTTCTGAGAGCATGAGAGCAAACTGAGGAACAAGAGGAATTTGTGCAGGTGGTGGAAGCAGAGATGTGTGGACTGGGAGGAATAAAGAAATGCTGCCTGGACATGCAGAGATGGGATAAAAAAGCCAAGGTGCAGATGTAACTGCGTTTGGCAAGGGATGTGAAAAAGAAGAAGGTATTCTACAGGTACATTGATCATAAGAGGTAGACTTCTCTCTAGAGTGAGTACCTCCTGTGATTAAAGAGAAGGAAAAAACTGGCGTGGAGAAGGCTGAGGTACTCAGCGAGTTCTTGGCCTTTGTCTTCACTGGCGGCCAAGCTTCTTCTGTCTCTCACCTCTCTGTACCTCTAGCTGGAGACTGGGGGAGTAAAATACCTCCCCCTGTAAGAGAAGAGCAAGTCTGAGACTACCTGATGAGACTCAGTGAGAATCAGTGTACGATTCGTAGGGACATGCACCTCATGTCATGAAGGAGCTGTGTGAGGTGGTTGCCAAGATTCTCTCCATCATAGTTAAAAAGCCATGGCTGTCAGGTGTAGTTGCCAGAGACTGGAGAGAAGGAAACATCACTCCCACTTTTAAGAATGGGAGAAAAGATACCTGGGGAACCACAGAGCAGTGAGCATTTTCACCGTGCCTGGGGAGATCATGGAGCAGATCCTCCCTGGAAGGCATATGCAAAATGAGGAGGTGATCTGAGACAGCCAGCATGTTTTCACCGAGGGCAGATTTAGCCCAACAAATCTGGTGGCCTTTTATGATGGAGTGATGGCATTGGTAGACAAAGGAAGGGTAACAGATGTCATCTACCTGTGTTCACCCTTAACAAGGAGATTTCAGATAGGAAAACTAGGAGAGAATTCCTACGCCCATGGACCCTGATCTGACACAAAGTTGTCTCAGCATGGTTTATAGTATCTTTCCAAAGGTTGCTTTTCTTCCTTTGGACCATTAGAGGGGTAGGTTGTAGCATGTTGAGTCTCCCTGCCCTCATGGAAATTGTCAATAAAAACAAACAGCTTGCAGAACGAGATAAAAATTACACTGGGGAAGATATTGGAAAATAGAAGGACTCTGGGACATCAGATCTGAGTATTGATGTGAGTGTTTTATTGGTGATCCATGGAAGGCTCAGCTGTCCAGCACAGCGGTGCCTTTTGCACGGCGGCACGGAGCTGCCCGGCTTCTTCGGGTCAGCGCTGTGCCCGCGGTCTGGCTGTGTCACAGCAGTGTGGGGCAGGAGCACATGTCAGGCCGCGGGAGGTGTGCAGTGCTGGTGGGCAGCACAGGAGGAGCAGCCAAACGGCGGCGCTGCATCCGGGCAGCTGTGTGTGCTGCTGGTGGGATCAGTGCGGTGCTGGAGGAGGACGCCTGTGTGCCTTCTGCTGAGCAGCGACGCAGCACTGCTTGCTTACGCTGAGCTTGGTCCTGCAAGCGATCGGCTTGTGGTGAGCGCGTGTGACGCGTGGCTGTGCTGATTGCAGCACTGCTGACCCTTCCTGCTCTTAGCATGGGAACATCTGACCAATTTAGCAAGGAGGAATCCGAAGCATCAATGAAGATTTCTGAATTTACTCTTCAATCACAGTCTTGCACTTGCAGTTGAAGTTTGAAAACGGTAAATTGAAATACCGAGTACTACTTTTAGGCAGAGTCTGTGAAAGGCACTGTGTTGGCTGTAAGCTGACTTAAAGCCCTTCAGAATCAACCTGCCCATTTTACTTCTCTGTCTCTACTCATCATTTCTTCCAATGAATTACAAAGTTGAGCCAGAAATTTATCAGCAAATGCAGTTGTTGTGTAACAATCTCTCCTTCAGCATTAGTGCTGCTTGCTACAGAAATTAATGCAGCTAATGGATCTTCACTGGTAATCCTGACCAGTGTGAAAAGGCCAAAATGAATGGCTGAGTAATGTTTTGGATTCAAGCCATTTCAAACCCAAGATGGTGATATCAGGAGTCAACACAGTTTGTGATTTCTTGTCTGTTTATAATTTCTGTTAAGAAGTCCAATACTACCTGTATATAATTTGTTGTCTGTAAGTGCAGAATGTGACAAAATTTTCTGAATCTAAAGCTAGTGAGGAGGAAAATATGGAATAGAAAATTAACAGCGGTCCTGCAGCATTCCCTGTGTCCTGGATACGCAATGGCTGCATGAGGGCAGTAGGCAGGGAGCCCATTCCCCTGGGGCTGTGCTTTGTGGTGTGAGGCTGCAGGAACCTCTGCAGGCTGTCAGGTGCGACTTACTTTGGCAGTGTGTGATGGCGATGGTGATGGCAGTGAGGAGCAGGAGGCTGGTGCCAGCCACTCGTACCCAGAGGAAAATATTACAGATGGAATTCAGCGTGGTTTCGTTGCTTGTTCCTGCATGAAGTAAGAGAGGATAGAGGAAAGACTCAGCGGCAGACATCTCCCTGTGTCTTGAATAGCCTGAAGTCACCATAGACTTTAATTTGACCTCTTCTGATCAAAGCAGCACTGCTGGCAGAGCCCCTGCCTCCCCACAGCTGGGTTACCTGCATGTGGGCCCTGTTGTGAGTTGTCCTTCTTGGTGACCTGGCTGCTCTGGGTGGTGGCTGTGCGTGTGGTGGGTGCTGCTGTAGTTGTGACTGGAAAGAAGAAATCAGTGAATACAGTGAGGCACAACAGAAGAGCTGCCTCCAATCTGTGCCAGGACATGGCCAGAAGAGGAAGAACTTCTAGAGGGTCTCCTTTGACCAGTGATGGTTTCACATGCTGCCCAGCACTGGAAACAGAATTTGGACTCATAATTTCTTATCAGCCCCTCCGAATGTGTCATCTCTGTTATAAAATTTGTCCTGAGAGTCACAGGGATTTTTTTAGTTTCTTTTTGAGGTGCTCTAAGCATATGGATTCTGTCAGGATGTAGAGGTCCAGGTGAGGTGAGGAAGGATGTGGTGGCTGTGGACTCTGTAACTCCCATCCCTCTGAGGTACTGCTGGGATGGGAAGGACCTGCTGGGCTGTGCGACCACCTGTGTGTCTGGGCAGGGCCGGAACCGTGATCGGAGCTGATGGGCAGGGAGCCTCTCTGAGGAGGAGCAGTGCGTGTGTGATGAGACGGCTTGGCAAAGAAGCAGGGACATGGGGAGTGTGGGCGATGGGCGGATGGAGAAGGCAGGGGCAGGGGAGGTGGGTGTAAGCGAGGTGGGTGAAGCTGCTGCTGACCTGGGAAGAAGGCGGGTTGTCCAGAGCTGAAGTGCAGCACCTGGTTGATGTAGTTGACGCAGAAATAGGTGCCCTCATCCTGTGCCCTGAAGGACTTCACCACCAGTCTGAAGGTGTCGTCGCTCAGTGATGCCTCAAACTGCGTAGATTTGTTGTCACCCCAATGATAGATGGTAGAGTACCATGGGAAGCAGGTGACAATGAAGTGAAGTCTCCCATCTTTCTCCAGGCGGATCCAGAAGAGGGGTGTGTTTCTCTGGTAACGCAGGCACTCCAGCTCCAGCCGCTGTCCCTCCTGGGGGTGCTTCAAATTCCTGTTGAGGAACCTGGCCTCCATCTTGTTCCTCTGTCCCTGGGCACCAGTGCAGCCTGTGGGCAGAAGTCGGCCATGTCCCCTCAGGTGCTGCTCAGAAGGAGCTCCCGGGGCCTTTGGGCAGGGCTCTTCCCCACCGGTGCGGTGCATGGCAGGCAGGCAGCCGGGCTGTGAGGTGAATGCTGAGGGAGAGCTTCGGCATCCAGCTCTCGAGATGGATGCTGCCCTTCAGAGCAGCCCTTCAGCTGCCTGCTTGGGGTTGCTGCCATTTCCCAGCTTCTTTGCCAGGTGCTTCCCCACTAACAGCTGCTACATGCCCCCTCTCTCCCCTTTCCCATCCCCTCCAGCATCCATCCCCCTTGCTGCGTAACGCACTGCAGTCCCACCACTCCCACTTCCCTGCACAGTCACTGAGCAGCCCTGAATTGTATCCTTCCCTCTTCCATACTCACAGAGCCCCAGGCTGAGCAGGAGGAGCAGTGCAGGAGACCCGGCCATGGTCCTCGGGGCGGTGCAGCGGAGCGCGGGTGATGTTTCTCACTGCACTTTGGAGGCAGCTTATGTAACTTATAGGAGAGGATGTGATGTCATCAGGACCCTCTGCTGTGAAGAGCTGGCATTCAGAAAATATGATTTCTGCAGCACTTCATTGTGATCCAGAACTTGGGCTGAGTTTTTTAAGGTGCCTCAGGAATTTTGCTGCAATGTCTTCAGTTGAGATTTGACTGACAATGTTCATTCTTGAAATCAAATCAATCACCACCAACTGCTGTTTGAAACATTTGGGGCACAATCATCATGTCCATATTAGCAGATAACAAGAACAAGTCCCTTCCTGTTGACAGGGATTGCAAGTTGTATTTCATGCAGTGGATTTTATTTTAGCGTGTTTCATTATGTTCTATTTACCAATTTAGCCATGCGCATTTCTCATCTCAGGGTCCATGCATTGCTGACATGTTGCTGAATGCAGCATGATTTTTTGTATTCTCCACAATTCTTCTTTATACTTTCTGTGCAGAACCCGCTGTGTGCAGGGCAGGAGGGCTGTGACGTGATAGCCATCACAGCCCCATGTCCCAGACTCATGCAGACTTATTTTCTTTAATTTAAATTCTTGTGTTTTTGTTCTACAGCCATAGGGACTTCCACCCTGCCAAAAAAAAAAACAAAAAAAAAAAACAAAAAAAACCCCACACCTTATATGCCTCAATGCTGAGGGCCCTTGCTGCTGCCTGCAGGTGACCACTCACACATTGGTAAGTGCTGGGCTTCCTGCAGCTTTGCACATACAGCAGTGACAGTTTCCCTGGGCTGGTGTTATTTGTGTCTTCTGGTGTTATTTCCTGGCTCTACTGTTGTTTGTGATGTGTTGTTGTATTTCTCTTCTGCAAATACCCTTCTTTTTCCTGGATGCCATCTGGCTCCGCTGTCTGATGGAAGTGCTGTTTGGTGAGAAATTGGGCCAAAATTGTCTGGTTATGGCTGGGCTCATTTCATTGGGCCTGTAGGCATTTGGGTGAGTAAGGAAAGCTGCTGTGGAGCCTTCTAGGGTGGGGTAACTGAGGTCAGCCAAGGTGGCTGATCCACTTACACAGAGTTGTGCTGAGTGCTACCTGCCGAGCAGCGACCATCAGCAGCACTGATAGTGCAACTGAGAGAGATGGAAAAGGGAGATGAGCTCTCAGGTTTGGAGATTCTTCCTACCCTTAAAAACAGAGGCATCATCATTTAATATTAGTAATGGCTGTGGTGAAATTGATTTTAAATTATTTATTTTCATTAAACAATTAATCAATGATGTATAGCTGTGGAGAAGATATACAAAACCCTGGAGGGATGGGAGAGTCTGACGTGTTTTGGACTGGGCTCAGGAGGTCGTGAGTTTGAGATGAATGATCTCGTTCTTTGCAGAGGGGAATTCAGTTGGAAAAGCTGGGAGAGATTTCCCACCAGGGATCCCTGCTCAGACAACCATATGTATTTGAATATAGCTGGGAGTCAATTTATTTTATTTAAAACATTATTGGTGTTGATTGTAGAATGCTCAGTCCCTCTGCCCCTATGAGAAAACTGCGAGTGAATCCAAAGAACACACTGAGAGCGTTAAGAATTAGTTGGTTTTAATCGGGAGTACTTCAGAAGTGGGAGGTGGGGTATGAGAGCTGAGTTTTGGGTGTGATTGAGGGTGTGATCCTGAGCAGGATCAGCCAAACGGCGGCGCTGCATCAGGGCAGCTGTGTGTGCTGCTGGTGGGATCAGTGCGGTGCTGGAGGAGGACGCCTGTGTGCCTTCTGCTGAGCAGCGACGCAGCACTGCTTGCTTACGCTGAGCTTGGTCCTGCAAGCGATCGGCTTGTGGTGAGCGCGTGTGACGCGTGGCTGTGCTGATTGCAGCACTGCTGACCCTTCCTGCTCTTAGCATGAGAACATCTGACCAATTTAGCAAGGAGGAATCCGAAGCATCAATGAAGATTTCTGAATTTTCTCTTAAATCACAATCTTGCATTTGCAGTTGAAGTTTGAAAACAGTAGAGTAAAACACTGAGTACAGCTTTTAGGCAGTCTGTGAAAGGCACTGTGTTGGCTCTAAGCTGACTTTGAGCCTTTGAGTACCGACCTGCCTTTATGATACTCCTCCCCATTTTGCTTCTCTGTCTCTACTCATCATTTCTTCCAATGAATTACAAAGTTGAGCCAGAAATTTATCAGCAAATGCAGTTGTTGTGTAACAATCTGTCCTTCAGCATTAGTGCTGCATGCTGGGGAAATTAATGCAGCTAATGGATCTTCACTGGTAATCCTGACCAGTGTGAAAAGGCCAAAATAAGCGGTTGAATAACGTTTTGGATTCTGGCAATTTCAACCCCAGTATGATGATATCAGGATGGCCGAGTCAACGCAGTTTGTGATTTCTTGTCTGTTTATAATTTCTGTTAAGAAGTCCAATACTACCTGTATATAATTTGTTGTCTGTAAGTGCAGAATGTGATAAATATTTCTGAATCTACTGAGGAGGAAAATATGGAATAGGAAATTAACAGCGTTCCTACTGCATTCCCTGTCTCCTGGCTATGAAATGGCTGCATGAGGGCAGTAGGCAGGGAGCCCATTCCCCTGGGGGAGCGGGCTGTGCTCTGTGGTGTGAGGCTGCAGGAACCTCTGCAGGGTGTCAGGGTGTGACTTACTTTGGAAGTGTATGATGGTGATGGTGATGGCAGCAAGGAGCAGGAGGCTGGTGACAGCCAAGTTAATCCACATGACCTTTGTACAGTAGAATCTTCGTATGTTATCATTGCTTGTTCCTGCAGAAAGAAAGGAGAATAAGAACGAGGGAAGGCCCGGCAGCAGACATCTCCCTGTATCCTGAAATGCTTGTAGCCAGCACAGACTTTAATTGGGCCTCTTATGACCAAAACAGCACTGCTGACGGAGCCCCTGCCTCCCCACAGCTGGGTTACCTGCATGTGGGCCCTGTTGCGAGTTGTCTTTCGTGGTGACCTGGCTGCTCTGGGTGGTGGCTGTGCGTGTGGTGGGTGCTGCTGTAGTTGTGACTGGAAAGAAGAAACACGTGAATACAGTGAGGCACAACAGAAGAGCTTCCTCCAATCTGTGCCAGGACATGGCCAGAAGAGGAAGAACTTCTAGAGGGTCTCCTTTGACCAGTGATGGTTTCACATGCTGCCCAGCACTGGAAACAGAATTTGGACTCATAATTTCTTATCAGCCCCCTCCGCATGTGTCATCTCTGTTATACAATATGTCCTGAGAGTCACAGGGATTTTTTTAGTTTCTTTTTGAGGTGGTCTAAGGATATGGATTCTGTCAGGATGTAGAGGTCCAGGTGAGGTGAGGAAGGATGTGGTGGCTGTGGACTCTGTAACTCTCATCATTGTGAGGTTCTGAGGGGATGGGGAGGAGCTGCGGGGCAGTGTGACCATGAGCCGGGCTGGTGGGCAGGGAGCCTCTATGGGGAGGAGCAGTGCGTGTGTGATGAGACGGCTTGGCAAAGAAGCAGGGACATGGGGAGTGTGGGCGATGGGCGGATGGAGAAGGCAGGGGCAGGGGAGGTGGGTGTAAGCGAGGTGGGTGAAGCTGCTGCTGACCTGGGAAGAAGGCGGGTTGTCCAGAGCTGAAGTGCAGCACCGGGTTGATGTAGTTGACGCAGAAATAGGTGCCCTCATCCTGTGCCCTGAAGGACTTCACCACCAGTCTGAACGTGTCCCTTAGTGATGCCTCAAACTGCGTAGATTTTTTGTCATCCCAATAATAGGTAGTACAGTGCCATTGGTAGCAGGAGACAATGAAGTGAAGTCTCCCATCTTTCTCCAGTCGGATCCAGGAGAGGGGTGTGTTTCTCTGGGAACGCAGGCACTCCAGCTCCAGCCGCTGTCCCTCCTGGGGGTGCTTCAAATTCCTGTTGAGGAACCTGGCCTCCATCTTGTTCCTCTGTCCCTGGGCACCGGTGCAGCCTGTGGGTAGAAGTCGGCCATGTCCCCTCAGGTGCTGCTCAGAGGGAGCTCCCGGGGCCTTTGGGCAGGGCTCTTCCCCACCAGAGCAGTGAGTCGCAGGCAGGCAGCCGGCTTGTGAGGGGGAATGCAGAAGGAGAGCTTTGGCATCCAGCTCTGGAGGTGGATGCTGCTCTTTAGAGCAGCCCTTCAGCTGCCTGCTTGGGGCTGCTGCCATTTCCCAGCTTCTTTGCCAGGTGATTCCCCTCTAACATCTGCTACATGCCCCCTCTCT
Source organism: Tetrao urogallus (assembly GCF_951394365.1). NCBI lineage: Eukaryota > Metazoa > Chordata > Aves > Galliformes > Phasianidae > Tetrao > Tetrao urogallus. Next base: position 65,838,965 of record NC_136817.1, read on the forward strand.
CCCCTTCCCCATCCCCTCCTGTCTAACACCTGTCTGAACAGGCTCTGTTCCTGCTGCTTATCGCACTGCAGTCCCACCGTTCCCGCTTTCCTCCGCAGTCACTGAGCAGCCCTGAATTCTGTCCTTCCCGCTTCCATACTCACAGAGCCCCAGGCTGAGCAGGAGGAGCAGTGCAGGAGACCCGGCCATGGTCCTCGGGGCGGTGCAGCGGAGCGCGGGTGATGTTTCTCACTGCACTTTGGAGGCAGCTTATGTAACTTATAGGAGAGGATGTGATGTCATCAGGACCCTCTGCTGTGAAGAGCTGGCATTCAGAAAAGAATGATTTCTGCAGCACTTCATTGTGATCCAAAACTTGGGCTGGCTCATCTTTACTTGGGCTGTTTTTAGGTGTTCCTCAGGAATTTTGCTGCAGTGTCTTCAGTTGTGATTCAGACATTGACAATGTTCATGCTTAGAATCAAATCAGCTGCCACCGACTGCTGTCTCTCAGCCATTTGGGGCACAATCATCATGTCCACTTTTGCAGATAACAAGGAGAAGTCCTGTGCCATTTTTGTGGATGGCAAGCTGTATTTTATGCAGTGGATTTTATTATGTTTTATTCTATTCTATTTTCAGATCGATCCGTGTGCACTTCTCATCTCATGGTCCATGCATTGCTGCCATGTAGCTGAGTGCTTCAGCTCAGCTGTTCTCCACATTTCTTCTTTATACGTTCTGTGCAGAAGCTGCTGTGTGCAGGGCAGGAGGTCTGTGATGTGGTAGCCATCACTACAGACCCATGTCCCAGACTCATGCAGACTTATTTTCTTCAATTTAAATTTCTGTGTTTTTTTTCTACAACCACAGGGACTTCCACCCTGCCAAAAAAGCCCAGAAAGGTCTTCAGCACTGAGGGCCCTTGCTGCTGCCTGCAGGTGACCACTCACGCATTGGTAAGTGCTGGGCTTCCTGCAGCTTTGCACATACAACAGTGACAGTTTCCCTGGGCTGCTGTTATTTGTGTCTTCTGTTGTTATTTCCTGGCTCTCTGGTTATTTCTGACGTGTTGTTGTGTTTCTGTTTTGCAAATGTTCCCCCTGTTCCTGATGCCAGAATCCTGGCCCCGCTGTCTGATGGAAGTGCTGTTTGGTGAGAAATTGGGCCAAAATTGTCTGGTTATGGCTGGGCTCATTTCATTGGGCCTGAAAGCATTTGGGTGAGTAAGGAAAGCTGCTGTGGAGCCTTCTAGGGTGGGGTAATTGAGGTCAGCCAAGGGTCAACTGTGATGTTTCAGATCCACCTACATGAAGTTGTGCTGAGTGCTACCTGCCGAGCAGTGACCATCAGCAGCACTGATAGTGCAACTGAGAGAGCTGGAAAGGAGAGATGAGCTCTCAGGTTTGGAGATTCTTCCTACCCTTAATAACAGAGGCATCATGATTTACTATTAGTAAAGGCTGTGGTGAAATTGATTTTTATTTGATTTATTTATGTTTGATAATTAATCAATGATATATAGCTGTGGAGAGTGTATAAATTATTCTGGAGGGACGGGAGATTGTGACATGTTTTGGAATGGGCACAAGAGGTCGTGAGTTTGAGATGAATGATCTCGTTCTTTGCAGAGGGGAATTCAGTTGGAAAAGCTGGGAGAAATTTCCCACCAGGGATCCCTGCTCAGACAACCATATGTATTTGAATATAGCTGGGAGTCAATTTCTTTTATTTAAAACATTATTGGTATTGATTGTAGAATGCTCAGTCCCTGTGCCCCTGTGAGAACTATGAATGAATCCAAAGAAATCACTGAGAGCGTTAAGAATTAGTTGCTTTTAATCGGGAATACTTCAGAAGTGAGAGGTGGGCTATGAGAGCTGAGTTTTGGGTGTGATTGAGGGTGTGATCCTGAGCAGGATCAGCCAAACGGCGGCGCTGCATCCGGGCAGCTGTGTGTGCTGCTGGTGGGATCAGTGCGGTGCTGGAGGAGGACGCCTGTGTGTCTTCTGCTGAGCAGCGACGCAGCACTGCTTGCTTACGCTGAGCTTGGTCCTGCAAGCGATCGGCTTGTGGTGAGCGCGTGTGACGCGTGGCTGTGCTGATTGCAGCACTGCTGACCCTTCCTGCTCTTAGCATGGGAACATCTGACCAATTTAGCAAGGAGGAATCCGACGTGTCAATGAAGATTTCTGAACTTACTCTTCAATCAAAATCTTGCCTTCGAAATAGAGGTTTGACTACAATGAAGCAGAATACAGAATTCTGCCTTAAGGGAGATTCTGTGAAAGGCACTGTGTTGGCTCTTAGCTGACTTTGAGCTCTCCAGGATCGACCTGCCTTTATGATACTCCTCCCCATTTTGCTTCTCTGTCTCTACTCATCATTTCTTCCAATGAATTACAAAGTTGAGCCAGAAATTTATCAGCAAATGCAGTTGTTGTGTAACAGTCTCTCCTTCAGCATTAGTGCTGCATGCTGGGGAAATTAATGCAGCTAATGGATCTTCACTGGTAATCCTGACCAGTGTGAAAAGGCCAAAATAAGCGGTTGAATAACGTTTTGGATTCAGGCAGTTTCAACCCCAGTATGATGATATCAGGATGGCCGAGTCAACGCAGTTTGTGATTTCTTGTCTGTTTATAATTTCTGTTAAGAAGTCCAATACTACCTGTATATAATTTGTTGTCTGTAAGTGCAGAATGTGATAAATATTTCTGAATCTAAAGCTAGTGAGGAGGAAAATATGGAATAGGAAATTAACAGCGTTCCTACTGCATTCCCTGTCTCCTGGCTATGAAATGGCTGCATGAGGGCAGTAGGCAGGGAGCCCATTCCCCTGGGGGAGCGGGCTGTGCTCTGTGGTGTGAGGCTGCAGGAACCTCTGCAGGCTGTCAGGTGCGACTTACTTTGGCAGTGTGTGATGGTGATGGTGATGGCAGTGAGGAGCAGGAGGGAGGTGACAGCCAGGTTAATCCACATGACCATTTTACAGTAGAATCTTGGTGTGTTATCATTACTTATTCCTGCAGAAAGAAAGGAGAGATAACAAAGAGGAAAGGCCCAAAGGCAGACATTTCCCTGCATCCTGAAAAGGCTGCAGCCAGCATAGACTTTAATTTGACCTCTTCTGATCAAAGCAGCACTGCTGGCAGAGCCCCTGCCTCCCCACAGCTGGGTTACCTGCATCTGAGACCTGTTGTGAGTTGTCCTTCTTGGTGACCTGGCTGCTCTGGGTGGTGGCCGTGTGTGTGGTGGGTGCTGCTGTAGTTGTGACTGGAAAGAAGAAACACGTGAATACAGTGAGGCACAACAGAAGAGCTGCCTCCAATCTGTGCCAGGACATGGCCAGAAGAGGAAGAACTTCTAGAGGGTCTCCTTTGACCAGTGATGGTTTCACATGCTGCCCAGCACTGGAAACAGAATTTGGACTCATAATTTCTTATCAGCCCCTCCGCATGTGTCATCTCTGTTATAAAATTTGTCCTGAGAGTCACAGGGATTTTTTTAGTTTCTTTTTGAGGTGGTCTAAGGATATGGATTCTGTCAGGATGTAGAGGTCCAGGTGAGGTGAGGAAGGATGTGGTGGCTGTGGACTCTGTAACTCTCATCATTGTGAGGTTCTGAGGGGATGGGGAGGAGCTGCGGGGCAGTGTGACCATGAGCCGGGCTGGTGGGCAGGGAGCCTCTCTGAGGAGGAGCAGTGCGTGTGTGATGAGACGGCTTGGCAAAGAAGCAGGGACATGGGGAGTGTGGGCGATGGGCGGATGGAGAAGGCAGGGGCAGGGGAGGTGGGTGTAAGCGAGGTGGGTGAAGCTGCTGCTGACCTGGGAAGAAGGCGGGTTGTCCAGAGCTGAAGTGCAGCACCGGGTTGATGTAGTTGACGCAGAAATAGGTGCCCTCATCCTGCGTTGTGAAGTTCTTCACCACCAGCCGATAGGAGCTTCCTCTCCATAATGCCTCAAAGTTTGGTGCTGTTTTCTCACTCTCCTGCACGGTGGTAGAATGGGAATGGGTACTGGAGATGAAGTGAAGGTTCCCACTCTTGTCCAGGCGGATCCAGAAGAGGGGTCTGTTTCTCTCATTACGCAGGCACTCCAGCTCCAGCTGCTGTCCCTCCTGGGGGTGCTTCATTTTCCTCTCGAGGAACGTGGCCTCCATTGTGTTCCTCTGTCCCTGGGCACCGGTGCAGCCTGTGGGCAGAAGTCGGCCATGGTCCCCTCAGGTGCTGCTCAGGAAGAGCTCCTGGGGCCTTTGGGCAGGGCTCTTCCCTGGTGGTGCGGTGCGTGGCAGGCAGGCAGCTGGGCTGTGAGGTGGATGCAAACGCTTGGGTGCTGTGCTGGAGTCCCTGGGGACTCAGTGTTGAGAGCGCCGGGCTTTTGAGATGGATGCTGTCTTTCACAGAGTCCCTTCAGCTGCCTGCTTGGGGCTGCTGCCATTTCCCAGCTTGTTTGCCAGGTGATTCCCCCTTAACAGCTGCTACATGCCCCCTCTCTCTCCATCCCCTTCCCCTCCAGGAACACCTGTCTGAACAGGCTCTGTTCCTGCTTCTCCCACTGCTCCCGCTTTCCTCCGCAGTCACTGAGCAGCCCTGAATTGCATCCTTCCCGCTTCCATACTCACAGAGCCCCAGGCTGAGCAGGAGGAGCAGTGCAGGAGACCCGGCCATGGTCCTCGGGGCGGTGCAGCGGAGCGCGGGTGATGTTTCTCACTGCACTTTGGAGGCAGCTTATGTAACTTATAGGAGAGGATGTGATGTCATCAGGACCCTCTGCTGTGAAGAGCCATTGTTCAGCCTCTCATGTGAAACACAGTGAGAAAAGATTTCCGCAGCACTTCATTGTGATCCAGAACTTGGGCTCATTTATCGTGATAGTGTTGTTTCTAATGGTGCCTCAGGGATTTTGCTGCAGTGTCTTCAGTTGAGATTAGATTGGCAGTGATCCTTATCGAAATTGGGTGAACCTCCACAGGCTGATATTTCCCACTCACTTCACATCCAGGTCTGCAGGAAACAAGGACAAGACTGGGGCCATGGGTATGGACATCCTGTTGTTTTTCTTAGGGAGATTGTATTTTATTTTATTCAAGTTACAGGTTAAAGAATACCTGGGAATGGGTTACAGCACCTATCCATCTGCATGTTATCTCAGAATCTGTGCACTGCTGACATGTAGCTGAGTTCTGCAGCTCAGCTGGTCTCTGCATCTCTTTCTGGTTTCTCTGCAGAAGCTGCTGTGTGCAAGGCAGGAGCTCTGTGGTATGGCATTGGTCAAGACAGCCATCTGTCCCAGTAGTATGCTGAGTTTATGTCTTTGATAATATCCTTTGGGTTTTCTTCTTCAACCACAGGCGCTTCCGCCCTTTCTAGAGTAAAGAACAACCGTCCCACTGTACCTGTTTTAACACTCCGAGGCTGCCCGCTGTCTGTCAGTGACCTCACACACTGCTAAGCATTTTGTCTTCCTGCAGCTTTGCACATACAGTCACAACAGTTCCTTGAGGCTGGTGTTATTTGCTTCTTCCCTGGGGACTTCCTGGCTTTCCTGCTATGTTTTGACAACATGTGAGGCACTGTTCTATTAGCTTTGCAAGAAAACCCTCTGGATGTTAACAAGCCAGGCAGTTCTGACTGCTGGAACCACTGTTGTGTGAGCAAATGAGCGGAAAGTGTTTGGGAAGTGGGCTCATCTCATTGAGCCTCCAAGCACTGTGGTGAGAGCAGAAAGCCGGAGTGAGGCCTGCTGAGGTCTGTGAAACAGAAGGAAAAGGGTATTATGAGGCTGTAAGACATGTGATGTTGGCTTGAAGTTGATCAGATGTGTTGCAAAAAGAAGAGAAAGAGGGTTAATCTATTACAGAACACAACTAGATCCTTGAAATCCCATCAAGCACGTCAGAACTGTGGACTCCTAGGCCTCCATCCATTTCCCAGCAAGACACGTGTGTTATACTGCTTGTGTAGGCTCTTCCTGTTGTCAATTTCTTCTCCTCAACCAAAGCAGAATCCATGCTGCCTTTGCAATGGGATGAGGAGCTGAACCGATGGCCATGCCTTGTGGATGGCTGTTGTTGTCCCGTATTTTGTGAGGTGCTGAAGCAGTCTGCTTCTGCCTTTCACTGGGATTGTGACCAAAGTAGGAAAATTCCTGATTTCTGAGGTTCAGAATGGTTGATCTGGGAGGGGAGCTGTTGCCAAATGAGGATGTTTGCACGTTTCTGGGACTGGATTCTCTCCCTGAAATGGAGCACGGTTGCTTACCCACGGCATCTCATGTTCAGAGTCATGTGAGGAGAAGCTCTACAGCTGGACTGCAGGATAAGCCAGGAAGGGCTATTGCCTGCCTCAGTGTGGATGTCTTTGTTCCCTCTTTTCTCCCTGTGACAGTGTGATTCTACTGTGGGTCATTCCCAGCTACCTAACAGGTACCCAGAAGTTCCCCTCCTAAACACAGAGCTGCCCTTCCTCTTGGTCCTCGTGGCTCACAGATGGAGCTGGTTTCCGCAGGAGGCCACTAGCCTCTGCTTGCTGTGGGGCTTTCAGTTGAAAAGGCTGGGAGAGATTTCCCACCATGGATCCCTGCTCAGACAACCATATATATTTCAGTGTAGTTCGGACTGGATTTTTTTCTTTTTTGAAGCAATAGTGCTGTTGATTGTAGCATGTTCAGTCGTTCTGCCCCTCTGGAAATTGTGAATGAAACCAAAGATCACTTTGAGAGCATTAAGAGTTAGAAGTGTTTATTTGGGAAGACCTTGGAAGTGAGAGGGAGGTTGGGGTATGAGAGCTGAGTTTTGGTTGTGACTGAGGGTGTGATCCTGAGCAGGATCAGCCAAACGGCGGCGCTGCATCCGGGCAGCTGTGTGTGCTGCTGGTGGGATCAGTGCGGTGCTGGAGGAGGACGCCTGTGTGCCTTCTGCTGAGCAGCGACGCAGCACTGCTTGCTTACGCTGAGCTTGGTCCTGCAAGCGATCGGCTTGTGGTGAGCGCGTGTGACGCGTGGCTGTGCTGATTGCAGCACTGCTGACCCTTCCTGCTCTTAGCATGGGAACATCTGATCTCATTAGCAAGGAGGAATCCGAAGCATCAATGAAGATTTCTGAATTTAGTCTCAAACCACAATCTTTTTTTTCTATTGTAAGGTGGAAATGGAAAATGTTGTGACTCAACCATACCTAGTTCAGCCTTTTGGGAGAGTCTCTGCAAGGCCCTGTGCTGCTCTGGTGGCTCAGTGCTGCCTTAGAGCAGCTCCATATCCATCCCCCGAACCATATTCTTCCCTGTTGTGGCATCTCTATCACTACCTCAGGGTGCATTCAGCTGATCGCAATGTTGAGCCAGGAATTTCAGCAGAAAATCCAGTTTGTGTTCTGGTACTTACACCAGGTTCAGAATAGTATAGGCAATGCAGTTTGGTAGAGGAAGATGTCTGTGTTTGTAATTTCTTGTCTGACATTGAAGAATGTGGTAAATATTCTAATCCTGGAGGTAAGGATAATTTGGAAAAGGATTTTAAAAGGATGTCCTTCAGGATTCCCTATGTCCTGGATGTGCAATGGCTGCATGAGGGCAGTAGGCAGGGAGCCCATTCCCCTGGGGGAGCGGGCTGTGCTCTGTGGTGTGAGGCTGCAGGAACCTCTGCAGGGTGCCAGGGTGCGACTTACTTTGGCAGTGTGTGATGGTGATGGTGAAGGCAGTGAGGAGCAGGAGGCTGGTGCCAGCCACTCGAACCCAGAGGAAAATATTACAGATGGAATTCAGCGTGGTTTCATTGCTTGTTCCTGCATGAAGAAAGAGAGGATAGAGCAAAGACTCAGCTGCAGACATCTCTCTGTGTCTTGAATGGCCTGAAGTCAGCACAGACTTCAATTTGGCCTCTTCTGATCAAAGCAGCACTGCTGACAGAGCCCCTGCCTCCACAAAGCTGGGTTACCTGTATCTGGGCCCTGTTGCGAGTTGTCCTTCTTGGTGACCTGGCTGCTCTGGGTGGTGGCTGTGGGTGTGATGTGTTCTGCTGCTGTTGTGACTGGAAGGAAATACGGATGAATACAGTGAGATACATGAAAACAGCCTTCTCCCACTCCTACCAGGCCATAGAACCTGTGGCCAGCATAGGGGGGTACTTCATACAGCTCATTTTGGGCTGTGACACTGTGCCCTGACACTGTGACGTGAGGTCTGCTTGCATTGCTGAGCTGCCCAGCCAGGAAACCTGAGGGCTGTGGGCTCAGAAATTCTTTCCAGCACCTTCAGAAATTCTGAGCTCTTTAGGTGGTTTCATCCCCTCATTGGCAGCTCTCTGAGAAAGATTAGAATTTTCTCTTCTTCTGACATCCCAAAATGCCTGCAGTTGGCACAGCCTTGAATTCATGCTGTTCCAAGCAATTCAGCACTGCAGGCAGAGCCCCTGCCTCCCCATGTCGGGGCTGCTGTTGTTGTGACTGGAAAAAAGAAATAAATGAATACAGTGAGGCAGAACAGAAGAGCTTCCTCTTGTATGTACCAGGACACAGCTGGAATAGGAAATACTTTTATAGGGTCTGATTTAACCAGTGATGGTTTCACATGCTGTCCAGCCCTGGAAACAGAAGGATTTGGGCTCATAATTTCTTATCAGCCCACTCAGTATGTGTGAATTCTTTATTATCTCTGTTGTAAAACATGTTCTGAGAGACGTGGGGATTTCTGAGTTTCTATTTGAGGTGCTGTAAGAATATGGAAGCAGCTGGGAGTTAGAGGTGCAGGTGAAGTGAGGAAGGATGTGGCGGCTGTGGACTTTCCTCAGAGGTGCCTCTGGGGCTGTGGACCACCTGTGTGTCTCGGCAGGGCCAGTACCGCGAGCGGAGCTGGAGGGCAGGGAGCCTCTATGGGGAGGAGCAGTGCGTGTGTGATGAGACGGCTTGGCAAAGAAGCAGGGACACGGGGAGTGTGGGCGATGGGCGGATGGAGAAGGCAGGGGCAGGGGAGGTGGGTGTAAGCGAGGTGGGTGAAGCTGCTGCTGACCTGGGAAGAAGGCGGGTTGTCCAGAGCTGAAGTGCAGCACCTGGTTGATGTTGCTGGTGCAGAAATAGGTCCCTTCATCCTGTGCTGTGAAGCTCTTCACCACCAGCCTGTAGGTGTAGCCTGTCAATGATGCCTCATAGCGCAGAGATGTTGTCTTGCTCCCTGGGTAGCTGGTCCGGGAAAGCACGGAAATGTAGACGATGAAGTGAAGTTTCCCATCCATGTCCTGTCGAATCCAGGAGACACCGCTGTCCTTGTCATAAGGCCTGCACTTCAGCTCCAGCCGCTGTCCCTGCTGGGGGTGCTTCAAATTCCTGTTGAGGAACCTGGCCTCCATCCTGTTCCTCTGTCCCTGGGCACCGGTGCAGCCTGTGGGCAGAAGTCGGCCATGTCCCCTCAGGTGCTGCTCAGGAAGAGCTCCCGGGGCCTTTGGGCAGGGCTCTTCCCTGCTGGTGCGGTGCATGGCAGGCAGGCAGCTGGGCTGTGAGGTGGATGTGGAGAGAGGGCCTCAGCATCCAGCACGCTTGGGTGCTGTGCTGGAATCCCTGTGGACTCAGCATTGTGAGCACCAGGCTCTCGAGATGGATGCTGCCCTTCAGAACAGCCCTTCAGCTGCCTGCTCGGGGCTGCTGCCATTTCCCTGCTTCTTTGCCAGGTGATTCCCCTCTAACAGCTGCTTAATCCCCCTCTCTCCCCTTCCCCATCCCCTCTATTAACACCTGTCTGAACAGGCTCTGTTCCTGCTGCTTATTGCACGGCAGTCCCACCTCTCCCGCTTCCCTGCACAGTCACTGAGCACCCCTGAATTCAGTCCTATGGCTTTGCCCTTTCTTTTCCCATAGTCCATTTTGCCCAGTTTCTTGGCTGTGCTGCAAGGGGAATGCCTTCACCCATTGTCCTCCTTCCTCCCAGCACAGGTGCCCCGTAAGCCCACTTCCATACTCACAGAGCCCCAGGCTGAGCAGGAGGAGCAGTGCAGGAGACCCGGCCATGGTCCTCGGGGCGGTGCAGCGGAGCACGGGTGATGTTTCTCACTGAACGTTGGAGGCAGCGTAAGTTATAGGAGAGGATGTGATGTCATCAGGACCCTCTGCTGTGAAGGTCCAAGGTTCAGTAAAGAAAGATTTCTGAAGAACTCCATTAGAGATCCAGAACTCGGGCTTTGTTCTCTCGTAACACTGTTTTTAATGGATTTCGCAGCTGTGACATTCAGACTGGCAACAGTTCTTCTTGAAATTAAGTCATCCATTCTGGACTACTTTCTCTCAGCCATTTGGAGCACTCACAAACATCCACGCCTACACAAAATGGGACAAGTTCCATGATGTGGAGTCCGGCCCCAGGCTACATTTCTTGACCAAGGCTCTGCCACCTTCACTTGCTCATGCATCTGTGGTCCGGTGTGGATGTCAAGGCATGCTGTTTTCTTACAGAGCAAACAAGAAGTGGGAATGTTTTACAGCATGTATTCATATGCAGTCTTGATTTCTGAGTCCACGTATTGCTGACATGTAGCTGACTTCTCCAGCCCTGTTCTTCTTTGCAATTGTTCTGCAAATGCTGCTTTGTGCAAGGCAGGTCTGTGATGTGAAGCCCATCCAAAAAGCCACATGTCCCAGTGGCATGCAAATTTTTACTTTTTTTTTCAAAGCAGACTTTTTGTGGCTTTATTTTACAACCACCAGGACCTCCACCCTGACTAATATACGTGTCAATATTCATTGCCTTTGATGTTACCTTAGGTGACCACTCACACATTGGTAAGTGCTGCAGGTTTGCCCACACAGTACTGATAATTTCCCTGGGCTGGTGTTATTTGTGTCTTCTGTTGTTATTTCCTGGCTCTACTGTTATTTGAGATGTGTTGCTGTGTTCCTCTTTTGCAAATGTGCCCCCTGTTCCTGGAAGCCAGAATCCAGGCACTGCTGTCTGATGGAAGTGCTCTTTGGTGAGAAATTGGGCCAAAATTGTCTGGTTATGGCTGGGCTCATTTCATTGGGCCTGAAAGCACTTTGGTGAGTAAGGAAAGCTGCTGTGAAGCCGTCTAGAATCTGTTATCCTAGGCTTTTTTTGATGTGTTAAGACTTGTGATGTCAGCAAAAATTTGATCAGCTTTTTTCTTGCAATACAATGAGAAAATTTGATTCATTCATCCATTAAATAACATCACAGGAATCCGTGTCTCAAATTCTCATCTTGATGGGGGATTTCCAACACTCAGATGTCTACTGAGAAAACAACACAGTGAGCTGCAAGCAATCCTGGGGACTCCTGCCGTGTTGAGGATAACTTTCTGGTCCAGGTATGAGGCAAACTGTCCAGAGGAGTAATGTTTCTGGACCTGTACCTCACCGGCTCAGAGGATCTCATTAAAGAGGTTAAGATTGGAGGCACTCTGGGCTGCAGAGACCATGGTCAGGTGGAGTTTGTGATCTTGAGGATCTCAAGGATCCAGGTTGTTCAAGGATTTGCTGCCTGCGATCCCCTGAGAAGCTGTCCTTACAGACAAGGGAGTGTAGCAGAAATGGCAGCCCTTTAAGGATGCCCTTCTGAGAGCATGAGAGCAAACTGAGGAACAAGAGGAATTTGTGCAGGTGGTGGAAGCAGAGATGTGTGGACTGGGAGGAATAAAGAAATGCTGCCTGGACATGCAGAGATGGGATAAAAAAGCCAAGGTGCAGATGTAACTGCGTTTGGCAAGGGATGTGAAAAAGAAGAAGGTATTCTACAGGTACATTGATCATAAGAGGTAGACTTCTCTCTAGAGTGAGTACCTCCTGTGATTAAAGAGAAGGAAAAAACTGGCGTGGAGAAGGCTGAGGTACTCAGCGAGTTCTTGGCCTTTGTCTTCACTGGCGGCCAAGCTTCTTCTGTCTCTCACCTCTCTGTACCTCTAGCTGGAGACTGGGGGAGTAAAATACCTCCCCCTGTAAGAGAAGAGCAAGTCTGAGACTACCTGATGAGACTCAGTGAGAATCAGTGTACGATTCGTAGGGACATGCACCTCATGTCATGAAGGAGCTGTGTGAGGTGGTTGCCAAGATTCTCTCCATCATAGTTAAAAAGCCATGGCTGTCAGGTGTAGTTGCCAGAGACTGGAGAGAAGGAAACATCACTCCCACTTTTAAGAATGGGAGAAAAGATACCTGGGGAACCACAGAGCAGTGAGCATTTTCACCGTGCCTGGGGAGATCATGGAGCAGATCCTCCCTGGAAGGCATATGCAAAATGAGGAGGTGATCTGAGACAGCCAGCATGTTTTCACCGAGGGCAGATTTAGCCCAACAAATCTGGTGGCCTTTTATGATGGAGTGATGGCATTGGTAGACAAAGGAAGGGTAACAGATGTCATCTACCTGTGTTCACCCTTAACAAGGAGATTTCAGATAGGAAAACTAGGAGAGAATTCCTACGCCCATGGACCCTGATCTGACACAAAGTTGTCTCAGCATGGTTTATAGTATCTTTCCAAAGGTTGCTTTTCTTCCTTTGGACCATTAGAGGGGTAGGTTGTAGCATGTTGAGTCTCCCTGCCCTCATGGAAATTGTCAATAAAAACAAACAGCTTGCAGAACGAGATAAAAATTACACTGGGGAAGATATTGGAAAATAGAAGGACTCTGGGACATCAGATCTGAGTATTGATGTGAGTGTTTTATTGGTGATCCATGGAAGGCTCAGCTGTCCAGCACAGCGGTGCCTTTTGCACGGCGGCACGGAGCTGCCCGGCTTCTTCGGGTCAGCGCTGTGCCCGCGGTCTGGCTGTGTCACAGCAGTGTGGGGCAGGAGCACATGTCAGGCCGCGGGAGGTGTGCAGTGCTGGTGGGCAGCACAGGAGGAGCAGCCAAACGGCGGCGCTGCATCCGGGCAGCTGTGTGTGCTGCTGGTGGGATCAGTGCGGTGCTGGAGGAGGACGCCTGTGTGCCTTCTGCTGAGCAGCGACGCAGCACTGCTTGCTTACGCTGAGCTTGGTCCTGCAAGCGATCGGCTTGTGGTGAGCGCGTGTGACGCGTGGCTGTGCTGATTGCAGCACTGCTGACCCTTCCTGCTCTTAGCATGGGAACATCTGACCAATTTAGCAAGGAGGAATCCGAAGCATCAATGAAGATTTCTGAATTTACTCTTCAATCACAGTCTTGCACTTGCAGTTGAAGTTTGAAAACGGTAAATTGAAATACCGAGTACTACTTTTAGGCAGAGTCTGTGAAAGGCACTGTGTTGGCTGTAAGCTGACTTAAAGCCCTTCAGAATCAACCTGCCCATTTTACTTCTCTGTCTCTACTCATCATTTCTTCCAATGAATTACAAAGTTGAGCCAGAAATTTATCAGCAAATGCAGTTGTTGTGTAACAATCTCTCCTTCAGCATTAGTGCTGCTTGCTACAGAAATTAATGCAGCTAATGGATCTTCACTGGTAATCCTGACCAGTGTGAAAAGGCCAAAATGAATGGCTGAGTAATGTTTTGGATTCAAGCCATTTCAAACCCAAGATGGTGATATCAGGAGTCAACACAGTTTGTGATTTCTTGTCTGTTTATAATTTCTGTTAAGAAGTCCAATACTACCTGTATATAATTTGTTGTCTGTAAGTGCAGAATGTGACAAAATTTTCTGAATCTAAAGCTAGTGAGGAGGAAAATATGGAATAGAAAATTAACAGCGGTCCTGCAGCATTCCCTGTGTCCTGGATACGCAATGGCTGCATGAGGGCAGTAGGCAGGGAGCCCATTCCCCTGGGGCTGTGCTTTGTGGTGTGAGGCTGCAGGAACCTCTGCAGGCTGTCAGGTGCGACTTACTTTGGCAGTGTGTGATGGCGATGGTGATGGCAGTGAGGAGCAGGAGGCTGGTGCCAGCCACTCGTACCCAGAGGAAAATATTACAGATGGAATTCAGCGTGGTTTCGTTGCTTGTTCCTGCATGAAGTAAGAGAGGATAGAGGAAAGACTCAGCGGCAGACATCTCCCTGTGTCTTGAATAGCCTGAAGTCACCATAGACTTTAATTTGACCTCTTCTGATCAAAGCAGCACTGCTGGCAGAGCCCCTGCCTCCCCACAGCTGGGTTACCTGCATGTGGGCCCTGTTGTGAGTTGTCCTTCTTGGTGACCTGGCTGCTCTGGGTGGTGGCTGTGCGTGTGGTGGGTGCTGCTGTAGTTGTGACTGGAAAGAAGAAACACGTGAATACAGTGAGGCACAACAGAAGAGCTGCCTCCAATCTGTGCCAGGACATGGCCAGAAGAGGAAGAACTTCTAGAGGGTCTCCTTTGACCAGTGATGGTTTCACATGCTGCCCAGCACTGGAAACAGAATTTGGACTCATAATTTCTTATCAGCCCCTCCGAATGTGTCATCTCTGTTATAAAATTTGTCCTGAGAGTCACAGGGATTTTTTTAGTTTCTTTTTGAGGTGCTCTAAGCATATGGATTCTGTCAGGATGTAGAGGTCCAGGTGAGGTGAGGAAGGATGTGGTGGCTGTGGACTCTGTAACTCCCATCCCTCTGAGGTACTGCTGGGATGGGAAGGACCTGCTGGGCTGTGCGACCACCTGTGTGTCTGGGCAGGGCCGGAACCGTGATCGGAGCTGATGGGCAGGGAGCCTCTCTGAGGAGGAGCAGTGCGTGTGTGATGAGACGGCTTGGCAAAGAAGCAGGGACATGGGGAGTGTGGGCGATGGGCGGATGGAGAAGGCAGGGGCAGGGGAGGTGGGTGTAAGCGAGGTGGGTGAAGCTGCTGCTGACCTGGGAAGAAGGCGGGTTGTCCAGAGCTGAAGTGCAGCACCTGGTTGATGTAGTTGACGCAGAAATAGGTGCCCTCATCCTGTGCCCTGAAGGACTTCACCACCAGTCTGAAGGTGTCGTCGCTCAGTGATGCCTCAAACTGCGTAGATTTGTTGTCACCCCAATGATAGATGGTAGAGTACCATGGGAAGCAGGTGACAATGAAGTGAAGTCTCCCATCTTTCTCCAGGCGGATCCAGAAGAGGGGTGTGTTTCTCTGGTAACGCAGGCACTCCAGCTCCAGCCGCTGTCCCTCCTGGGGGTGCTTCAAATTCCTGTTGAGGAACCTGGCCTCCATCTTGTTCCTCTGTCCCTGGGCACCAGTGCAGCCTGTGGGCAGAAGTCGGCCATGTCCCCTCAGGTGCTGCTCAGAAGGAGCTCCCGGGGCCTTTGGGCAGGGCTCTTCCCCACCGGTGCGGTGCATGGCAGGCAGGCAGCCGGGCTGTGAGGTGAATGCTGAGGGAGAGCTTCGGCATCCAGCTCTCGAGATGGATGCTGCCCTTCAGAGCAGCCCTTCAGCTGCCTGCTTGGGGTTGCTGCCATTTCCCAGCTTCTTTGCCAGGTGCTTCCCCACTAACAGCTGCTACATGCCCCCTCTCTCCCCTTTCCCATCCCCTCCAGCATCCATCCCCCTTGCTGCGTAACGCACTGCAGTCCCACCACTCCCACTTCCCTGCGCAGTCACTGAGCAGCCCTGAATTGTATCCTTCCCTCTTCCATACTCACAGAGCCCCAGGCTGAGCAGGAGGAGCAGTGCAGGAGACCCGGCCATGGTCCTCGGGGCGGTGCAGCGGAGCGCGGGTGATGTTTCTCACTGCACTTTGGAGGCAGCTTATGTAACTTATAGGAGAGGATGTGATGTCATCAGGACCCTCTGCTGTGAAGAGCTGGCATTCAGAAAATATGATTTCTGCAGCACTTCATTGTGATCCAGAACTTGGGCTGAGTTTTTTAAGGTGCCTCAGGAATTTTGCTGCAATGTCTTCAGTTGAGATTTGACTGACAATGTTCATTCTTGAAATCAAATCAATCACCACCAACTGCTGTTTGAAACATTTGGGGCACAATCATCATGTCCATATTAGCAGATAACAAGAACAAGTCCCTTCCTGTTGACAGGGATTGCAAGTTGTATTTCATGCAGTGGATTTTATTTTAGCGTGTTTCATTATGTTCTATTTACCAATTTAGCCATGCGCATTTCTCATCTCAGGGTCCATGCATTGCTGACATGTTGCTGAATGCAGCATGATTTTTTGTATTCTCCACAATTCTTCTTTATACTTTCTGTGCAGAACCCGCTGTGTGCAGGGCAGGAGGGCTGTGACGTGATAGCCATCACAGCCCCATGTCCCAGACTCATGCAGACTTATTTTCTTTAATTTAAATTCTTGTGTTTTTGTTCTACAGCCACAGGGACTTCCACCCTGCCAAAAAAAAAAAAACAAAAAACAAAAAACCCTGCACCTTATATGCCTCAATGCTGAGGGCCCTTGCTGCTGCCTGCAGGTGACCACTCACACACTGGTAAGTGCTGGGCTTCCTGCAGCTTTGCACATACAGTAGTGACAGTTTCCCTGGGCTGGTGTTATTTGTGTCTTCTGGTGTTATTTCCTGGCTCTACTGTTGTTTGTGATGTGTTGTTGTATTTCTCTTCTGCAAATACCCTTCTTTTTCCTGGATGCCATCTGGCTCCGCTGTCTGATGGAAGTGCTGTTTGGTGAGAAATTGGGCCAAAATTGTCTGGTTATGGCTGGGCTCATTTCATTGGGCCTGTAGGCATTTGGGTGAGTAAGGAAAGCTGCTGTGGAGCCTTCTAGGGTGGGGTAACTGAGGTCAGCCAAGGTGGCTGATCCACTTACACAGAGTTGTGCTGAGTGCTACCTGCCGAGCAGCGACCATCAGCAGCACTGATAGTGCAACTGAGAGAGCTGGGAAAGGGAGATGAGCTCTCAGGTTTGGAGATTCTTCCTACCCTTAAAAACAGAGGCATCATCATTTAATATTAGTAATGGCTGTGGTGAAATTGATTTTAAATTATTTATTTTCATTAAACAATTAATCAATGATGTATAGCTGTGGAGAAGATATACAAAATCCTGGAGGGATGGGAGACTGTGACATGTTTTGGAATGGGCTCAGGAAGTCGTGAGTTTGAGATGAATGATCTCGTTCTTTGCAGAGGGGAATTCAGTTGGAAAAGCTGGGAGAGATTTCTCACCAGGGATCCTTGCTCAGACAACCATATGTATTTGAATATAGCTGGGAGTCAATTTATTTTATTTTAAACATTATTGGTGTTGATTGTAGAATGCTCAGTCCATCTGCCCCTATGAGAAAACTGCGAGTGAATCCAAAGAACACACTGAGAGCGTTAAAAATCAGTTGGTTTTAATCGGGAGTACTTCAGAAGTGGGAGGGAGGTTGGGGTGTGGGAGCTGAGTTTTGGATGTGATCGAGGCGTAGGCTGAGCAGGATCAGCCAAACGGCGGCGCTGCATCAGGGCAGCTGTGTGTGCTGCTGGTGGGATCAGTGCGGTGCTGGAGGAGGACGCCTGTGTGCCTTCTGCTGAGCAGCGACGCAGCACTGCTTGCTTACGCTGAGCTTGGTCCTGCAAGCGATCGGCTTGTGGTGAGCGCGTGTGACGCGTGGCTGTGCTGATTGCAGCACTGCTGACCCTTCCTGCTGTTGACATGAGAACATCTGATCTGTTTAGCAAGGAGGAATCCGAAGCATCAATGAAGATTTCTGAATTTTCTCTTCAATCACAATCTTGCCTTTGAAATTGAGGTTTGACAACAATGAAGAGAAATACCCAGTTGTAAATAAAAGCAGAGCTTTTTAAAGGCATTGTGGTGCTTATAAGCTCACTTAGATACCTTCAGGATTGACCTGCCTTTATAATACTCTTCCCCTTTATGCTTCTCTGCCATTATTGTAAACTGCTTTTGGTGAATTACAACGTTGAGCCAAAAATTTAGCAGTGAATGCAGTTGTTGTGTAACAATCTCTCCTTCAGCATTAGTGCTGCATGCTGCAGATATTAATGCAGCTCATGGATCTTCACTGGCACTTACTTTCACTGGCAACTCCCTCTACAGTGCGTGATGGTGATGCTGATGGCAGTGAGGAGCAGGAAGCAGGCACAAGCCAGGTTCACCCACAAGACTACTTTGCAGTAGAAACTCGGCATGTTCTCATTGCTTGCTCCTTCAGGAAGAAAGGAGAGAGAGGAAAGAGGAAAGGCCTAGCTGCTGACATCTGCCTGCATCCTGAAATGCTTGTAGCCAGCACAGACTTTAATTTGGCCTCTTATACCCAAAGCAGCACTGCTGGCAGAGCCCCTGCATCCCCTCTGCTGGGTTACCTGCATGCGGGCCCTGTTGCAAGTTGTCATTCGTGTTGACCTGGCTGCTCTGGGTGTTGGCAGTGGGTGCTGCTGTTGTTGTGACAGTAAGGAGAAATGGATGAATTCAGCAATATGCAATAAATCTGCCTTCTGCCATCCCTCCAGTACACAGGCAACACAGGGGATTTGTAGGACCCATTTTGAAAAGTGTTGCACTGTAACAATGCCCAAGGATGGAAAGAGAAGGCCTAGGGTTCCTAATTCCTCAGCAGCACACTCAGAGATCTTTCTTATCAGGAACAATGTTTTGAGAGACCTGGGAAACTTTTCTTTCCACACTCCAACCTCCACCTCACCAGTGAGTGACTGTTTGAGGTGCTGTAAACGTAGGGAGGCTGTCAGGACATTCAGGATTATGTGAGGAGAGGAAGGAGGTGGCTGTGGACTTTGTAACTGTCATCCGTCAGAGCAGAGCTGGTGGGCAGGCAGCCTCTCTGAGGAGGAGCAGTGCGTGTGTGATGAGACGGCTTGGCAAAGAAGCAGGGACATGGGGAGTGTGGGCGATGGGCGGATGGAGAAGGCAGGGGCAGGGGAGGTGGGTGTAAGCGAGGTGGGTGAAGCTGCTGCTGACCTGGGAAGAAGGCGGGTTGTCCAGAGCTGAAGTGCAGCACCTGGTTGATGTAGTTGATGCAGAAATAGATTCCCTCGTCTTCTTCCCTGAAGGACTTCACCACCAGCCTAGAGGTTTTCTCTCTCCATGATGCCTCAAAGCTCAGGGATGTTCTCTCACCCCCATAAAATGCGGTGGTGTTTGAAAAGAAATTAGAGACAATGAAGTGAAGGTTCCCATCCTTATCCAGGCGGATCCAGGTTACTCTATAGGACGTTGTGTTTCTCCAGCAGTCCAACTCTAGCCGCTGTCCCTCCTGGGGCTGTATGTTCCTCCTGTTGGGGAACCTGACCACTACTGCATCCCGCTGCCCCTGGGCACCGGTGCAGCCTGTGGGAAGAAATCAGCCATGTCCGCTCAGGTGCTGCTCAGGAAGAGCTCCCGGGGCCTTTGGACAGGGGTCTTCCCAGCCAGTGCGATGCGTGGCTGGCAGGCTGCCGGCTCTTGAGATGGATGCTGCCCTTCAGAACAGCCCTTCAGCTGCCTTCTCAGGGTTGCTGCCAATTTCCCAACTTCTCCAGAGTTTTTTCTTTACTAACAACTGCTACATGCCCCCTCTCTCCCCTTCCCCATCCTCTCCAGCAACACCTGTCTGAACAGGCTCTGTTCCTGCTGCTTATCTCGCTGCAGTCCCACCGCTCCCGCTTCCCTGCGCAGTCACTGAGCAGCCCTGAATTCTGTCCTTCCCGCTTCCATACTCACAGAGCCCCAGGCTGAGCAGGAGGAGCAGTGCAGGAGACCCGGCCATGGTCCTCGGGGCGGTGCAGCGGAGCGCGGGTGATGTTTCTCACTGCACTTTGGAGGCAGCTTATGTAACTTATAGGAGAGGATGTGATGTCATCAGGACCCTCTGCTGTGAAGAGCTGGCATTCAGAATAGAATGATTTCTGCAGCACTTCAGTTGTTGACATAGTACTTGGGCTGGTTCATCATTACAGGGCTGTTTTTAGGTGTTCCTCAGGAATTTTGCTGCAGTGTCTTCAGTTGTGATTCAGACATTGACAATGTTCATGCTTAGAATCAAATAAGCTGCCACCAACTGCTGTCTCTCAGCCATTTGGGGCACAATCATCATGTCGATATTTGCAGATAACAACGACGAATACCCTGCCATTGGCATGGGCTGCAATGCTATTTTTTGGCATTAGCTTTCATTTCAGCATACTTTATTCTATACCTTATTTAGTATACTTTATTAAGTATACTTTATTCTATTATTCTATTTTCAGATCGATCCGTGTGCACTTCTCATCTCATGGTCCATGCATTGCTGCCATGTAGCTGAGTGCTTCAGCTCAGCTGTTCTCCACATTTCTTCTTCATACTTTCTATGCAGAACCCGCTGTGTGCAGGGCAGGAGGTCTGTGATGTGGTAGCCATCACTACAGCCCCGTGTCCCTGACTCATGCAGACTTATTTTCTTTAATTATATTCTTGTGTTTTTGTTCTACAACCACAGGAACTTCCACCCTGCCAAAAAAGCCCAGAAAGGTCCTCAGCACTGAGGGCCCTTGCTGCTGCCTGCAGGTGACCACTCACACATTGGTAAGTGCTGGGCTTCCTGCAGCTTTGCACATACAACAGTGACAGTTTCCCTGGGCTGCTGTTATTTGTGTCTTCTGTTGTTATTTCCTGGCTCTCTGGTTATTTCTGATGTGTTGTTGTGTTTCTGTTTTGCAAATGTTCCCCCTGTTCCTGATGCCAGAATCCTGGCCCCACTGTCTGATGGAAGTGCTGTTTGGTGAGAAATTGGGCCAAAATCGTTTGGTTATGGCTGGGCTCATTTCATTGGGCCTGTAGGCATTTGGGTGAGTAAGGAAAGCTGCTGTGAAGTCAGTTAGAGTGGGGTAACTAAGATCAGCCAAGGGTCAACTGTGATGTTTCAGATTCACCTACACAAAGTTGTGCTGAGTGCTACCTGCCGAGCAGTGACCATCAGCAGCACTGATAGTGCAACTGAGAGAGCTGGGAAAGGGAGATGAGCTCTCAGGTTTGGAGGTTCTTCCTGCCCTTTGTAACAGATGCATCACAGTATATTACTATTAGTAAAGCTGTGGTGAAATTGATTTTTATTAAATTTATTTTCATTAAACAATTAATCAATGATGTATAGCTGTGGAGAAGATATACAAAATCCTGGAGGGATGGGAGATTGTGACATGTTTTGGACTGGGCTCAGGAGGTCGTGAGTTTGAGATGAATGATCTCGTTCTTTGCAGAGGGGAATTCAGTTGGAAAAGCTGGGAGAGATTTCTCACCAGGGATCCCTGCTCAGACAACCATATGTATTTGAAAACAGCTGGGAGTCAATTTCTTTTATTTAAAACATTATTGGTGTTGATTGTAGAATGCTCAGTCCATCTGCCCCTATGAGAAAACTGCGAGTGAATCCAAAGAACACACTGAGAGCGTTAAGAATTAGTTGGTTTTAATCGGGAGTACTTCAGAAGTGGGAGGTGGGGTATGAGAGCTGAGTTTTGGGTGTGACTGAGGGTGTGATCCTGAGCAGGATCAGCCAAACGGCGGCGCTGCATCAGGGCAGCTGTGTGTGCTGCTGGTGGGATCAGTGCGGTGCTGGAGGAGGACGCCTGTGTGCCTTCTGCTGAGCAGCGACGCAGCACTGCTTGCTTACGCTGAGCTTGGTCCTGCAAGCGATCGGCTTGTGGTGAGCGCGTGTGACGCGTGGCTGTGCTGATTGCAGCACTGCTGACCCTTCCTGCTCTTAGCATGGGAACATCTGACCAATTTAGCAAGGACGAATTAAAATTATTAATGAAGATTTCTGAATTTACTCTTCAATCACTATCTTGCATTTGCAGTTGAAGTTTGAAAACAGTAAAATGAAATACCGTGTGCCTCTTTTAGGCAGTCTGTGAAAGGCACTTTGTTGGCTGTAAGGTGACTTAAACCCTTCAGAATCAACCTGCCCATTTTGTTTCTCTGTCACTACTGTCGATTTCTTCCAGTGTACTAGAACGTTGAGCCAGAAATTTATCAGCAAATGCAGTTGTTGTGTAACAATCTGTCCTTCAGCATTAGTGCTGCATGCTGGGGAAATTAATGCAGCTAACGGATCTTCACTGGTAATCCTGACCAGTGTGAAAAGGCCAAAATAAATGTTTAAGTAATGTTGTGAATTCAGGAAATTTCAACCCCAAGATGGTGATATCAGGATGGCAGAGTCAACGGAGTTTGTGATTTCCTGTCTGTTTGTATTTTCAGCCAGTAATTGCAGCCTGTGGGAAGAAATCAGCCATGTCCGCTCAGGTGCTGCTCAGGAAGAGCTCCCGGGGCCTTTGGACAGGGGTCTTCCCAGCCAGTGCGATGCGTGGCTGGCAGGCTGCCGGCTCTTGAGATGGATGCTGCCCTTCAGAACAGCCCTTCAGCTGCCTGCTCGGGGCTGCTGCCATTTCCCAGCTTCTCCAGAGTTTTTTCTTTACTAACAACTGCTACATGCCCCCTCTTTCCTTTCCCCATCCCCTCCAGCAACACCTGTCTGAACAGGCTCTGTTCCTGCTGTGTATTGCACTGCAGTCCCACTGCTCCCGCTTTCCTCCGCAGTCACTGAGCAGCCCTGAATTGCGTCCTTCCCGCTTCCATACTTACAGAGCTCTAGGCTGAGCAGGAGGAGCAGTGCAGGAGACCCGGCCATGGTCCTCGGGGCGGTGCAGCGGAGCGCGGGTGATGTTTCTCACTGCACTTTGGAGGCAGCTTATGTAACTTATAGGAGAGGATGTGATGTCATCAGGACCCTCTGCTGTGAAGAACTGGCATTCAGAATAGAATGATTTCTGTAGCACTTCAGTTGTTGATCTAGAACTTGAGCTTGTTTATCAGAATAGAGTTGTTTTTGGTGATGCCAAATGGTGTTTGCTGTGATGACTACATTTGAGACTCTGACATTGGCAATTTCATGCTTGAAATCAGCCACCATAAATTGCTGTCTGAGCCTTTTGGTGCATTCTCATTATGTCCACATTTGCAGATAACAAGGAGAAGTCCTGTGCCATTGTTGTGGACTGCGAGTTGTATTTTATGCAGTGGATTTTATTTTAGTATATCTTATTCTATTATATTTACGAAATGGTCCACGTGTACTTCTCATCTCATGGTCCATGCACTGCTGCCATGTAGCTGAGTGCTTCAGCTCAGCTGTTCTCCACATTTCTTCTTTATACTTTCTGTGCGGAACCTGCTGTGTGCAGGGCAGGAGGTCTGTGATGTGGTAGCCATCACTACAGCCCCATGTCCCAGACTCATGCAGACTTATTTTCTTTAATTATATTCTTGTGTTTTTGTTCTACAGCCACAGGGACTTCCACCCTGCCAAAAAAAAACAAAAAAAAAAAAAACCAAAAAACCCCACCTTATATGCCTCAATGCTGAGGGCCCTTGCTGCTGCCTGCAGGTGACCACTCACACATTGGTAAGTGCTGGGCTTCCTGCAGCTTTGCACATACAGTAGTGACAGTTTCCCTGGGCTGGTGTTATTTGTGTCTTCTGGTGTTATTTCCTGGCTCTGCGGTTATTTCTGACGTGTTGTTGTTTTTCTCTTTTGCAATTGTGCCCCCTGTTCCTGATGCCAGAATCCTGGCTGTCTGATGGAAGTGCTGTTTGGTGAGAAATTGGGCCAAAATTGTCTGGTTATGGCTGGGCTCATTTCATTGGGCCTGAAAGCATTCGGGTGAGTAAGGAAAGCTGCTGTGAAGCCAGTTAGAGTGGGGTAACTGAGGTCAGCCAAGGGTCAACTGTGATGTTTCAGATCCACCTACACGAAGTTGTGCTGAGTGCTACCTGCCGAGGAGTGAACATCAGCAGCACTGATAGTGCAACTGAGAGAGCTGGAAAGGAGAGATGAGCTCTCAGGTTTGGAGATTCTTCCTGGCCTTTATAACAGACGCATCACAATATATTACTAGTAAAGACTGTGGTGAAATTGTTTTTTATTTGTTTACATTAATCAATAATGTATAGCTGTGGAGAGCGCATACAAAATCCTGGAGGGATGGGAGATTGTGACATGTTTTGGACTGGGCTCAGGAGGTTGTGAGTTTGAGATGAATGATCTCGTTCTTTGCAGAGGGGAATTCAGTTGGAAAAGCTGGGAGAGATTTCTCACCAGGGATCCCTACACCAAAAGACAAATATATTTGAATACAGATGGGAGTTGTTTAATTTTAAACATTCTTGGTGTTGGCTGTGTCGCCTTTGTTTCGGCGACCCTGATTGAAGTCTCCTTGTGAAAGTGTTCCGACAGCCCCGGTCAGTTTCGCACGCTTCTCATGACACCAATACGGTGAGCGGCAAAATGGCGTTAATTGCAAGGAGCACACCCTTCTTAAAACTTTCCCCATGCCTTAGGGCTACTACCCTTGTCTCTGACCAATGGACATGTGGCATGTCCTGTTTCCTCCTTATTTGGTCTAACCTGTACTTCTCTCTTATCTTCAGGTCATTTGTTGCCATGGTTTCCCAGGGGCCCAGGGGCCCCTGTCGACCCTGGCGACTGCCCCAGACCATTCAGTTAACTACATGGCTGTAGCATTCAGTCCTGTTCAGTTCCTCTGCCCCTATGAGAACTGTGAATGAATCTAAAGAACACACTGAGAATGTTAAGAATTAGATGCACTTAATGAGGAATACTTCAGAAGTGAGAAGGAGGCTGGGTTATGAGAGCTGAGTTTTGGGAGTGATTGAGGTGTAGGCAGAGAAGGTTCAGCCAAATGCCTGCACCCTTTTGTGCAGATTCTGTGTTCAGCCTCTGAGGTGAAACAGTGAGGAAGGATCTCTGCAGCACTTCAGTTGTGATCCAGAACTTGGTCTCCTTTATCATTATAGCAATGTTTTTAACGGTGCCTCCAGGGTTTTGCTGCAATGTCTTCAGCTGAGATTCAGGCCTTCAGTGGTCCTTCTTGAAGTCTGTTCTGTCACCACCTACTGCTGTCTCCTAGATTTTTTGGTTGCTTGCATCATAAGCAGAGCTACAGGAAACCAGGGCAAGTCCCCTTCGATGGACATGGACTGCAAGTTGTATTTTGGGTCAGAGATTTTATTTTATTTTTTCTATTTTTATTTTTTCTGTTCCATTTAGACTTTGATCCATTTTTCATCTCATTTGCATTTTTCATCTCAGAGTCCATGCGTCGTGAACACATGGCTGAATTCTGTATGTTTGTTGTTCTCTGTAATTGTTCCTTGTAATTTCTTTGCAGAAGCTGCAGTCAGGAGGTCTCTGCTGTGATAGCCATCAAGAAAGCCTTATGCCCCAGTGCCATGCAGATTATTTTTTACTTTTATATTTTTACGTCTTGTGACTTTCTTCTCCAACCACAAGCACTTCCGTCCTGCCAAATAACCCTTGTGTGCTTCTACATTTGGGGCCCTTGCTGCTGTCTCTAGTTGACCACTCACACGTTGGTAGTGGTTTGGACTTCCTGCAGCTTTGCACATGAATTAGCGACTGTTTCACTATCCTGGCATTATTTGCTTCTTCTTTGGGTAGTTCCTGGTTATCCTGTTTGTTTGTTATTTTTTCTTCCTTTTCACTTATGTGAAGTTTTTCTGTGACTCCATGGGTGTGCAATAATTCGTCATGTCTGGGCTGCATTGAGTGATGAGGAGCAGTGTTAGGCACCAGCCCTGGTGACCGCTGTCTCTGTTGCTGCTGCTGAAATGCTCCTCCCAGAGCCTCACTGTGGTCACAGCCACTGTTTGGTCTCCAGAAACATGCAACAAACATCAACGAATGTCAGTGGGTGCCATTTATTCTGCACAGATGACTTCAGTGCTCATTTCTGGGTTGGACGCTGTTTTGTCAGACTGCCCCTCTGCTGCTGTCTGTCACGTGGCAACAAAACATGATGGAAAACTGGTGGGAAGGTTCTGCTTCTACTGCCATACCACCACCATCTGCCTCTTAACATATGGACCAGCTGAATAAAACAGATGGTGTTACTTTCAGAGCAGTGTTTTCTCAATAGACTATATTTATTGGGGTGGCCAGCAGGGGCAGGAGGTGATTGTCCCCCTCTACTCTGCTCTTGTGAGGCCCCATCTGGAGTACTGTGTCCAGGTCTGGAGCCCCCAGTACAACAAAGACAGGGAGCTGTTGGAGAGGGTCCAGAGGAGAGCCATGAAGATTATCAGGGGACTGGAGCACCTCCCCTATGGAGACAGGCTGAGGGAGCTGGGCTTGTTCAGCCTGGAGAAAAGAAGGCTGTGGGGTGACCTGATTGCAGCCTTTCAGTACCTAAGGGAGCCTATAAATAGGAGGGGAGCCGACTCTTTGAAAGAGTTGATAACTGCAGGACAAGGGGAAATGGTTTGAAGTTGAGGGAGGGGAGATTTAGGTTGGATATCAGGGGGAAGTTCTTTACAGAGAGAGTGGTGAGGTGCTGGAACAGCTGCCCAGAGAAGTTGTGGATGCCCCATCCCTGGAGGTGTTCAAGGCCAGAGTGGACATGGCCCTGGGTAGCTTATTCTGGTATTAAATGCAGAGGTTGTTTGCCTTGCATGTGGCAGGGGGTTGGAGATTCATGATCCTTGAGGTCCCTTCGAACCCTGGCCATTCTGTGATTCTGTGATATATCCTTAACGTATAAATAAGAAATCAATTTGATTTTTAATGCTTTTATTAGAATGTTAAAAATAGAAGCAAAAAGAATGATAAAACTGGTCAGCTATGTGGCCTTGTTTTTGTGTAACTAACGCACCTGGTTGGATCTGGTTGGATGGCTGAGCCTGCAATTCTCAGTGAGGTCTCATTTCTGTGGGCCTCGCAGCACTTTGGTGAGTGAGGAAAGCCAGAGTGAAGCCTGCTGAGCTCTGAGAGGCTTGTGGTGGTACGAGGCTGTGAGCCTTGTGACATCTGCATGAGCTGGAGCAGAGCTTAACAAAATAATCAGAGAATCTGTTGGATCCATCAAATACCACTGCGAGCATGTATGGCTTGAAATCCCATCAAGGAAATGTGAACAGTCCATCTGCCATTGAGACATCTGAGCTACGCTGCTTGTGTGGGCTCCTCCTGGTGTCAGTTTATTCTCCTCAAGCTAAGCAGAATTCACGCTGCCTTTGCAATGAGATCAGGAGCTTTGGGAGAGCCCGGTTTTACCACCTGATGGAGGAACGTGGGGCAGGAGCTGAAGCTGTGGGCATGCCTTGCGGATGACTGAAGCAGTACCATGTTTTGTGAGGTGCTGCATTCAGCTGCTTCTGCCTTTCACCAGCACTGTGACCAAATAGTAACATTTCTCTTTTTAGTGGTTCAGTGTGGTTGCACAGGACGGGGACCTGTAGATGGAAGCATTAGGTTTAATGTATCTTGGGACTGGATTCTCACCCTGCCATGGAACACAGTAGCCCACCCACAGCATCGCGTGTTCAGAGATGTGTTAGGAGAACCTCTACAAGTGGAGAACAGGGTAAGCCAGGAAGAGAGCTTGCCTTTCTTCGTAGGGACTTCTTACTTCCCTCCTCTGCCCTACTGACAGCATTATTTCACTGTGGGTCAATCCCAGATACCAAACAGGAACTCAGATATTTGTCTCCCAAGTGCACAAGTGTTCCTGTGGCTCACCAATGGTGTTTTTTCCACATGAGCTCACCGCTTCCTGTGATGTGCTCAGAATCTGGGTGCCGTGTCACTGTTCAGAGCACTCCTTTTCCTCTTCATATTCAGATTTTGATTTGTTGTATATCTTTGTGAGTCACTCCTACACCAAAGATACATCCCGCCCCTGCCTCTTCTGATGTGTTCTACTGTGAGTGCCATGCAGGATGAGGGCAATATTGCTGAGTCATAAGGGCTGCTTTTGGGGGAATCGCTTCTTTCTGCTCCCTGTAAGAATTTATCAGTGAATATTTGACTTTAAGGCAAGATGAAAGCATGTTGTCAGTGGAGAGAGAGCAGTAGAGCAGTATGGGGCTGTCATGCATCCCTTCTGAGAAGGCAAACAAAACACTCCACTGGCCAGAGAGGGACCCAGGCAAGTTTAGCTCTAGTGGAGACACCTGTGTGTGAACAGATGAAGCCACTGTACTCCTGAGTCTCCATCTTTCATCTCCTAAGTAGCAAATTAGCTGGGGCAGGGATCTTCATTTCCTGGGTTCTGTGTTTGTATCTCTTAGCACAAAGCAATTTCTCCGTTCTGTAAAATCATAAGATTTCCCAAGGTTGGAGGAGAGCTCGAGGATCATCCAATTCAACCGTTCCATTATCACCAATATTCCCATTAACCTACATCCCTCAATACAACATCTGAACCTTTCTTGAACGCCTCCAGTTTTAGTGACTCCGCCACCTCCCCGAGCAGCCTGTCCACTCTCTTGGGGAAGCAGTATTTCCTAACGGCTAATCTGAATCTTCCCTAGCACAACTTGAAGCCAGTCCTTCTAGTCCTAGTAACAAATAAGAACAAGTAAGACTGTCCCGATGGCAATTACTTTATTCTGAAAAGCTTCAGACAGAAGCAGGACCTCCAGGTGAAGATTTACTCCAAAACCTTCACCTGTGGAGGCAATGTAGATCAGCAGCATGGATGACTTTTCTCTGTGCCTGCTCAGCAGATCTGAGTTGCAGAAGGTAGGAGAGAGTTTCTGTCATGGACCCAAGTCAGACACTCATTTCTTCCAACATGACTTGGAGTGGGACTTCAACATGGAATTTTGGTTTTGCCAACATTAGTGGCATAGCATGTTTCAATATGAGTCTCTCTGCCCTCTATTGCAATAATGAATTAAACTAAACTGGACATTGAAATATTTAAAAGTTACATCCAGCTTGTAGGGAAGACTTTGGAATTGACAGAATGGGGCATCAGAGCTGAGTACTGATATGCTTGGTTTATTGGTGATCCATGGAAGGCTCAGCTGCCCAGCACAGCGGTGCCTTTTGCACGGCGGCACGGAGCTGCCCGGCTTCTTCGGGTCAGCGCTGTGCCCGCAGTCTGGCTGTGTCACAGCAGTGTGGGGCAGGAGCACATGTCAGGCCGCGGGAGGTGTGCAGTGCTGGTGGGCAGCACAGGAGGAGCAGCCAAACGGCGGCGCTGCATCCGGGCAGCTGTGTGTGCTGCTGGTGGGATCAGTGCGGTGCTGGAGGAGGACGCCTGTGTGCCTTCTGCTGAGCAGTGATGCAGCGCTGCTTGCTTACGCTGAGCTTGGTCCTGCAAGCGATCGGCTTGTGGTGAGCGCGTGTGACGCGTGGCTGTGCTGATTGCAGCACTGCTGACCCTTCCTGCTCTTAGCATGGGAACATCTGACCTCGTTAGGAAAGTGGAATTAAAATCTCCAATGAAGGTTTAACGATTTTGTCTCAAACCACAATCTTTTTTTCTATTGGAAGTTGGAAATGGAAAATGTTGTGACTCGACCATTCCTAGTTCAGCCTTTTGGGAGAGTCTCTGCAAGGCCCTGTGCTGCTCTGGTGGCTCTAAGCTGCCTTAGAGCAGCTCCATATCCATCCCCCTGAACCATACCCTTCCCTGTTGTGGCATCTCTATCACTACCTCAGGGTGCATTCAGCTGATCGCAATGTTGAGCCAGGAATTTCAGCAGAAAACTGAGGTGTGATGTAAAAATGTGTCCTTCTTCTTCCTACTGCAGAAATTAATGCTTCTAATGGATCTTGATTGGTAATCCAAAGAAGGCAAAGAAGGTAGAAAGGCAAAAATAAATAGTACAGTAAAATTCGTGTTCTGGTACTTACACCAGATTCAGGATGGCATAGCCAGTGCAGTCTGTGTTTATAACTTCTTGTCTGACACTGAAGAATGTGATAAATATTTCTGAAGCTAATCCTGAAGCTGAGGAAAATTTGGAAAAGGATTTTAAAAGGATGTCCTACTGCATTCCCTGTGTCCTGGATACGCAATGGCTGCGTGAGGGCAGTTGGCAGAGAGCCCATTCCCCTGGGGGAGCGGGCTGTGCTCTGTGGTGTGAGGCTGCAGGAACCTCTGCAGGGTGCCAGGGTGCGACTTACTTTGGCAGTGCGTGATGGTGATGGTGATGGCAGTGAGGAGCAGGAGGGAGGTGACAGTCAGGTTAATCCACATGACCTTTTTACAGTAGAATCTTGGTGTGTTCTCATTACTTGTTCCTGTAGGGTCAAAGGAGAGAGAGGTAAGAGTAAATGCCCAGCAGCAGACATCTCCCTGTGTCTTGAAATGCCTGTAGTCAGCATAGACTTTAATTTGGCCTCTTCTGATCAAAGCAGCACTGCTGACAGAGCCCCTGCCTCCACAAAGCTGGGTTACCTGCATGCGGGCCCTGTTGCGAGTTGTCTTTCGTGGTGACCTGGCTGCTCTGGTTGGTGGCTGTGGGTGTGATGTGTTCTGCTGCTGTTGTGAGTGGACAGAAAAATGGATGAATGCAGTGAGATACAGCAAAAGAGTCTTCTCCCAGTCTTGCCAGGCCATAGATGACCCAGTGGCCAGCACTGCAGGAGCTCTGTAGGGCCCATTTTGAGCTGCGATGCCCTGACACTGTGATGTGAGGTCTGCTTGCATTGCTGAGCTGCCCAGCCAGGAAACCTGAGGGCTGTGGGCTCAGAAATTCTTTCCAGCACCTTCAGAAATTCTGAGCTCTTTAGGTGGTTTCATCCCCTCATTGGCAGCTCTCTGAGAAAGATTAGATTTTCTCTTCTACTGAGATTTCAAAACGCTTGCAGTCAACACAGCCTTGAATTCATGCTGTTCCAAGCAATTCAGCACTGCTGGCAGAGCCCATGCCACCTTGCAGCTGGGTTACCTGCATCTTGGCTGTTCCAGGAGATGTCCTTCTTGGTGACCTGGCTGCTCTGGGTGGTGGCTGTGTGTGTGGTGCATGCTGCTGTTGTTGCGACTGAAAAGAAGAAATAAGGGAGGTAAAGCTGATGAAGGGCAGGGAGGTAAAGCTGAAGAGCCTCCTATCCATGCCACAACATGACCAGCAGAAGGAAAACCACATTTGAATGGTGACCAGCTCTGGAAACAGGCGCCTAATTTCTTATCAGACCCTCAGCATGTGTGAGCTCTTTGTTATTTCTGTTATAAAAATTGTCCTGAAAGACGTGGGGATTTCTGAGTTTCTTTTTGAGTTGCTGTAAGTGTATTCAGGCTGTTGGGACCTAGAGGTCCATGTGAGGTCACGAAGGCTGGGGTTTCTGTGCACTTGGTAACTCCCATCCCTCAGAGGCACTTATTCTCATGAGAGATTGTTTTGTATGGAGAGTTACTGGAGACGATAAAGTGAACGTTCCCACCCTTTTCTCATCCCTCTGAGGTACTGATGGGATCGGGAGGAGCTGCTGGACTGCTCAACCACCTGTGTGTCTGGGCAGGGCCGTACCGTGATCGGAGCTGGTGGGCAGGGAGCCTCTCTGAGGAGGAGCAGTGCGTGTGTGATGAGACAGCTTGGCAAAGAAGCAGGGACATGGGGAGTGTGGGCGATGGGCGGATGGAGAAGGCAGGGGCAGGGGAGGTGGGTGTAAGCGAGGTGGGTGAAGCTGCTGCTGACCTGGGAAGAGGGCGGGTTGTCCAGAGCTGAAGTGCAGCACCTGGTTGATGTTGCTGGTGCAGAAATAGGTCCCTTCATCCTGCGCTGTGAAGTTCTTCACCACCAGCCTGTAGGTGTAGCCTGTCAATGATGCCTCATAGCGCAGAGATGTTGTCTTGCTCCCTGGGTAGCTGGTCCGGGAAAGCACAGAAATGTAGACGATGAAGTGAAGTTTCCCATCCATGTCCTGTCGAATCCAGGAGACACCGCTGTCCTTGTCATAAGGCCTGCACTTCAGCTCCAGCCGCTGTCCCTGCTGGGGGTGCTTCAAATTCCTGTTGAGGAACCTGGCCTCCATCCTGTTCCTCTGTCCCTGGGCACCGGTGCAGCCTGTGGGCAGAAGTCGGCCATGTCCCCTCAGGTGCTGCTCAGGAAGAGCTCCCGGGGCCTTTGGGCAGGGCTCTTTCCCGCTGGTGCGGTGCGTGGCAGGCAGGCAGCTGGGCTGTGAGGTGGATGTGGAGAGAGGGCATCGGCATCCAGCACGCTTGGGTGCTGTGCTGGAATCCCTGTGGACTCAGCATTGTGAGCACCAGGCTCTCGAGATGGATGCTGCCCTTCAGAACAGCCCTTCAGCTGCCTGCTCGGGGCTGCTGCCATTTCCCTGCTTCTTTGCCAGGTGATTCCCCTCTAACAGCTGCTTAATCCCCCTCTCTCCCCTTCCCCATCCCCTCCAGCAACACCTGTCTGAACAGGCTCTGTTCCTGCTGCTTATTGCACTGCTGTCCCACCTCTCCTGCTTCCCTGTGCAGTCACTGAGCACCCCTGAATTCAGTCCTATGGCTTTGCCCTTTCTTTTCCCATAGTCCATTTTGCCCAGTTTCTTGGCTGTGCTGCAAGGGGAATGCCTTCACCCATTGTCCTCCTTCCTCCCAGCACAGGTGCCCCGTAAGCCCACTTCCATACTCACAGAGCCCCAGGCTGAGCAGGAGGAGCAGTGCAGGAGACCCGGCCATGGTCCTCGGGGCGGTGCAGCGGAGCGCGGGTGATGTTTCTCACTGAACGTTGGAGGCAGCGTAAGTTATAGGAGAGGATGTGATGTCATCAGGACCCTCTGCTGTGAAGGTCCAAGGTTCAGTAAAGAAAGATTTCTGAAGAACTCCATTAGAGATCCAGAACTCGGGCTTTGTTCTCTCGTAACACTGTTTTTAATGGATTTCGCAGCTGTGACATTCAGACTGGCAACAGTTCTTCTTGAAATTAAGTCATCCATTCTGGACTACTTTCTCTCAGCCATTTGGAGCACTCACAAACATCCACGCCTACACAAAATGGGACAAGTTCCATGATGTGGAGTCCGGCCCCAGGCTACATTTCTTGACCAAGGCTCTGCCACCTTCACTTGCTCATGCATCTGTGGTCCGGTGTGGATGTCAAGGCATGCTGTTTTCTTACAGAGCAAACAAGAAGTGGGAATGTTTTACAGCATGTATTCATATGCAGTTTTGATTTCTGAGTCCACGTATTGCCGACATGTAGCTGACTTCTCCAGCCCTGTTCTTCTTTGCAATTGTTCTGCAAATGCTGCTTTGTGCAAGGCAGGTCTGTGATGTGAAACCCATCCAAAAAGCCACATGTCCCAGTGGCATGCAAATTTTTACTTTTTTTTTCGAAGCAGACTTTTTGTGGCTTTATTTTACAACCACCAGGACCTCCACCCTGACTAATATAAGTGTCAACATTCATTGCCTTTGATGCTGCCTCAGGTGACCACTCACACGTTGGTAAGTGCTACAGCTTTGCACACACAGTACCAACAGTTTCCCTGGGCTGGTATTATTTGTGTCTTCTACTGGCTAATTGGCTCTACTGCTATTTGAGACGTGTTGCTGTATTCCTCTTTCGCAAATGTGTCCCCTGTTCCTGGATGCCAGAATCCAGGCACTGCTGTCTGATGGAAGTGCTGTTTGGTGAGAAATTGGGCCAAAATTGTCTGGTTATGGCTGGGCTCATTTCATTGGGCCTGAAAGCATTTGGGTGAGTAAGGAAAGCTGCTGTGAAACCTCCTAGAATCTGTTATCCTAGGCTTTTTTTGGTGTGTTAAGACTTGTGATGTCAGCAAAAATTAGAGCAGCCTCTTTTTTTTTACAATATAATGAGAAAATTTGATTCACCCATCCATTAAATAACATTACAAGAATCCATGTCTTGGAATCCCACTAAGGAAATGTGAACAGTTGGCCTTAAGACCTCTGTCCATCTCCCGTCGTGACACCTAAGTTATGCTGTTCGTGTCTGCTGTAAGTATATTCTTCTCAGCCTAACTGGAATCCATTCTGCCTTTGCAGTGGGATCAGGAGCTTTGAGGAGTGCATGACTTCACTGCCTGCTGGAGGAACGTGGGGCAGGAGGTGAACCTATGGCCATGCTGTGTGGATGGCTGAAGCTGTCCCATGTTTTGTGAGGTGCTGCACTGAGCTGCTTCTGCCTTACACCAGCATTACGACCAAAGCAGTAAAATTCCTCATTGTAGTGGTTCACTACAGATTGGAAGGGAACCTGTTGGCAAATGCATTAGGCTGAATGTTTCTTGGGACTGGATTCTCATCCTGCCATGGAGCATGGTTGCCTAATTACAACATGTCGTCATTAGAGATGTGTTAGATGAACCTCTACAAGTGGAGTACAGGAAAGGCCAGGAAGACTTACTGCCTTTCTTAGTAGGGATATCTTTTCTATGAGTCATTCCAAAGCAACAAAGGACATCTTGTGGTCAGGGTCTACTACAGGCCATGTGTTCAGGGGAGTCTGTAGATGAGACCTTCTTGTTTTGGTTGGAGGAATTGTCACAATGGCACATTCTCATCTTGATGGGGGATTTCAAGCACCTAGATGTTCTACGAGAAAGCAACACAGTGAGCTGCAAGCAATCCTGTGCTGAAGATAGCCTGCTGGTCCAGGTATTAGACAAACTGACCAGAGGTGTAATGTTCCTGGACCTGTTCCCCACCAGCTCAGAGGATCTCATTAAAGAGGTTAAGATTGGATGCACTCTGGGCTGCAGAGACCATGGTCAGGTGGAGTTTGTGATCTTGAGGATCTCAAGGATCCAGGTTGTTCAAGGATTTGCTGCCTGTGATCCCCTGAGAAGCTGTCCTTACAGACAAAGGAGTGTAGCAGAACTGGCAGCCCTTTAAGGATGCCTTTCTGACAGCACAAGAGCAAACTGAGGGATAAGAAGGACTTACACAGGGAGTGGAAGCTGAGATGTGTGGCCAATGATGTGGGAGAATAAAGAAATGCTGTCTGGGCATGCAGAGATGGAAAGCATGTTGGGTCTCCCTGCCCTCATGGAAATTCTCAATGAAAACAAACAACTTGCAGAAAGAGAGAAAAATTACGGCGGGGAAGATATTGGAAAATAGAAGGACTCTGGGACATCAGATCTGAGTACTGATGTGTTTTATTGGTGATCCATGGAAGGCTCAGCTGTCCAGCACAGCGGTGCCTTTTGCACGGCAGCACGGAGCTGCCCGGCTTCTTCGGGTCAGCGCTGTGCCCGCGGTCTGGCTGTGTCACAGCAGTGTGGGGCAGGAGCACATGTCAGGCCGCGGGAGGTGTGCAGTGCTGGTGGGCAGCACAGGAGGAGCAGCCAAACGGCGGCGCTGCATCCGGGCAGCTGTGTGTGCTGCTGGTGGGATCAGTGCGGTGCTGGAGGAGGACGCCTGTGTGCCTTCTGCTGAGCAGCGACGCAGCACTGCTTGCTTACGCTGAGCTTGGTCCTGCAAGCGATCGGCTTGTGGTGAGCGCGTGTGACGCGTGGCTGTGCTGATTGCAGCACTGCTGACGCTTCCTGCTGTTGACATAAGAATATCTGATCTCTTTAGTAAGGAGGAACTGTAATTTTAATGAAGGTTTCAAGCTGTAATCTCAAATCACAAGGTTTTGTTTCAAATCGAGGGGTCCAAAACCAACCAGACTCCATCATACAGTTTTTCCAGTGTGAAATGGAGTTTGTGGTTTCTGAGCAACTTGCTGCCCCGTTTTCTTTGCAGAGCTGCAGCTCTGAAGGGCTTTGGAAAATCTCAATTGCAGCTCTCACACACCACTCACACATCTTTCCACTGCATGTTTCCAGTACAGCACCCACACGACACGCTGGATATTCCTACTATAAACCTCACGTGCCTTAAAATACAGTTTGCAAACCACAACTGCTCCCGCGTGCTCATCCTCCCATGGTGCTGCCCTATAACCCAATCAGCAGGTCCGATATCGCCACACATATTGCTTGTTGATACCTGGGCTGAGGGTTTGATAGCAGGGCCAAACGTCAAAGGTTTGCTTCGTGCAAGAAGATAGTCTTGCACGGGCAGGTTGCTTTGCACAGGCTTTGTGCACCTCATCTCTGGATGCCTTACAGGGAAGTGCAGCCCGTCAGTAAATCAGCACCAATGCTGCCACCTTTTGGGAGCCGGTGACAACTCACTCCTCCAGCACAGTTACAGCTGCAGGCAGGAGCAAACAGTGTGTTGTTCTGCAGCTCTGATCTCCTGCACACTGCAGAGACTTTCTGTAGTTCTGCACTGAATCTCAAGGCTGTGTGTCTTCCAGCACTGCCTATGGGCCTTCCTCAGGAAAACGATGATGATGTACATTGTTCCAATGCATCCATTTTTGTCTGAAGTGCAGTTCCAGTCTTTAATTGGTGATATGGGCACATTTACACTTCTCATCTTCTGTTGCAGCTCCCCATTCCCACAGCCAGGTTTCTGTTGGGTTCTTATAGCCGTGGTGTTTTCCCCACAGCCCTACTCCCACCTCCATTAATTCAGAGTCCTGTCACATCTTGTCAGTGTGCCTCAAGGAAGCACACAGCCCTCCCTAAAAGCTTTGGACAAGGAAAGCCAGCTGGAGATTGCCCAGAGGGTTTCTGGGGCCATCCGTGTAGTGGAAGGTAATTTTCCCAGGGCAGGGTACTGCTATGCATCCTCAGTGGTAACATCTTAGGAGGGAACTTCAATTTCTGTGGTTGGTTACGGTTCAGGGGATGGAATTGGACCCAATTCTGATT
Organism: Tetrao urogallus; assembly: GCF_951394365.1. Lineage (NCBI taxonomy): Eukaryota > Metazoa > Chordata > Aves > Galliformes > Phasianidae > Tetrao > Tetrao urogallus. The sequence goes on from NC_136817.1 coordinate 65,875,286, forward strand.
CTCCATCTTTCCTGCCAACAGTGCTGGCTGTATGGAAACCTATGGCTTTGCTTCATCTGTTTTGTTGTGTTGGTTGCCTTGTTATTTCTTCTAGATTTTGCATTAACTTGAAACAAAAAAAAAAAAACCCAACAACAGCAACAACAAAAAAACCAACAACCCTCACTGTAGAATGAAAGCTGTGAACACAACCCTCAAACAGGATATCTTATTCAAAAGAGGCTGCCTTAATGCACCCCTTTGTCATCAACAAAAAAACTAAATTCAGTGCTAGGTTTCACTTTTAGCAGCCTGGTGCCCACCACTGCTCTGAAGAGGAATGTTTGACTGCTGCTTTCCATACTGGGTCCCCTAGAATTGCTGCCCTGTGCTTGTGAGTGTTGGACTTTACTTGTCATCTAACAATTCATGTTTAGGACATAACCTGCAAATGTTACTTTCGTGCAATTAATTTACTTACATTTATGCCTTGTAAATACAGAACTGTAAAAGGATCTATGATCTATCAGACACTGGGTGATAAAGGGGCAGGTGAAATTCAGAATAGACGAAAGTGAAGTGATATGTTTAAGCAAAGTCAGTCCTGGCTTTGCCGTAAGACAAGGCGCCAAACATGGCCACTCAGGAGAGAAAATCTGGGTTAAGACTGGTAAACATCAACTCAACACTCAGCAGCAAATTTACTTGGAAATTAGAAGCAGATTAGATGTTAGCAGGTAGGAAGGCTTCCAGTTGCACCAAGGGAGATGCAGGTTGGATGTTAGGAAAAATTTCTTCTAGAAAAGTGTGATCAGGCACTGGCACAGGCTGCCCAGGGAGGTGGTGGAGTCACCATCCCTGGAGATGTCCAAAGATGTTTGGATGTTGTACTGAGGGATGTGGTTTACTGGGGAAATACTGGTGGTAGGTGGGTGGTCGGATTGGATGATGTTGGAGGTCTTTTCCAACCTTGGTGATTCTATGATTCTGTGAATCTTTCTACCAGAGGGAACCCAGTGATGACATCGTATGCTCCAGTGATCCAATCCATGGTCAGTCCCATCCATCTTCCAATGCACCAAACGTATTTGAATGCTCTGGGATGATCTCACGCTGCCTCAAAGAGGAGACTTGAAGAAGTAGGAGTAAAAAAAGTTCAGAAAAGGGCAAAAAGGAGGATTGTCTGTCTGAGATGGATTTGGAATATGCAGGCTAAGGCTTGTTAGCTTGAAAATACATGGTCTAAATGAGTATTCACTTGAGGCCTCCAGATTTGTGACCGGCAGGAGGGTGTGGAAGGGGCTTGAGTATCCACTGCCTCTTCCCATCAATACAGAAGGTAAGGGGCAGCAGATGAAGCTGCTGATGGTCAGGATTAAATCTACAGAAGTCATCCACACCCACAGATATCCTTGCTGAAGAGTTCTGAGCCTGGACAAGCACTTGGCAAAGAGATCTGCTGTGAGTTACTCCATAGATGGCACCAGGCTCAGGAAATCATTTTGAGTGAAAAAGGCTGGAATACTAAGGGGATGACTGTCCTGTCATTATTCCTTAGCCATCTGTTTGAAGACAGAACAGTGCTCTGGATGTACCTGAATGTGCTCTGAATCAAACCTTTTTCATGTTCTTAAATATATGCTCTCATTACAGTGTGTCACTTCAAAGAAGCCATTTGCTACAAAACTCCACATCCATTTCCTCTGAAACACTATTCATTTTCCAATTATTTCATTGTTTAATGCAGAGCAGATGAAACTTACTTAGCTGTTGATCTCACAGGGGCACTTATCCCCAGGGATGAACCTGCAGCACTGCATGGCCCTCCCAGCATCACTGTCCTCCTAACCACAGAAGAAGGACAGGGTCCATCTCTTCCATGCGGTCACCACTGCGTGGAGAATGAACCCATTTTCTGAGTGTGTATACATTCCCTATAAAGGAGATGCATACACAGGTTCAGCTGTAAAACCCTGTAGCCTGTTGACCCAGTGGATGTCAAAAAAAAAAAAAAGGTGTTGGATCCGGCCAACTGCCTTGGTTTGTGAGCCCAGTAATGGTGGAGGGCAGGGACATGGGGCTGGGGACCAGGAGAGCATCTCCTTGGGGTGACAGCCTGGGCTCTGTACAGTGGGATGGGACCCACTATTGCTTCCTGGGCCGCTCTCCCTGGAGTGCCAGCAGGGCATGGTTTGCCCAGGAAACTGAGTGTGCATCCAAAGAGAGGCATTTCTAAGTTACAGCACAACGATCCTGGAACATCAGTGATGAGTGAGCCAACTGAAAACAAACTGTCCAGAGGGAAGGTGTGTATTTCTGCAATGGCTTTTCCACTGCTGCTCAGATCTATTTCTGTGCAGCCTCAGCATTTCTAGTGTACTGAATGAAGTGTTGTAAAGTCCAGGGAAGTGCTTGGGCTGCCTGGGAGTGATTTTCGTGTTCCTGCAGCTGTGCCGTGTGGGTCTGCAGTGCTGGTGCCTGGGATTTGTTCATGGCAGGAGTGTTGGAGGGCAAATAGTGCAGAAGAGCTACAGGGAAACATAATGCAGGAGCAGAGTGGGGTTTTTTTCTACAAATATCTTTCAAGATATATATAACTGTCAAGATGTATGAAATAATATGTATATAACTGCACGTATAAGTGGGCATTCAGCAGCTCTGCCTGCTGTGAGCCTGCTTCCATGCATGGAGGGGGGAGCAGAAGGCTGGAGAGTTTCTGGGAGGACTTGTGAAGTGAGGAAGAAATGGGGGAGCACCACCTGGAGGACATCACTGGGTGACACTGTGACCACAAGGCCTTTCTGCTCGCTGCCTTCAGCAGTCACACACACGTGTTTTTCCTTGGGGTTTCACCACAAACACGCCTTTCCCGCTCGCTCTGCAATGCAGCATCCCTGACCTCAACTGTTGTTTCTTTCAAGTTAAGAACAACAACAAAAAGAACACTTTTGGGGGCTCATTTTCTCAGATGTGAAAGCTGCTTTTCATCAGTGGTCCTGTTTCTTTCTTACATACGCTCTGGAAGAAGTCAATGAGAGGGGGGTGATTTTTCCACCAGTTCTTGCATTTGTGAAACCCGCTCAGATCTCTGAAGCTCACTGCCCAAAAACCCCCCACTGAGGAGATGAGGCATTATCAGATTTTGTTCATAGTTTCCTTTGGTGAAGTGCACAAAGCTGCGTTTCAGAAGGAGGTGCGGAGCCCTGGGCTGCTGCTGCCTGTCCTCTCCTGTGATTGCACACAGCTGAGCTGCAGGTTTTCCCATGCAAAGGGAGCCCATGGTGAATGCTCATCAAAGGGCTGAGTTTGTTGTTGTTTTTTTTTTTTTGCCAGAATGGAATTCTGCACACAGAAAGCTTCAAAGTGTTTCTTTACGGCAATTGCATAAAAAATGCATGACATAAAACTCCTAACAATTGCCTGTTCTGTGTGCTGAGAGCACAGCCAGTGCTATGCATGTGCCTGGTGGCATGGGGACCATCCCTGTGTCCCAGCTACCATGGCCACTGTGCAACAGGAACATGGTACTGCCACTCAGGGCTGACTTTTCTCCTTAAATTCAAAAATAAAAGGGTTTTTTTGGGGTGGTGAGGTTAGTGCTGTCATGGGCACGGTGGAGCTGAGGAGAGGTGTGCTGGCTGCTGTGTTAAGAGGGGAGGAAAGCCGCCCTGTGCTCAGCACCGTGGTGCCACAGGGGCTCAGCGCCCATGGCTGGGGCAGCACGGTGCTGTTGGGCTCCTCTGCCTGTTATCAGCTGCTGCTCCACTGGTTGCTTGGCCTTGGGATGGGTTGTGTCTGCCTGCAGGCTGAGCTTCCCCCACAGCTCTTTGCAGGCTTTAACCCCTGCTCGCTCCCCTGCTCCTCACCACATTCGTAGTCCCTTGCTGACCAAATCCAACCCAACTCAGGGCCACAAGGCGCCAGCCTGCAGAGCTGAATGATATATTTACCCTTTCTAATATCTTTACGAGGTGTGCAGCCACCTCTCAAAGTGTTCCTTACCAAAGTCATCAACCAGCACAGAACCCAGAGCATCTTTCCAGCCCGGATGCATCCATTTGATACCCCAGTCCCAGTGCAGAGCCAGCTGCTGTGCTCCCAAAGTCTCCTTGAGAAAGGCTTGGCACAGTGCAGGATCTGATCCAGTCCTCTGCAGTGTCCTCCCTGGCTCACATCCCAGCAGGGCTCAGCACCACACAGGCGATTCTCCATAGTTTTTCCCAGAAGAATTTACTTTCTGTGGACTCGAAGCCACAGCCTCCTCCGCAGCCCTGTGGGAAATGGTGCCAATCAGCTTTGGGTCCCCCCAGCTCCCCACACACTCCCCACCCCAATCCCAGGCTGTGCCAGGGTACGATGCTTACGATAGAAGCGGCGGATGGTGGGGATCAGGCTCAGCAGGAGCAGCAGGGCAGTGGCAGCCAGTGGGACCCAGACCAGGAGGCTGCAGGCACCTGCAATGGGGGACAGAGTGAGGAGCTGCCCCTACAGCTCAGCACTGCAGCACTGTCCTACCCGGGTGGAGGAGCACAGGGTGAGGAAGGAGAAAAGCAGATCTTGTTCTTGGGAGGCCATGTGCATGTGGGTAAGGCCATGATCATTACCCCGGAATATCCCTTGAGAATGCACTAAATCAAAAGCATCATGGGGAGCTTAGCTCTGGGTTTTGATAGTTTTTTGTGTCATTCTTGCTGGTGCAGGGATCCACCTGATGCTGCATCCAGGTGAGCTACATCCCTGGGGAGCACTAGAGCTAAAAGGAAATCCTTCCTGGCCTCTACACCCACGTAGAACCCAGGCATTGCTTCTGGAGCAGGCAGAGCCAACGAGTTCCTGTACCTTTCTTGTTGATGGCTTTGCATTGTGTGGGTTTCTTGGTGAATGGAGCCACCGTGGACACTGAAGGCAGAGGCAAAACATCGACTGTTTGGGAGAGAGGTAGAAGAGCATTAATGTCACGCAGAGCACAGCAAACAGGAGGTGGCTGGAAACGGCAGCTTTTAAAACTACACCCAGCATAGAATCACAGAATAGTTTGGTGGAAGGGACCTTAAAGCCCATCTGGTTCCAACCCACTGCCATAGACAGGGACACCCCCCACTGGACCAGGGTGCCCAACCTTGAGCACCTCCAGGAATGGGGCACCCACAGCTTCTCTGAGCAGCCTGTCAGGTTGCACTGTTGCAAACGTTGATGTTAATTACAATCGAGAGCTCGTTGGATCTCTTAATGAACAAAACAAAAAACCATCTTGAGACCATTTGAAATTGCCCGAGTTGGGTGTGAGGAGCATCCTGAGCCCCTCAGTGGTTAGAAAGTCCCTAGTTTTAATAAAAAGCTAAGTGAGCAAACATAGGCAGGATTAAAGCAGAAAGAAGGAAAAAATCCCCAAGCCATGCTTACAGCCAGGCACAGCCTCATCATTTATTTTAAGGTTTTACATCACTGCTTGCTGGTTTCCAACCCCAAGCCCCCTATACACAGGAGCACAGGGATTGCAGCAGCACGGGGGGTTTTCAGGGGTTTCTGAGTCTCTTCCGTATTCACATTGCTGCAGGTGTTGCTCAAAACTGCATTATTTTTTCTAATAAAATGATAGATCTAAGGGAACTTAGAGGTGATTTGTTTTATCCTGGCTATTGAAGAGAAAAAAAAATGTTCGGCAGAGTTGAGTCTTTTCCAGCCACCTGCTGGGGCTTAGTTTTAAATTGGAGTGTCCTTGACGGTGCTGAATTTCAGCCATGTTTTTCATGCCTTGTTTTTGGGACATAGATAGGTGCATAGCTGATTAAAAAAAAAAAAAAACAGTTCTCCTTTATCTGAAATCAGCTTCTCTTTGAAGCAGCAACGATCCCAAAGGGAATTTTGAGACAACACAATGAATGTGAGATGTGAGGTATGTCTGCAAAAAGCAAGAAGGGGTGTTTTAGAGCCAGCATCTATAGCTGCATCTCAATTCAGTACGTTGTTTGTCTCCCCAGAAGCCCAAGAAATGCATTGTATCTCTTTGCTGCATTTTCTGACTTATCCCATCTCATTGACCCCAAAGCCCCAAACTTACACATCCAGATTGGGAAGCCAACATGCTCCCCCCCATCCCAGCCCACTGCCGCACGGTTTGGAGCCCCAGGAGTGATGCTCACCCACGCTGAGCTGGGTCGCAGTGCCCAGGATGAGCTCGGAGGACTGGATGGTGCAGCAGTAGTAGGTGCCGTTGTCGGAGCCGTGCAGCCGGCTGATGTGCAGCCTGGAGGAGTGGTGGGAACTCATCCCGTGAATGCGGAACTTCTCCTGGCTGACGTTTGCGCCATATGTGGCTTTTCCCAGAGGATTGGAAAATAGCAAGAACTCAAAGTGTTGCCTGCCCTGGTTCCAGCGGTACCAGTAGAGCCCAGTGTGATCCCTCTTCATCGGGCAGATGATTTCTGTGCTGCTGTTTGTCTGGGCTAAGATATGCCCTGGAGTCTGGGATGAAAGTAGATTTGTACAGAAACCTACAAAAAGAGGCAGGAACGCAGAGCTGTGTATTTCACCTTCGTTAGATCCATAGGTTGGAAAAGATCTTCAAGATCCCCAAGTCCAACCATTGGCCTGACCTACTGGGTCCCACCACTGACCCACGTCCCTCAGTGCCACGTCCACTTGTCTCTTAAATAATGGCCCAACTTTTCCTTCTATGCTTAGTAACTGGCATCAGACCAGAGCCCCTCTAGCAGAAGCATCAGCCTGTGTTACAAACTGGACACAGTAATCCTTGTGGGTCCTTTCCAACTTTGATGTTCTATGATTCTATCATGGAATTGAGTTGGAAGAGACCCTAAACAGTCATATTGTCCAACTTCCCTGCAATGAACAGGGACACCGACAGCATCGTCAGGTGCTCAGAGCCTGGTCTATGGTTCTGTGATATTCCTTCAGAGGCCTTTTTGGTTTCCCAGCTACTTTTTGGAAAAATGATAATAATAATTATATCTATTTTGGTAAAACCACATACATCACCCCACAGCCGCTTATCTGGAGACGGAGCTCAGTGGCAGAGAGGAATGGAGGAATGATTTTAAGAATTTAAGAGTGCTGTATTTTTTGTATTCTCTCAGTTTTGGAATCCAGAGACTCTTCTGAGCCCCTTCCCTCTCTTATTTTGGTTGCTAAAACTTTTAGATGATTTCTGTTGTTTTGTAGCTAGAAACCTGAGCATCTCCAGAGCTGTTGCTGTGGGATGCGTTGGTCTCTTCCTAAGACACATCTCTAGAAAGGGCAGAAAAAATTTGGAAAGATTGGGAAAATGAATATAAAGATAAAGACATTTCATTTTATTTGATATTTATTTTTGGATGGCTGTTTTTCATAAGAATTTTGCGATTTGGAGAGGGAGAACAACTCAAAGGTAGCAAAAGGATTTGAAAGCTTCGTTTTGGCGTTGCATCGCCTTGTTTGGGCTGTGCAGGTACTGCTGGAAAATTATCTCAGGTCTGGGCAGATAGGAGTGGTGTTTGTGTGTGAGAGGAGCGAGCTGGCACGGCCTTGGGAAGGAAAACAGGAGCTGGAGCAGGGCTTTGTGTTCAGCAAATAATCCTGTGCAGCTGCACAGCCCCTGTGAAAAACAGCCTCAGGAGATAAGGCTGCTCTCCCTTCCCCTGCCTGTTTCCCAGGCGAGATTTAGAGCCATGCAGAAAGCTGAACAGAGCCCTTTTTCCCTTTTTTATTTGCCTTAAAATTTACGTATTCCTTCAAACTTCCATGGCCACTGTTCCAAACTGCCCCATGCAACTCCAGCCCTGCAAGCCCACCCGCACAGCATGTGCTTGACCCTGGCTGCCCCATGGTGGTGAGAGGTCTGGCTGGGAGCAGGGGGTCAGGCGGGAGTGAGGCAGCAGCTCAGGAATGGAGCCATGGGTGCCAATTGGTTCCCCTTTACCCATGTGGGGCAAACTGGGATTTATTGCAATGTTGTCCAGAGGGAAGCTAGCCAACCTCGCCGTACTGTGGTGCTTTTCTCCCCAAAGGCACCTTCTTGTATGTCTCTAATTAGTTTTTTAATTTTTCCCATCTGGGAGTTTTGGTACAACTGCTGGTGTTTTGGGGAGCCTGGGGTGACCCCACCACTGCACTGGGGCAACTCTTATATGCACTATATATACGTAGTATAAGTACACTGACGATACATTCGGTCCATATCCCCTATGATTCACCCCATGAATTATAGAACCATAGAATCGTTAAGGTTCCAAAAGATGTCTAAGATCATCCAGCCCAACCAGCCTCCTACCACACCATGCCCACTATCCACGTTCCTGAGTGCCACATCTCTGCAGTTCCTGACCGCCTCCAGGGACAGTGACTCCACTGCCTCCCTGGGCATCGTGTTCCAATGCCTCACCACTCTGCCTGAGAAGAAATGCTCCCTAATACCCAACCTGAGCCTCCCCTGGAACAACTTGAGGCCATTTCCTCTCATTCAATCGCTGTTACCTGGGACTGGCGATTTAAATTGCCCTCATCCAGAGATATCCCTCTTACCTGGGAGCTGCAGGCAGAGCCAGAGCCAGAGCCATGGCCTGGCCATGGTGGCCATGTCCAACATCATCCAGCTGTGAGCAGGTGCTGCTGGTGTTGGTGGTGAGAGGTCCCCGCTCTCACAATCAGGTGTCAGGGCGACGGGCTGGGCTTGCTCTCTTTAATGATTTCCTCCTATTTCACCATCTAGCATCTCCTCCTGTTGTAAAATCTGGCCTTTAGGTATCAGAGAGCAGCAAGCTGGCTCAGAGGGCCCTAAATGAATAAAACAACACCCTTTGGCTGTCTTCTGTCAAAATCAATTTGCTCTCTAAATGAGAAGATGTAACTTCAGGCACTCCGCTGCAGCAGAAGGCAGCAAAGTTAACTGCAGCCTCCGGGATTCACCACACAGCAAACCGTCCTTGTGCAGGAGGCATTCCGTCCTGAGCCTGGAAAATGCTGAGAGCTCTCCATCTCACACGAGAGAGGCATCGCAGAACGCTTTGAAGATGACAGCAAGAAACCTCAAACAAATTTAGTGGCTGACAAACCGCAAAAGTAAGGAAATTCTTCTCAGGCTCCCCACCTGGTCCTGAGCTTTGACACCAAGTGCCTCATTTGTTGTATTGAAGTTATAGGTGAAGGATTTGGAGCAGGAATGGCTTAGGATTTGAGCAGTGAAATGCATGGCGTGAAAGTGCAGGGAGCGGTGGGGTGCAGGGGTTGCAAGACTTCAGTATTTCCATCTTTGGGAAGAAATCTCTTGTGTGCTGTCATTTTCTTCTCTCTTTTTGCTGGGGTTCCCTCCTGGCTCATGCCCACAGGGTCTCTGGGGGGGCTCTGGGGTTCCCCCTCCCTCCACTCAGGACCCCCTGGATTTGTGAGTTGTCAGATGAATGGGAAGAAAGGATTTTCCATCCCATCTGGCATAGTTTTTTTACCTTTTCACCAGATTTTTCTATGCTGCTCTAACATGTTTCCCCCACACCCTTCTGTTTAATACAATTTCCTGCTACAACCACCCAGAGCCTTGTGGTGAAGAGTCAAATGTTGGGTCGGCTGAATCATTCCTTAACTCTTTCCTGGCAGGAGCAGCCCAGAGGTCATTTCAGTGCTTTCCAGCTCATTTCATTCCTTTAAGTGCACAGCCCTTCTCACAGGGCGCAGTCATCCATCAGAGCTGTGTTGGCAGCATCTTATTTTCTATGGTTTCTGCGCACTGCTGGTGTTTTTGTTTGGGTGGAGACCACCAGGGGGGCATTGAGGGGTTTTGGGGTGATGGGAGATTTGGGATGGCCCCAAAGGAGAGTGACCCCAACTCCAAGCTGCACATAAAGGGAAGGGAGAGCACCTGGCTGCAGGCGAGGGGAGGGGAATTGCAACACAGTGATTCAGACAAGGCAGGCAGGTTTTAATTGCATTTTCAGGGAGTGACGGAGTGCAGTATTCTCATGAAGGCTGCAGTGAACTCAAAAGGTTGTCCCCCACTGGGGCTGGCTCCCCTCATGAGCACCTGGTCAGATTTCCCCTTTCCAGCGCTGTGGGGACCTTTTTTATCAAGGGCCCTCACTGAAGAAGTGCAACTGCAGGAGAGCTTTTCCACTGCACATGAGTTGTCCTGCCTGCTGCCATGGCTGGGTCCCTCCTTTTCCACCTCTCTTTCTGCCGACCCCTGCCCATCTTCTGACCTCCTGGCCAGGACCAGAGTGTTCCCAGAGGTGGAGTAAGCACTGTTACAGCCTTGGGCATAGGGCACATTACTGTGGGCTTCAAATGCTGCCAGAAGGTTGGTGACAGTGGCTTGTTGAAGCAGACGCTTTGAGTTTTGAGGGTTCCCCTGGGCTCTGAGCACTTGATGGAGCTGTAAGTGTCCCTGTTCATTGCAGGGGAGTTGAACTAGATGGCCTTTAAGGGTCCCTTCCAACTCAAATGATTTTATGATTATAGCAGCTTTAGAGATACTTCCCTGCAGAATTTTAACTTACATTTGTCCAATGGAAAGAGAAGAAGAATATTAACAATGTAAAAGTTTAACGCTGGGGCAGTTTTGTGGCTTTCTTTTTCTCTTTTTGTTCAAAATGACGTGGTTCTCAGGGCTGGGTGCTGCTCCCAGTAAACACAACAGAGGTGGGACGCCTGTGTCTGGCAGCCCATCTCCAACAGCAGCCCCAGCGCCGTGGGAGCGTGCGGGCAGCCAGGTGGTGCTTATCACATCCCCGCTTTGTTTGGGGCTGCTGTCTGGGAAGAGCACGGGGGGGTGAGCTGAACCCATCTGTTCACACAAACAAGAGGTGTTTGTGACCTTGCCAGGGTACAGCGGCTCCTGTGGAGCGCTGATCATGAGCCTTGCTGGTGGCTGGGGCAAGATGGAGGGGAATCTGAATTTTCGTTATGTTTGTGCTACTTGCCTCACAGCTTCTAGTGGGATTTAAGTCTTTAATGTATACAGTAAAAGCCAACCTTCTTGATCCTCTGCCCAATCTCATCCCTGCCCCATCTCCACAGTCTCCCTGCAGATCTGCTCCTTGCCCATACCCTCATCTCACCTTCCCAGCACCAATTTCCTGGTCCTTTGCCAGCTTTGTTACATTTCCAACTCTATTTCTCCCCCCTCTCTCCCCACCGCCGCCCCCTCCACCTTGGTGTCTTTTTTCCAACAAAATGTGTTGCTTTGGGTAACTAGAGTAAACCATTGGGAAATTAGAGGTCTGCAGTGGAGAAGCATGGCTCAGCGGGGTCCCCAGTTCTGCTGAAATCCCATTTTGCAGCAGAACCATGAGCCAGGCTGCGCTGAGCAGGCAGGGGCTGGAGAGGGGAACTGCCCATTGGGGATGGTCGGATCCAGGGGGCTGAGCTGCCCTCAGTAGCCACAAATGCAAACATTGGGCATAAAAAACAAGGACAAAGCTGCACCCTCAGTGCTTTTGGACTACGGGACTTTTGGAACTGGAGAGTGCTGCTCCGCCTTGGAATGCAGTTATTGGAGTTAGGAGATCATAGGGTGGTGGGGTCCCCAGCGGGCAATCCCCAGGGCTCAAGCAGCTGCGTGGGAGCTTCTCTCCCTCCCTCCCCCCAAGTACTTATTTTTAATGAGGGAGGGAGAGAAGCAGCACTGAGAACGACAGGAGGATGAGTAATGCCCTTTTCTGTGTAATGGCAGAGGAAAACGAAGGGGGCCGAGTGGTGTGCAGGGCTCTGAGCTGCAGTGTGGTTTGTGGGGTGAAGCTGTGACTTTGTCTCTGCAGCTGCAGACCTCCAGCTGCAGTTCAGCTGATGCTGCAGCAGGGCTTAGCCCCCCTCCATGCTGTGAGGAGCAGGGTTTCACCCCCAGCTACCCACCTGTGTGTGCAATAGGATGGTTCCCAGCATTGAAATTCTGCTGCTGAAGTTTGGGAGATAAAATGGATGTGAAATATTCATTGTGTAAATTGAGGGAGAACAAGTGTTACAGGTTCAGATGGTTTGGGGCCCAGGTGTGATGTCCCTCAGGCTGAGGGGCTAGCAGAGGGGTGCAGAAAGCAAGTGGGCCATGAAGGGAATCTTGGGGTACGGGTGGTCAGGGACAGGCGGCAGTGGCTGCTCCAGATCTCCCTCTTGAGGGCACTTGGTGCAAGCAGAGCTTCTTGAGATGTAGCGGTGACTAATCCAGCCCCCCTAAAAAAAAATAATGAGCAGAGCACCTGCTCTGTGGTTATCAGTGCCGGAGAGGATAAGACAAGCCAAGCAAATTGTCCTTGGGAAGATAGTGGTGGAGATGCCGCACCTGAGGGAGGGAAAGGCACCGAGGAAGCAAACAGGTGATATCCTCCCCAAACAACCATCTGCCATGGCTATAAAGAGCTGCCGGCTCCGAGACCCCGCCAGCACCTTGACCCTAAAGGTGCCAAATCCAGCGGAGCTCTGCAGCATCCATCCCCAGGTCCCCGGGACTCCCAGTGCATCTGGACGAGGATTGGTGAGATCTTATTATCGGGGTCCTCCTCTTTTCCTCCTCTTTGCCTGCACCCCGGGTGCTGGTGGGCCGCAGCAGCTGCCTGCCAGGCCTTTGTCCCCCATCCCCCACTGTCCCCTTGTCCCCCCCACCCCCTTCCCTTGCTGCTGGGTTTGGTGTCCCAGGGAGGTCGTGGGGCTTTTTGGAGGGTTGGTTTGTGGGTCCGTGGGGTCCCGGTGTTATGGTAGTTGTGCTGTGAAACGCGGTCGTCTCTCAGCTCGTCACCCCAACTCTCGCTATGATGTCTGATATCGTTAGCAACTGGAAGCTGGAGCAATTTGTGCTCCAGAAGTGTCTCCCCCCGATTTGGTCCCCTGGGGCCTTTCAGGGCCCCGAGGCGTACCAGCAGCTGTGTCAGCAGTGGGAGAGCTGGTCTGAGGAGAACAAAAAGCCCAAACCCACTAACAAGTGCAAAAAGAGAGCGGCCTTGCAGGGTTTGCTGATGGTGGGCAGGGAGTTGTCGAAGTTGCTTAAGGAGGCTCTTGAGAGTGTGCAGACACTGGAGCAGGCCAAGGGCGAGCTCAAGATGCAGGTGGATAACCTGCGGGCAGAGGTTCAGGGTCTGTGCGGGGACTCGCTGAGGAGCGCGGTGGAGATAACCCGGCTGGAGAGCAAGCTGGGCTACGAGAAGTTGAAAACAGAGGAGTTAGAGAAGGAGGTGGGCAAATGGATCGGGGAGACACATGACGCGCAGAGCGCGGTGCGGGCTGTCCTGCAGGATGCCCAGCGGGACCGCGGCAATGGCCCTGATCACAAGGTGTGCCACGCCAAGATCCAGGAGCTGCAGGCTGAGCTGGGGGTGTCGCGGGGCATTGTGGCTGCCATCCAGGGCAAGAGGAGTCGGTTCGGGAATGGCGAGGGGGATGACTGTCTCGATCCACACCCACCCCACTATGACTATGAGGATGATGTGTGGGGGGCCAACGGCCCCACCAGGCCATCCCCATATGCTCCCCTGCGGGAGGAGGTGTGCCAGCTGCAGGGCAGTGACACAGAGGCTGCTAAAACTAAGAAAAGTCCTCCTGATGAGCCAGTCAGCCATGGCCCACTGCAGGCCATTGATACCAACCGGGCCATGCTTTGGTTCACCCCCGAGCAGCTCAAGACGGTGGGAAAGATGCTGGGGCCGCTGACCAAAGAGACAGCGGTCAACTGGCTGTCCAGGGCCCAGAGGCTGCCCAGGTGCCAGAGCGGCAGTGCGGTCAGTGACCTGATAGACGTGGTGAGGAAGTGCATGAAACCTGATGATTTCGCGGCCCTGCCGGGGGATGTGCAAATGGGCAATGTCCAGGATATTGGGGACGTCCAGTCGGCGGTGCTAAAGGTGTTTTTCCCAGAGGTCAACCCCTTGGTGCTCTTCCACCAGGAGAAGCAGAACCCTGAGGAGCGGCCAGATGCCTATGTCAACCGTAAAAAGATGCTCTACCAGATGGCGGGGCTGCCTGGTTCTAAGGAGTCCCCCCTTGATTTTGACAGGCCCGAATTCAAGGAGCCGCTGGTGGTGGGGCTGACCCCCCCTTTGCGGGTGATCGCGGGTGGGGATGCGGCGAGGAAGCCGCTGTCAGAGCTAGAACAGATCCTGACCCAGAATTTTGAGCTACAAAAGCAGGCGTTCCCAGGGTACATGCTCGGGGGGAAAAAGGGGAAACCCTCAGCCATGTCCTTCCAAAATGCGGGGATGAGGAAAATGCAAGGGGACAACCGGAAAGATCCCGATGGCAAGAACAGCTCGGGGAAAGAAAACCAGCAAGGGCTGAGGTTTCAGAAGTCCAACCCTTGGCGGGCTGAGCTGAGGAAGCGCTTGATCAAATATGAGAAGCAGGAGGACATTGATGGCTTGCCAGACGCAGAGCTGTTTAGAAAGCTGGCGCTGCACGAGGCCAAGAAGCACAGCAGCTCCAACCCCATCGACCCGGGGTCTAAGGCTCAGCAATAGGGCTGCCAGGCACCTGCATCGCCCCTTTTTGTGGCACCGATTAAGACCGATTTGTGGGGGCGCCTGATAGTTGATATAACTATTGGAGGAGGGGTGCTTGGACAAGTGATGTTAATTGATACTGGTGCCTCTTATTCAATTCTGAATATGACCCCTGGTGAAACTGGGCTCTTCCAAACACGCGAAATTATTGAAGTAACCGGGCCAAATGGCCAAAAATCCTCAGTGCCATTCACAGAGCCCATACCCTTCGAAATTGGAACTGCCAAGGGGTCAGAAAAATTTGGGAAAATGGAAATGAAAGGAAAGCCAGGAATTTTGGCCATCTCCACTCTTACAAAGATGGGGGTGGTAGTGGACCTGGCAAACCAAACATTGTTACGTTGCCCTCAAAGTGATGTGCCCATCATCCCAGCAAGCCACAGAGTCATGTCAATCAAAGCTCCTGAGCTCCTGATCCACCCCGAATGGGAGCCCCGAGTGAAACGGGTGACGGAGCAGTTCCCACAGGTCTGGGCAAGGAACAAGCTGGACTGCGGGCGGATCGATGCCGTAGTTGTGATAAAAGGGCCAGACCCCCCTCCTCAGCAGCAGCCCCAGTACCCAGTTGAGGCTGAGGAGGGCTTATGGGATACAGTCAAAACCCTGCTGGACCAGGGGGTGCTGGTGGAGCAGCAGAGCACCAGCAATACTATGGTGTGGCCCCTGCGGAAAGCTGACAGGAAAACCTGGAGGCTGACGGTCAACTACAGCACCCTCAACCAGGTCACCCCGCTGAAGGCATCCACGGTGGCCAAATACCCTGATGTCATGGAAGCCATCTTCCGGGGATCAGAGTGGTTTTCAGTGCTCAGCCTGACCAGCGTGTCCTTCGCCATCCCCCTGCACCCCGAGTCCTGGCACAAATTCGCCTTCACTCTCCAGGGACGGCAGTTCACCTTCACCAGGCTCCCCCCAGGCTTTCACAGCACCCCCGCCATTTGCCACACGCATGTGTTGAAGATGTGGGAGAAGCTCAGCCACAAAGAGAGCGTGTTATCCTGTGCTGGTGACATCCTCATCCACACTCGGACCAAGGAGGAGAACCTGGAGGTTCTGGCAGAGGTGCTGGAGGCCATCCAGAAGACGGGGTTCAGGGTCAGCCCAACGAAGGCCCAGCTGTGCTGGAAGGAGGTGTCATATTTAGGGGTGACCCTCAGGGAGGAAGGGCGCTCGCTGGAGAAGCAGCGGGTTGAGTTGATACAGAAATTGTCAGCACCAGCTGATGTTACCACCTTGCGGTCCTTCATGGCTCTTGTGAAGTTCTCCCGAGAGTTCATCGAGGGCTTTGCAGAGAAGGCCGCCCCACTCTGCAAGCTCCTCAGAAAGGATGCTCTGTGGGAGTGGGGTCCAGAGCAGGATGAGGCAGTTAAAACTCTAAAGGAGAGCATTGCCCGAGCCCCCATGCTGGTGTGGCCCTGTGGGGACAGACCCTATGTGCTGCAGCTGGCCAGCGTGGGGACAGGGCTGAGGGCCACCCTTAGCCAACATCACGGTGCCCTCCTCCAACCCATTGCTCACGCCTCGCGGCTCCTGACGCCAACTGAGCAGCAGTTCACTGCATACGAAAAGGAGGTGTTGGCATTGATCTGGGCCCTGCAGCACTGGGAGTATTTGGTGGGGTCTGCCCCAGTGCTGCTAAGGACATCCCGTGCCCCAGTGAGGTACCTCTTGTCAGGGAAGGGAGGGAACAGACCCATACGCAGCCCCAGGATGGCCAACTGGGTGCTGGCACTGCCCAACAAGGACATCCCTGGGGAGACTCAAGAGCCCCCACCCAGCATCTATGGGGTGGTCATCAGCAGCGAGAGGGATGAGGAGGAGGTGGGGGAGCCAAAGCCACAGCGGGCGCCCCTGTTTGAGAGCAGCATCAGCTTGGTGGATGCCAAGGACAGAGGCTATGTGGTATGGTTTGTAGATGGCTCCAACTACCATGAGAACGGGGTGCCCTACACAGGCTACGCTGCCATCAACCGATGCACTGGGGAGGTGGTCAAAGGGAAGTGCCTGCCGCACTCCATCCAGGCCGCCGAGCTGGTGGCTGTGACAGTTGCCCTTGAGAACACGCCAGCAGACCAGCCGCTGGCCATATTTTCAGACTCGGGCTGGGTGGTGAGGGTGGCACTGGAGTGGCTGCCACTCTGGAGGGAGAGGGACATGCAGTCAGCTGATGGCAAGCCTGTCACCTATGCCAAAAAGCTGCAGTACCTTGCCAAGCTGGCAGAGCAGAGGGCACACCCAGCCCAGATAATTAAGGTCAGGGCCCACAAGAAGGGAACAGAGGAGGCTAAGTGGAATAAAGAGGCAGATGCCAAAGCCAAACAAGGAGCTAAGGAAGGGCAGATGTGGAAGGCCAGTAGGCCCTCCGAGAACGGCCCCCTGTTGGTAGCTACAGGCAGGAACTGGGAGAATGTGGACTTGCTGGGCTTGCAGGCACAAGACCCAAGTGTCCGGGAGCTAGCGCAGGGCAGGGAGTACAAAGGGTGCAAGGTCTGGAAGGATGTCTCGGGTCTGGTCCTGGCACGGAGAGAGGGGGTAGATTTCCCAGTCTGGGTGGTGCCTGAGCTTGTTCGGACAGAGCTGGTGGCTTTGGCTCATGAGCAGGGGCATTTGGGAATAGATAAGACCTTGGCAAGGCTACAGGGTGCTGGTTGGTGGCCTGAGATGAGAGAGGATGTAGAGAGGTATGTCAACAACTGCCTCACATGTGCAGCCAACAATCCCGATGCAAAAACAGCAAAAGCCCTCCTGGGCCATCAGAGGATTTCTGGCCCTTGGAGCAAGCTACAGATGGAGTTTATTGGTCCTTTGCCCCAAACGGCCCTAGGAAACAAGTACTGCCTGGTGATCAGTGATAATTTCACCAAGTGGGTGGAAGCATTTCCAGCTCGAAACAACACAGCCAACACAACTGCCAAGATCCTGGTAGAGCACATCTTCTCACGGTGGGGCATCCCAAAGGAGGTTGACTCAGATCATGGCCAACGCTTCGTCGGAGAAGTCTCAAAAGGTGTGTGCCAGGTATTGGGCATTAAGCAAAAGCTTCACATCATGGGGCATTTCCACAAGCCTGGCTTGATGGAGGGGCCCAACCAAACACTGAAGATAGCATTGAGGAAGATCATAAACCAACAAAGGAAGGACTGGGATCAGAAACTCCCACTTGTCCTCCTGGCATTACGGGGAGCTGTGGCATCTCACGTACCTTCTCCCCCAAAAATGGCTCCTGCAAGAGACCCAAAGATGCTGGAGCACTGGTGTCAGAGAGGGGCACCGCCAGACGAACTGCAGCCCCGCGTGCTGACAGACAGGTGGGTTCAGGACATGCTGAGGACGGTGTCAGATACGTACCACCATCTCGCCTCAGTGCAGGAGGCCAACATCCACAAGATGGACAAGCAGCTAGGAGTGCTGCTGCGCCCCGTGGAGTGGAACACAGGGGACCTGGTAACATATCGGGGGGTTAGAGAGAAGAACCAGGAGCTGGGACCCCAGTGGATGGGTCCGGTTAGGGTTGTGAACAAGGCCAGCTCCTCCATGTACCAAGTAGAAATCAGAAAGGGGGCGAAAAGACAGGAAAAATGGTTCCATTCTTCACAGTTAAAAGCATGGAAGGGAAATTAACGGGGCTGGAGAGCCCGCTTTGCTTATGTTTTGCAGATGAAGGAAAATGGAAGGTGATTGTGACCAGCGGGAAAGGCGAACTTCGTGGCATCACCATCCCTATGTGTGCTGCAGGGAAAATGCTTTCAAATTTGTGGTTGCAGGATTTGCTTTGATTTCTGGTATGTCTATAGTGCTGAGCATGCAACATGCCCAACCAACCCACCAGCACCTCCAAGAAAAAGTCAGTTCCAACTTAGACGCACCCCCCAGCAAAAGGGCCACAGCCCAGCACAGGGTCCGGCGGTATGTAAAAATTGACACAGAATGGCCTTGGTCTCAAGCTCATGTGAAATATTCAGGTAGTATGGGATTAAATTCTAACAGGCGCTTAAATTTGTCAACAGTAGTTATGCATGGGACTGAAGTGTATTTGGAAAACGAGTGGAGCTGGGATAGCACCAGCAGGCTTCCGCAGCTGCTGGGGAAGGTGGGGCAAGAAATTAAAGTAGGATGCAGGGTAATTAATGGTTCCACTCATCAGCAGGTGACTCAAATCTCCGTAACTGAAATAAAAACCAAGAAGAGTCAGAAAAAAAACTGTGCCCTGGAAAAATTGGATTGTTGGTGCAACTTTACGTTAGTCCAGCCAGTCTTTGTGGTCTGTCTCTGGGCCCAAAACAGTGTGGGGTTGTCATTTAAATTCAAGATTGTCACCACGATGCGTTCACTTGCTGCCCTTAAGGCCCTGAGGTGCCACTTTTTGGCCTGGCGTGCAGCCCAATACGCTGAAGTGGGGAACCAAGTAAAATTAGAAATTAGATACTCTCAAGAAAGTGTAACTGATGCAAAGCAAATTAATGGCACCACTGTGACTCTCACTGCTCCTAACAGCCGTAAGTGGGTTGTGCCAGTAAATTGTGCCCCTGGGAGCAAAACACTTAGTAGATCTGAATTAAATGCAGAGACATCATGGTATAGCCAGGATTATGGATACTGTTCACGTCCACTGAAAAACCTCCAAGTGTGGTGTCAAGGAAAGCTGAGTGTAGAAATGTCTCCCGAGCTTGGAGGAAAGTGGTTGATAGGAGGCCCCGAAGGATTTCAAAAAGAGTTTCCCATCATTGCTGTCCTGCGTCCCTTTGTTTCCAAGATAGGCCCATACGTAGTCAAGCAAAATCACATCCAAGAGCTGCTGACCAGCCCTGTGCGATCACTGAAGAAGGTGGTGCTGTCCCTGTCCACTGCCAATATTTCATCCGTCAGACCGCACTGCGCTCCCTTTCTGTCCACCCTCTACACCGGCTGGCAGGCCTGGCTTCACAGCCGCTCCATGCAAGAGGCCCGCGCCAGGAGAGACCTTCTGGCCACAGCCCTGGGAGGAGGAGGTGCTGGGCTGGGAGTGCTCAACAGCATGAACGTTGAGGTCTTGGCCAACAAGCTGGAGGCTGTCACCTCAGGCGTGCAGGGCCTCCTCAACCCCCTGAATTCATCCCTGGCCAGCCTAGGGATGGGGCAGTGGCTTGTGTCTGAGGTGCTGCCTACCTGGGAACACATAAGTGAAAAAGACCACCAGGTGTTGTTGCAAGCACTGGGAATCGAGCAAAATAATGTCTCCCTTGCTCTTAGTTGCATCCAGGCCCAGATGTGGGTGCAGAGTGTCGTTGCAGGTATCCTGAGGGATGGTGACAACGGCATCCTCCCCACCGAGATCCGAAAGATCGTGTGGGACTCAGCCACGGAGAAGGAGCGGCAGCTCCAAGCCTGGTGGAGGCTGGTGAACTTCACCCACGACCAGGTCCTCAACTCAGTCATCGCCTACGTCCTCACCGTGGTGGAAGCCCGCATCGAAAAGGTCTACCCCATCGTGGCCCTGGGGATTAGCACAAACGGGTCCGTGGTCTATCCCCTGGACCACCGGATGTGGGCAAGAGTGTCAGACAGAAAATGGCAATCTGTAGATCTGGAAGCCTGCATCTTGGAACGGGGGCTGGGATTCATATGCGAAGATGATGCCCTTAAGGCGAGCGATGTCTGCTTTGACACCAGTGAGGGGGTGTGCCATTTTGAGATCAATCCTGGCAGCAATAACAAAACCGTGTTAGTTTACGTAGGGAAAGGGTGTGTATGCTTTAGAACAGTGTGTAAATACGTGCAAATTAATGACATCTACAATCAGACCGTATTCAATGATTCAAATACGTGTGCTTGCAATGTAGCTATTATTAGAGGCTGTGATTTTGTGTATAAGCCACCAGTTTTTACTAGCCAATTGCTAATCAGAAACTATAGCCTTTATCGTAGTATAACCCCGACCCCAATTGGTATGGATTTGTCGCTAGTAAAAGAAATGTTAGAGCATGCAAATTTACAACAGCTTTTAGAAAATGCTAAGGCAGAAGCTAAAAAGATCCTAATAACTGTACATCATGATGGTAACGTTATAAAGCAGGTAGTGGAACGGATTAAGAGGGTGGGAGAGCACCACTGGTGGGAAATTTTCTTTGGCTGGTCCCCAACAGCGACCGGCATCTTCAACGCGCTCCTGCATCCTGTTGTAGTCATACTGCTAATGCAAATCTGTGTGTGCTTTGCCATGGTTGCTACTTGTTACTGGATAAGGCACGTGAAGCTCTGCATTGAGAACCACCTGAAAGGACTGGGGCTGGCCAAGCGCCTCCTGCCATAGTCAAGGGCAAGACTGGGTTGGCCTCTGTGTTTGCCACCAAGAAGAACCTTTAGCTCCGCTGTTGGCTGCAACCCAGTAGGCGTTGAGCGGTGGGGACACAAGCCATACCAGACCTTGATGTGAGGGGGTTACCTCTGCTGTCACAAGAGGGCCATCCAGGAGCAGAGGGCGGGCCGTGCAGCCTGCCTGTAGGTGTGAACCACAGAATGGTTGAGGTTGGAAGGGGCCTCTGGAGGTATCTGGCCCGATCTGCCTGTTCAGGCAAGGGCACCTAGAGCAGATTATCTAGGACTGTGTCCAGCTGGGTTTTGACTGTCCTTACAGTGGAGACTCTACAACTTCTCTGGGCAACCTGTTCCAGTGCTTGATTACCCTCCCAGTAAGAAAGTAAGAATAACTTCTCTCTGAATATCTCACTCCCAAATGCTAATGACAAAGAGCTGCTTTTGTGTGATTTAAGACTCCTTAAGCGGAGGAGAAGAGGTTAGGGAAAGCCAAGGACAGTGCTTCTGGAAGGATACAGAAGGGAACATAAAACCTGAGTGCAGAAAAGCAGAATCAGAAGGTGACAAAGGTGTTATCAGCCTCAGAGACTTGGAAAGCTGATAGAGGAGCAAAACCAAAGATCGCGTGATCACCTTGGACTTAAAGGAGCTCAATCCACATGGACCTTTGCAGCAACCTTCTCTGGGTTCCCAAGACTCCCAGGACGTCTGGCCAACGGATTGGTGAGGTCTTGTTCTTGGAGCCTGGACATCACTGCTTTGCTTTGCTTAGTTGTGCGTGTAACCAATAAAATCTGTCTGTTAGAGGATGGACTGTCTATTTCATCATTTCCTGCTCACAACCCACCCACATTTATAGCTTTTAGGTATTCTGTAGAAGAGAAATTCTGGTAAAAAGAAAAGATGTGCTCTTTTCCTCCTTTTTCCAGGCCAAACTCACTCCCTTGCTGTTTGTCTGCAGAATACTCACTGAAACAGGGGGAATTCTGCCTTGAAGAGTGGGGCTCTGAGTTGACATTACAGCTCACATACAGACACAGTCTCCTCTTTACTCTGCTTCTCCTGTCTGCAAGCTCTGTCTCTAAAATGGAAAGGAGCTTTGAAATGTATACAGGGGGTCTCAAACAACTTTATAACATTGCCAATTTCAGAAAATAAATCAACTACCTCATTTCCATCCCCTGTACCCTATCTCATCTCAGAGGTCTGCTCTCTCTGGGTTGGGATGCATTACACTGACAAAAAGCCCTCTCCACATATTCACATATAACACCTTCTTCAGTCCCAAACTTGCACCAGGAAAGAGCAGAAATGCAAGGATTAGTCCAGAGATTATGGTACAGCCATAGGGAAAGGGCTTCCTACACCTGTATTTTCACCGTCAGCAGAGTCCCTACATGGCTCCTGGATGCAGCAGCAGCATCCTTTGCAGCTGCAGAAAGCTGCTGCCCTCTGCATCAATCCAAGGACAGTTTTCATACCACCTCCATCCACTGGTGAAACTAACACAAGATGGTGTGATTAAGAACTAAATCACAGAGCAATCAAAATGACTTTGTTGCTGCAGCTGCTCTCAGCAGTTTGAGCAGTGGGCAGGAGTCACAGGAACCTGAAAACAATCATAGAATTGAGGTTGAAAAATCCTCTAAGCTCACCCAGTCCAATCAGCATCCCATCCCCACCATGCCCACTAACCCACATCCCTCAGTGCCACATCCACCCAACTCTTGAGCATTTCCAGGGACAGTGTCCCCACCACCTCCCTGGGCATCCCGTGCCGATGCCTCACCACACTTTCTGATTATTTTTTCCTAACATCACACCTGAACCTCTCCTGAAAGAGAACGGAAAGGCAGGAGATTACTTGGAATTGCACAGGCTAGAAGAAAAAGGAGAGAAAAAAAAAAAAAAAGAACAACACTCTTACAAATACATGCCCCTTCTTCCCAGCATCTCTAGAAATAATGTGGGGCTTTATTCAATAGAGAACCACGGGATTGTTGAAGAGAAAGCTGTCCCCTGCACGCCTGTAGGTGCTGCAGTGCTCCATGTACAGCCAACAGCAGTGCAGGGGCACAAGTTGTGGCTGCAGCCACCTGGGTATGGTGTTGCCTTTCCTCAGTTCGTCCAGCATGGTGATGAAGGACCTGGCTGATGGTAATACGTGTGCACTGTCTGGAACACAAACACAAGTCAGTCCTGCTGGGGGCTCCCATTGCTTTATCACGGAATGGCTTGGGTTGGAAGGAAACTTCACTGAGTTTCAATGCCCTGCCATGGACAGGGCTGCCAACACTAGATCAGAGTGCCCAGGATCCCATTCTGTTGGCAAATACCGCAGCATAGTCACAAAGATACATGCTTGCTGATGTTGGCCTGCACAGCGACAGCTTACAAAATATTATTAAAAGAGAAAAGAAAAAGACCTGCTGGCCTCCACAGCACACCCACTGATACGCTGTGGAAAAGCACAGCACCGCTGTGGTGTCTGTCCTCACTTCCTTCATGCTCATCTGCAAAGCTGACTGATAACCTTAAAACTCAGTCAGTCGCTAGAGACAGCGCGGAACCCCATCGTCTGAATCACAACGAAAGATGACGCAGACACGAGGTGAGGCTGGGTGAGCCTGCGCTGCAGAGCCTCAGCTGGACACCAGCCCTCGGCTGTGCACTCACCTCTCTCTCTCTCGCTCACTGGTGCTTTTTGCTACACCGTGTGCAGGGTGGGACGATGAAAGGCTGTGTGTGCCCTGGCACCTGGCAAGCTTGCTGCTGGGCGATGCTCAGCCTGGCCTGGGTGGTGCCACACCTTCACCACAGGCACTGTGCTTGGGTTGGCATGCAGCGAGTGTGGCCTGAGGTCTTCCCCTGCTAGGCGAGAACTGGAAGGCTTGCAGCCTTGAAGGGAGCTTACAAACAGGAGGAGACTGACTTTTTATGTGTTCTGAGAGTGATAGAAAAAGGGGGGGATGGCTTTAAAATCAAAGATGAGAGATTTAGTTTAAAAGCTAGGAAGAAGTTCATCACTCAGGGGTTGATGAGGCACTGGCACAGGTTGCCCAGAGAAGCTGTGGGTGCCCCATATCTGGAACAGGTGAGGTTCCTCTGTTTATTCAGCCAAAAGCAGAGGAGGCTGAGGGGAAAATTCAAGGCAGCTACAGCTCCTCCCAGGGAGCAGGTGGGGTTAGGGAAAAGGTCTGCACCAGAGGGGTGGAATGTAGGGCATGGAACAGGCTGACCGGGACAGTGGGCACAGCCCTGGGCTGCTGGAGCTCAAGGAGTGTTTGGACACTGCTTTGAGACACGGGTCTGTGTTTTGAGCCATCCTGTGGGGAGCTGGACTCCATGGCCATTGTGGGTCCTTCCCCACTGGAGTGTTCTGTGACAGTGGGAGGAGTGAAAAAGATCAAGTTTGAAGGAGTTGCTGATGCACATTCAAGCACAGTATGCATCAGAGGTACAAAGGTGTCTTGCTACAGAGCCCTGAAAACTACACCAGGGTCACACTGCCAGAGTTATTTGCCCAGGAATTCCAGGACGTAAGCAGACGTTGCTGCTGACGTCAGCCTAGGTGTTGCCTAAGAAAAAACAGAGAGAGTTGAAGGCATCTTCCAGAGCCTTTTGGTCTTAGACTTGCATGAAGTTGTAGCAACACCTTTAATGACTTCTAAGAACTGAGCCACAGAGCCAAATCTTTCAAGATGCTGAGAAGCCTGACATCTCTGTGGTCCCACTACACCTCATCCAGGTGGCTGACTTGACCAGATAGATAGAAGTGCACTGTGCAACTGGGAAGTGTTACTGTGACAACCTGGGAAACACAAAGCATGAGATAGATCAGTGCTGGAGGGGAAGCAGAGCAAGGCAGAGCAATTCTTTAAGCACAATAGATGGATTTGAAAAAGGCCAAAGGCAGGATAGGAAGGAACAAGCATATGTAAATTCACCACGGCTTCTCCATCTTGTTCTTGAAGCTTGGACTTAAAGAACAAATATTTTTGGAAAAGAGCTTCACTATGAAGTATCATATACATCTATTTCTCACAGCATCCTATTGACAACGTGTGTGGTTCAGACCAAGGAACTAGAATCTATAAAGCAGATGGATTGAAAACGCACTAAGCTGTAAGGAAGACAACTGTATTTAAACTCCTAAATAACAAAAGTAGTGCAGTGCAACAGCAGCAGCAGTGTCAGAACACCACTTTGATCAGTTCCACTGTTAATTCTAAGAAATCTTACTTCCTTTTGAAGATTTCTTTTAAAACCCCTCTCCCACCCACAGACAGTTTTCAGTTTTCCCCTCAGATCTCAGAGGAAAAAAAAGCCACAGTGCATCAATTCTTTCACCTTACCCCTGCTGAAGTTTTGGTTTTGTTGCGAACACTGATGTCTCAAGTAGAGAAATAGCTGGGACCTGCACCCACAGCCTCAAGGAGGACTGTAAATGGACAGTCTGTTCTTCTGCCTGGTGTTGCCCTGCTCACAGAGTAAAATCTGACTATGATGCAAGTGGTACTCAGCACGCTGAGCAAAGCAGACTGCTTCAGGAGTTCAGACTTGGGAACCCCAAACGTCCATCACCAGTGGAAATAGATACTGATGCCTGAGCAGCAGGGTATGCTAGCATGCACGTAGCAGCAAACCTGGGTAGGCATTTCCCTGCAGCTCTAAGAAAACTGTTTTCTTGATTCAGAAAGTTCAGTAGAAGTTTATGCCTGAACTTTTGCTCTGCTAGAAATAACCACCGAAATAACAGTTCATTGCTTCCAGCTGGAAACCAAATTCTCTGCAATAGGAGACAGTTTATTTGGAGGTGGGGAAATACTCTTGGTTATACTTCTCGTTTCCTACAGAACAATTCACAGCACTGTACCTGCTTCTCTCATTTACTTTTTTGAGGGACCCATTTTTGCAATACCCACATTTTTCAGCAGTGTAAGTGCAGACCTGCTGTAGCCCATGTGGATTACAGGGAGCCCAGGGCTCTCATCTCTGCTCAGACAATTCAGCAGGTTGGGTACAGTAAGGGCGTGCCTCCTAGGCCAAGGGTAGGGTTAACTCGCCAGGTGCCAGCATTCACCATGCCCGCCTGAAACCACAGCCCCACTTGGGGTATGCAAAATGAATTCAGCAGTCCTTCCTATTATCTTAAGGCTTCAAATGAGAAGTGAAATTGACTTCTGGCGTGCTTTACAAGATGTCCTATTGAGTTGTGGTGTTTTTTAAACACATTAGGATCTCAAAAGAAATGTTTTCCTGTACTGCTGCAGACAGTAGAGGGAAAACAAACTATTAAGAAGTGAGATATTTCAGAAGAGCATGTTGGGCTTTCAGGGAGAAACCCCTGCACCTGCTGCCAAAACTCCACGGGGTCACCAGGTAGATCTGCTGCTGTATCTGTGACAAAGATCCACAACTCAGTTTGTTTCTCAAATCAGAACAGATAAATTTAATGAGTAAGAGATGAACAGAATCAGCTGCCAATGCAGATTCCTCTGCTACTAAGAAGAGGAAAAAGAAAAGACATTCACAGCGAAGGGTAAATAAAACCATCAACCCATATGCCTAATATTTTTAAATGTCTAGGCTTGGAAATAATTATCATCAACATTAAAGGCTAAGAACAACACAGTGAGGAAACACAACCAGATGACTTCAGAAAAATGAGCATCACTTATCTGAATTCAGGCTGTATTTTTGCATGCTTCTGGTAGACGAGAACCTGCTACGTCCTGTTTGCAGCATTTACATAAAAGATTAATCACTGCTTCACCAAAATACAGCAAGAGTACTTCTTTCAGGATCTTATTATCATCTTTGATGCCAAGAAAGTTGTGGGGTTATGTTTAGAGCAGCAGATGCATGTGTCCTGCACGTAGCTTGTACTTTTTTCCAGGTAGGGCAGGACAGCGTGGAGCTCAAACACAGATTTGGAAGCGATCACTGACAGAGATTAACTCCCAAATGATGCTTTTGCTATATTATCAGAGCTGCTGATCTCCTCCTGACTTCCAACACTGCAAGTCTTATTTCAAAAGCAAGTAAACTGACACTTATTTCCCTTCAACAGAGCTTTTTCTTTTGTATATGCAGAATATCAAATCATGGCCTTACTTGACCGCTCAGATTTATAACTTCATAACCAGAAACCTAAAGCCAAGATTGCAACCAACCACAAAACAAATTTATAAGAAATAACACACCAAAAGCCCACACTACATTATTCTCAAGGCTTTTGAAACAACTTCTTAATGCAAGACTAAAACAAACCAGACGATTCAAGGCTTGAGGGCCTTGGTCTTTACCCCATCCCACACTACAACAACCCACAACAAAAAGTTTCAGTTGGGCAGAGCTGCTGAAAGCAGCAGCTCAGCACAGGTGCCTCTACAAACAGGCTACCCAGTGGTGCAACCTGACAACAGAATGGCTTTCAGACCCACATCAAGGCTAAGGAAAAGCTGTTCTGCAACCTGAAGGCACTGGGTGTTACTAAATGGTGTCTCGTGACATTGCTTTTAGATGCATTAACTGGTGTCCTACATATGTTCTACGTGCCACAACAATGCAAACCTGTTATGAAGGAAGCTCTGGTGACACTATTTCAAATGCAAAACATTGCTGGTTCTTCAGAGCACCGAGTCACAAATCTACCTTCATTCTGGGATCAAAAGCCTTCCTCACTCTCCTTTAAAAGCAGTCAGTGGAATGGTTACAGATATGGCTTTGCCTGGGAGCAATGTGTGCCCTTACAGATCTTACCAAGGTTACATACCTTCGTAGGAAAAAAAAAAAAAAACCCACCACAGTAGGCACCATTAATATTAGGAAAATAAAGCTATACATTCTGATGAATTTCCAAGAGTGTTCTGTAAGCTACTGACTCTTGCTTGAGGCGTTTTCAAGAAGAGCCTTCATACTTTCAAGTTTGCATCACTACCATGGCTGTTGTACGGGTAACATCATTAAAAACTGACGCATGCCTACTACCAACCATTTGCAAAAGACAGGCTTTTTCTCACTGCCAAGAAAACCCCAACTTTGCTTAAAAAAAAAAAAAACAAAACATAAAACCACCAAATGAACCAACAAAAACCACAACAGCCATAGTATGATACAAAATAGTAAAGATAACCTGCAAATCAGAGCAGGCTCATGAAGCTAATCAAAACCTCACCAGAATATAAAGCCAGAGTCCTCCCAAAATGCCCCGTGTTCTGTTTTGATCTCTATCTGGGACGCCTGTTGATTCTTTATGCGCTTTTTTCTCTGTTTCTTAGCAGGTTTTTTTTTAAGCCTTTCATCTTTATTAGGTCTTGATTTCTCCTCATTTACTAAGTCTACATCAGGTTTAATTCGCTTTCGTTGCTTTCTTTCTTTCTCCAAATCTGCACCTTCACTATCTTCCTTTCTTTTCAGTTTTGAGTCTTCTTTCTTACACCTCAACTCTTGGCTGATGTATTTTTTCTCCTCAGTATATTCCACCTGAAGGTTCTGTTCTTTTCTGTAGGAGATGCTAAACGTTTCAGCGAGCACAAGTTTGCAATACTCTTTAGATTCTACAGCTGACAGACCAAAGCCATCTGTGGTGGCAGCTGCCCCAGATGCTTGCCCTTCTACACAGTGTGCTGTGTTATACTGACAATTTGCTGTATTTTCTTGTGCATGCTCACCAGCTGATGAGCAACGGGGTGATCTGTTTTTCCCAGTATTTGTAGGTGTCCGGGTTTCTGAGAAAAGGCTGGAATGCTGGTCTTGTTCACAGATAAAGGCTGAAGGCTTAACCTCACCAAGGCTTCCATCTTGAAACTCTTCTGCTATTCTCAAATCCACTCTTTCCTCAAGACATGTAGCTTCCTGAGCTTGAAAGGAGTAGTAAGTTTTCTTTGATCTCTTTGTGAGACTGCGAATCTTTGTCGCTCTGCATAAAC
This sequence comes from Tetrao urogallus, assembly GCF_951394365.1. Classification (NCBI taxonomy): domain Eukaryota; kingdom Metazoa; phylum Chordata; class Aves; order Galliformes; family Phasianidae; genus Tetrao; species Tetrao urogallus. Next base: position 65,903,961 of record NC_136817.1, read on the forward strand.
TGGATAGAAAGAACAGTTACTAATACTGATCAACTTGCTTAGGATCTGTTGAGTTAGCCATGAAGGCAGAGAGACATGCATAATAAAACTATTTCTAGAGCTACAAGAAAGGACCTATTCCAAGTGTGCTGTCCTGTGTATCTACATGAAACCTCTAACACAAGATTCTATCTGCAAAACTCAACTGAAGTTATAGGGAATACATTCAGTCACACTGCTGTTATGCTATACTGCACCTTCACATAAAATATGCCTTCCCAACCACGCCTAACAGGAGTGAAATTTTGATATTTGGCCCTAACCAAAGAGCAATCTCAAAAAGGCAGTGATAAAAGGTGTGCAATTGATATTCCACGGTTAAGAAAAGCTACAATCTCTTCTTTAGGTTAAAGGGAAAGGAAGAGCTATCATCTATCCCAAACAACATCTGACACCAAACACAAGATGCATGATGAACCCTTAATGTGACACAGTCTATGGAGACTTTCCAGTATTAGAGCCTTAGTTACTGTCAATAGGAATCTTAAAGTTCAGACCATTTCCCAAAAGACTGACTAAGCACAGAAGACACTGTGCCAAAATAGGTGCTACTGTTTCCAAAGAAGCAAATATTTGGGGATAGAAAAGTATGTGAAAAAACCACAACTTCCAAAACCTTTTCTGTGAGCTGCCATTGAAGATGCAAGTGTGGCAACTCCGAGACAGAACATCAGACATAAGCAGAAATTTAAATGGACAGTCACTCCTAAAGACAGTAAAACTAAACAGAATCAAGTGGAAAAAAACCCAACAAAATAATGATAAAAACCAGTAACTTGAAGGTCTTCGACAGCACACAACAGGGCTAATAAAGAAGCAAAGTCTTTCATAGGAACTTGAAAGCATGTGCTACAGGGTAACAAAAGGCTTCCTGACTTACCTGGTCTTGTGCTTTTTTCCTTGCATGTGGGACTGGTACTCATGTATAGTTGTAAGTATAACGTTGCAAACAGGGCACATGTAATGGCCAAGCCCAATCACAGAAAAGAAGGAACCTGTAGGTTAGAAAGACTACAAATGAAGGCCAAATCCAAAGCATCTCACAATAACATGTAATATCAGGTTCCCCAAAACAGCTCCAGAAGAGATACAAAGACTCTGCTCAAGGTAACTCAATTTTACACACCAACAGCATTCATAAATGGAGCTGCACTGCTGCAGTGTAACCATTCTTCAAACATTGAGGAAGTTGTCAAACACTGTGTTATGATACACCATGCAGAGACTTTGACAGATCTAAGATCAGGTCAGATGAGGAGAACCTTATGCCTTCCAGGTCATCACGTTCTCCCGTCCCACACTCTGCGAAGATTTAAATGTAATAAACAAACAAAACAGCAAATAATGTTTTCCCCAACACAAACCCAGGAGCTTTACACATTAGCAAAATGCAGCACGGATTCCAATGGACTGCTGCATTGAACAAAATAGATATTTACTCTTTTGTCTGGTGGATGAAAAGCTGGACAGGATGCAGCAGTGTGCACTTGCAGCCTGGATTTCCAACAGTACCCTGGGTTACATCGAAAAAGGGGTGGCCATTTTAAGGCACATCTGGAGCTGTGAGTCCAGGCCTGGTGGCCCCAGCACATGAAGGATGCAGAGCTGTTGGAATGGGTCTGATGGAAGGCTTAGAAGAATCAGAGTCATAGAATTGCTCAGGTTGGAAAAGACCTTCAAGATCAAGTCCAACCACAACCTAACCACATGACCCTACTGCTAACCTAACTCATATTACCCACTGCATTACATGTGTCACAGAAGAGAATTTTATCCTTCTTGTAGATACATGGAATCAGGGGAGATTTTTGAAGGAATCTCCAAGGGAATGATTTGCCATTTTGTAAACTATTGAATTATCTCACTTGTTATCCTTTAATGCCACCATGGTAGATCACAGAATCACAGAATTGTAGGGGTTGGAAGGGACCTCTAGAGATCATCGAGTCCAACCAGATCAATTTAATAGAAATAGATTAACATGCCTCTAAGTTATCTTACAAAAAGAAAAGGCTGCAGGTCCTACTCTCCTTTTAAATCTGTTGTTTAATAGCATTCAAGAAGAGTGAGTCCTTAATATTAAAGCTTTTTTTTTTTAAAAAAAGTGGATTGTTACCAAGGATAGAGATATGTTTTTATTTTGCTGCCTAGTCAATCAATAATACTGCTAAACATAAAATTAAAATGAAAATCTAGTTTCCTGACCTCATGTTTGTCACTGGTAGGTCACAGAAAGAACTCAAAAGGAACTGGTATAGAAAAGGTGTGAAAGAACTTCCTTAATCCTCAGAAACATTATCTGAAAGAATGGTTTTTGAGAAGTCACTTTTCTGCTTTCAAAATTGTGCTTCAGCACATAGGCAGAAATGATTGCTTCAATCACAATTCCAAAGAACTGAAACTAAACTGTTAATTTGGTTCAGTTCTTTATTCAAATGTCACATTCATCGTCTTCTGTTATACAACTTCATACCAAATGTATTGTAATATCTTAAGTCTGTTACATGATATCTTTTCTATTTCACATCTTGTGTTTAATTTTTCTCTCTCTCAGAGGTAATAATGTTGGCACACAATAGTGTGTGTAACAGCTCTATTTATCATGCAATCTGTTAGTGCATACATTGTAAACTAGAAGACAGTAATGGGGCCTTTGAAGGCTTGAGAATAACAACCATTTAGGAAACAAGTTTCCTTGTGGGGCAAGACTGAAACAATTACAGCTATCAGGTTGGTGAACAAAGATTAAGGGAAGGCATGAATGCAACAAAAAGGAAATGAACAATTCAATTTTTATGTCTGCTTCTTGCTCTGCGCAGAATGAAGAGAGACACTGCAGTCATAGGTGTTGATTTCAGTGTCAGTAAAGGGGTTTAAGATCAAGAAGGTAAAGCTCAAGAATTCTTGGGAAATGTTTGCTGTGGAGGTTGTTGTGGAGTTTCTAGCACAGAAGGTCTTAAGATTGATTTGATCCTGGCCTTGGAGTTAAGAAACTGAGCTATTTTTTATCATCTCTTTGACTTGACTCCAGTGAGTCAAATTACGGATTAGTGTCTCAAAGTCAATAGGAAATATCTTCCCATCTTAAATTGCCAGAGACAAAGAACTTCAGGATGGCAAACTAAACAGAAAGGAGGAACTGAACTTGTTAGCCTTCTCCTTTGCTACAGGACATTTCCTTGCAAACATCAGAGCTGCCCCTTGAACACTCAAGCTGCCCTCACTTTTTCACGTTCTGCTTACCAGTTGTTCTGGATTCTCTAGGGACAGGCTGGATTCCCAGCTCCTCCATTATCTTCTTCCGTGCTGCATTTTTTCCATGTTTTTTACCAACATAATGTTCCTGTGCTGAGAATGGACTATTGAAAGGAACACAGCAGAGCCAGCAGTAGTTCAGATCCAAGCTTGCTTTTGGAGACGATGAAGGCATCTCAGTTTCTGAAGGAACAGAAAACTCATTATTAGATACCTGTATTAATATCTATGTGTTTGATGGCTGGTCATTCTAAGGTCCAAGAAGAAAGCTTTACCCTACAGAGGGCGATTCAGAGCACATTTGCTATGCTCAATCCTGAAAGCAACTCGCATAGCACTCACACCAGTTCACTGTTGCTTGTAGACTAATTTTTTTTTTTAATTAAATATGCTAAGTTTGGACCTCACTTAATATTCAGAGCAACAGTAAACACGTCCATCAATAATCAGAAATATTTGCCTTTAGTTAGAAAGATAAGAAACTTGAAGGCAGGCTTCCCTAGCTTCAAAGCTCTACAGGGTAGTCACAATATTTCTGTCACCTAAGGAGTTACCACATGACAGCTCTGTGACTTAGGCAGAAAGGAGAAGCATACAGACATGCAGGTGTAGGACAACACCTCTTTATATCTGTTGCAGAAGGTGACAGGAAAATACACGCAGTGCAAACTTAGTTCTTACCAGAAACAGGTTGCATGCTCCGTTCTTCCATCAGGCCTCTCCTTTCTGCTAACTGCCTCAGCTTTTTAGCATGGATCTTCCCCTGGAGGTGAGACAATGCAACACCTGGGGAAACCAAAGTTATGTTGCAGATATTACAGTACTTATTCTCTACTATCCTTGTTCCATCCATCTGAAATTAAGCAAAGGCAAGCTCAGTTACACAAGCATTCACTGAAGGACAAGAAAGCACTTCAGATCACCGTGAAGAATAGTCACCTGAAAACTGGTACAATCCATTATTTCTTTCTTTTTGTCATGCCTCATTCTCTCATCCTTCCTACCATGACTTTGGACATAAAAATAAACATTCTGAGCATGCTTTCTGCCCTGAAAAGAAACTAGAATTACTCCTGCTCTATTAATAGGGGGCCAAGAAGTGGTATATCCAGCAACAGGAATCTCATTCATCCAAAACAGGTCTGAGGATTCAATAGCCCAAGTATCTGATATTGGGTGTTATGCATACCTCCTTCATCTGTGATTACTTTTTAATTCTTAGATGCTCTCTCAACACATAACCTTCCATCTCTTGCACTTTTATAGTGTACTTACCCACACGTCACACTATACACAGGTAACCCACAAAACCAAACAAGTGATTTGTCCTCTCTAATTTAATCTGATGATTTCCAAGAGTCTGGTAAGGATTCTGAGAAGCAACATTAGGAAATCTTGACAATATTAACATGAGAAAGAGGTGCTACCATACTTGACTAGACAACATCAGCAAACCTGGAAAAAAAGAGTCTTATTTTCATATCAATTCATCCTGAAGTTCTGATTTCACCATTACAATCACATCTGTTATGCTCAACTGGACTTGGATCCTGGAAACAGAAATTCCAGCTGAGGGTCTGAACTCTGTACTTCTGACAGTACAAGTGCTGCTCAACATAAATCAAAGTAAGGAAGCATTACACCTTACAAGACCTGAATACCAATTCATGAGAATGGCAAAAAAGACTCCTGAGAGCAACTGACATTTTAACTTCAGCAAGAAAATGAAATGTCTGTACCTGCAAATTTTTAGGATTAAGTTTCAAAATAAAGCTCACTTTCCTATGTCTATAGCACCGTCCCAAGGCATACACTTGTTCCAAGAAATGCCTGCAGCATGATTCATACAACTTGCCTTGTGAAGACACTGCAGACATAGCAGCATGTGTGTATTGCTGAGTAAAGCATCAGGAGCACAACCCCTACTCTCTATAGTTAGCACTGCCCCATGCCACACTTCTTGCAGGTGATTGCTCTTCACTACCACTGAACCCACATCATTCACAACCTTCAAGTCTGGCTAATGTCTAAGCCCAGCATAAGCTTTGGGAAAGGCTTTAAGCAGCCTTTTCTAACACCATACAGAAACCTCAAACAAACCAAAGCCCCAGTACTTGCTAGGAGAAATCCTCTCGTCCAGGCTACCTCATAGTGTGACATCCTTTGGGATTCAAACGGCAGCACCGCACAGCAAACCCTACAGAAAGTGTCTGTGAACAGGTGGTGCCTTGTTGCCTCATCTAATATTTCATCTGAACATCCTGGAAAAAAAAAAAAAAAAACAACAAAAACCAGTCAGGAGACAGGACAAGATACACGTGCATGCCTTTGCTTGCAAAACATTGACCACTTGAATATTCACACACAGCAGATGAGGGAACCAATGTTCATCCACTGAATCACACCATGCCTTGTTGTAGCCTCAGAGCAAGGCTGTAAAGCCACCTCCACCTCCCTACATACAGAGGTATTGCTCTTGTGGACTGAAAGAATATTACTGTGCATGTACTTGGTCTTCAAGTGCCTTAAAATCAAGGAAGATAAAGCTTCATTAGGTTTTCTGGTCATACTCTCAGATATACTAGACTAATGGCCTAAAATACAGGAAGTATTGTGGTTAGACTAGGTCACACACTCAAATATGGGAATACATTTTAAAGAAGAGACGTAAAGAAAGTCAGGGAGCAGCTCAGGGCATGAGATAAGGCCAAGAGGTCTCAGAAGCTTGCAAAGGTTGCACCCATTTCCCACACACCGATTTATTTCTTTTAGTTATATGGAGAAAAACTGCTCTAATGAGTGCCACATTCAAAATGGGTATGGAAATACCTCTGTCTGGGCATGGCTTACCATTGCTCCTTGATACATGAACACATTTCCTAATAAAAGCCTTATTTTCAGGAGTTACAATGACCAGGTAACTACTCCTTGGAAGCTGTTTTCTGTAGCGTGAGTCATCCAGCCATATTCAATATTCTACAGTTACTGATTTATACAGGTCACCCCTTCAAGCATGGGAGTGAAAGATGGACACAATTAACAGGATTTGGTCCATGCAAGAAAACCTAAAATTACTTGGTTCCTGGCATTAGTTGAAAACTTATCTTGCTCCTGAAATGCATGAATTGCCATAAAGCCCGTGATCTCATAACTTCAGACCCAAACCATATGAAAATCAGTACATATAAACGTATTCTTATTATTCTCTGTAGTCTTAGCTGCTTTTCTGGCAAACATATTTGCCCTGCACTTTGCATTCCTCTTCTGTCTTACAACAAACTGCATAGGATCATAGAATCCTTAGAGTTGGAAGGAACATTTAAAGGCCACCCAGTCCAGCTCCCCTGCAAGGGACACCAGAGCTAAAGCATGTTGCTCAGGGCCCTGATCCAGCCTCACCTTGAAAGCCTCCAGGCATCCAGCACATCTCTGGGCAACCTGCGCCAGTGCCTCACCACTGTTAACATAAAAAATATTTTCCTTGTATCTAACCTAAATCGACCCTCTTTGAGCTTGAGACCATTTCCCCTTGTTCTATCACAACAGACCCTGCTAAGAGTCTGCCCCCTTCTTTCCTGTAGCTCCCTTTAGATACTGACACACCATTATCAGGTCACCTCAGAGCCTCACCAGCACAGAGCAGAGGGGCAGGATCACCTCCCTCACCCCGCTGGCCACACTTCTTTTGATGCAGCCCAGGATATAGCTGGTTTTCTGGGCTGCGAGGGCACAGTGCTCATTCATATCCAGCTTGCCATCCACCAGCACTCCCAGGTCTTTTTTGGCAGGGCTGCGCTCAATCCTTTCATCCCCCAGGTTGGGGGATGAATTTGCATGAATGCAAGTTCAGGAATAAACCAGTGCAACTCCCACTAAACCCTGACCAGGCTCCAAGTTGTAGATGGCCTTCAGTGTGACCCAGGTAACTGCAGTCCCCTTCACTAAATCACACTGCTCACTTCCAAGGAAGGGTTCAGAACAAGTCTCCTTTTCACTGTGCTTCCAGACCATTTGTGACACACACAAAACTGATCGAGCATGGGGAGATTTATGCCACCACTGTCTGCACACAGCTGCTTCTATGAATAGTAAGTTGAACTTGAGGTTTTCAGCTTTCAGATGCACAAGACATTTTTCCTGGCAACTGAGAGAAATTTAAAAACCAGCTTGCCTTGCTGTTCACAACCACACCATCAGAAACCTGTAGATATTCAAGCAGAGGCCTTGCAGGACCGCTATTTTGACCCTGTCATTTCTGAGCCTCAAAAATTTTTAAATAAAGCTACAGCTATCATCAATTCAGAACTATTCAGGTCAGCTTTGTATCATTAAAATGATGGTTCACTGCAAAACAGACCAGCTACTGCTTGTCAGAGGGACTGCTCCTTAATAAAAAGACAGGAATAAGAACGCTTAAGGAAGCAGAGACAAGATTTCATATATGTGTATATATACATACTTCTTTTTTAACCATCATGCTACACAATAAAGTCAACTGGTAGGTTGCTAGACATCTTCCAGGGCAGCACAAAGAAGTGTAAGAATTTTCTCTGGTTTCTAGGCTCAGAATTCCCACTGACCAGACTGGTACCTTGGTAGGAAGTGGCCACGTTCTCAGTGTCACCTCACTCACAGCGAGGGCTGGCCCTGCGTGACAGAGATTAAGCAGGTAAACTTCTTACCAGGCCTCTCAAATCTTTAATATTAATAACTGCACCACCACACCAGGAATCTCAGCCTGTTTCAGCTCCAGGTTCTTTTCCAGGCAGCCAGAATGTTCCTTAACATATGCAGAACCTCCACAAATATCAGAACAACCATCTCCTTCCCTGGGCTCCAGAGTGAGGTGCCAAGTGTTCCTGATCCCAAATATGCCTCTGTCTGTTATTAATTTTTCTTTCCCAGTTCTTGAGGACACGGAAGACTGAGAGCAGAATCATGTAGTAAGGAAAGAGTACAGGCTAGAGAAATCCCTAAAGGCAAAGACATGAAATTTCAAATTCAAAGTATTAAACCCAGAAGATGACATAGCCAAGTTCTGCCCTCAAGTGCCAGCAGCAAACATAGCATTTCAATGAGAAATAGGTGGAGTCAAGTTCAACAATTACAACTCATCAACAGATGACTTCTGACCCACATTATTCTCTCCAAGGCATGGCCACAAGCAGTGGGGTCACTGCACCTTAGCAGGGTACCATCTGTCAGTCTCAGGCCAGCACCTGACAGTCCATGCTGAAGCCTGTCCCAGCCACAAAGTAAAATCGTTTAATTCAAATCATGTGCACTGCACTACCTCGCTTTAGTCCTCAAGCAGGAAGGGAGGAGCCTGCACACAGTGCATCTCCTCATCTCAGCTGTCCAGCAGTAATTTTATTTGGTGGCAAACTCTACTGCTTGTCATTAGGTGACTGTACTCTTCCTAAATAACAGCATGAAAGATGAACAAAAGCTTGAATTCTTAGAGTATCAGCTGTACAAAACTGAAGGCAGACCGCATTGCTGAAATCCAGCTCCTTTTGGTCACAATACAGCATGCAGACATGGTTGCTATGCAATGGAAGTCAGAAAGCAACCTTGGAAGTAAACGGGAATGGATATCCACAGACATCCAGCTGAGGGAGAGCAGACAAATGTAACAGGCTCTAAAACCCACATCGAACCCACTGAAGTGTGGTATTACAGAACTGAATTCCTGGATGAACCAGATGGATTTCCATTTCTGCAGCTGAGTGAAAGACATTCATCTAATGAAACAATATAGTAGCACTTCATTTTTATTTTCTCAAGTGAGTTTAGTCAGTGTTGTATTTGTATTATTATTCTTTCCCTGTCAAAGCTCAGGGCAGTGCAAAACAAACAAATACCAAATTGGACTCTGTTCTTTGAAAACAAATGCTGAAAAACTGAACTGCCAGTACACTTCTAAAACTAGCTTCACCATCCAAAGCATACAGTTATGATTTTTTCCCCCATAGAATGGTATAGAAAGATAACTTAAAAACATTTACAGGCATCTTCAAACACCACATTCTACCACAAAGCTGACAAAGACATGTGCCTAACCCTGCACACAAGCACAGGCCTATGGAGCATACAACTACACCATCCAAATAAGGGTTAACTATTGCACTGCCCAAACACTGCAAAACTAAACTCAAAACAGAGCTAACCACTTTTTAGCACCGGAGAGACCCATGACCTGCCCTGACACACAATAAGAGGAGCTTACAATTGATGGTAACTGATTGCTCACCCTTTTGCCCAGGGTGAAACAGGAACAGACACTTCGCTGGCTCCCTTGGACAGTGCTGTGGATGAAACAGAAACTGTTTGAAAGCATTAAGATAGAAATACAGTAAATCAATCACCCAGTTCCTTGCTTCTCTTCCTTTTTCTCCCTGCTGGCCCCCAGCCTCCTGTTCCTACTGCCCTCTCTCTCTGATCACCTCAAGGACTTCTGCTCCCTGCATTCCAACACACCCAGCAGAGCCAGATCAGCACAGCTGAAGCAGACTGAAATCAGCCATTCTGCTTTTAGAAGAAAGTTTGCAACTTACTGCAGTAAAAGTGAGTTGATGTTTCAAAACAAGCTAACAAACAAAACCAAAAGCTTAGAATTTCAGAAAACATACTGATGTTACTATTACTTTTAAAAATTTCCATGGGCATATTTAAACCCAGCTGCTCTCATTCAAAGGCAATCAAGATGTTAATTGGCACAACAGAAAGCTGACTGAAGTCTATGTGGGGAGGCTGGTTTCTCTTAAAGTAACATTACCATTAGATTAATTAACTACTGCAGGATAAGCTGTTAGTTTCCTTGCCAGGTATTGACTTATTTCCACAAGACAGCAGCCCTATTTCCCTATTTGCTCCTTGGGTCTCCTAACAAATACCTTTCCCCTATCTTGTATGCAGAGAATGAAGATTTGCAGAATACAAAAGGAGGGAGATAGCATGAGAATGTGCTACATATTGAATCTTGAAAAAGCATGGATGTAAACTACAGATTAACTGCACATTTATAGGTATCCAGTGTTCATACCTTCTTGCCACTGAGCCAAAAGAAACCCCTTGAAAAAAAACATCCTTCCCCCCTAAAAAAATATGTGTTTTAAAAGCATCTGGGTGTGCAAACAAATTAGCAAAAAATGTTGCCATAGAAAATTTCCAAGGCCAAAAATTATTTCTAGTTTTGTATTTAAGAAATGAATACCTCCCCTCCTTCCCCTAACAAGTATATAAAACCAGAAATTTTCAGTGATGTTCACATCATATCTCTGTTTGGCATAGGTTTGAAGAGAGACCTGCATAGACTGGGTCAATAGGCCAAGGTTAACTGTATGAGTTTCAACAGGACCAAGTGTCAGGTCCTGTATTTTGGTCAGAACAACCCCAGGCAACCCTACAGGCTTGGGGAAGAGTGGCTGGAAAGCTGCCTGATGGAAAGGAACCTTGGTGTACTGATGGACAGTCAGCTGAATACGAGCCAGCAGTGTGCCCTGGTGGCCAAGAAGGCCAATGGCATCCTGGCTTGGACCAGGAATGGAGTGGTGAGCAGGACGAGGGAAGTCATCCTGCCCTGTACTCGGCATTGGTGAGGCTTCACCTTGAGTACTGTGTTCAGTTTTGGGCCCCTCACTGCAGGAAGGACATGGAGGTGCTGGAGCAGGTCCAAAGAAGGGCAACAAGGCTTCTGAAGGGCTTGGAGAATGTGCCCTAGGAGGAGAGACTGAAGGAACTGGGGCTGTTTAGTATGGGGAAGAGGAGGCTGCGGGGAGACCTTACTGCTCTCTTCCAACACCTCAAAGGTGACTGCAGTGAGAGCAGGGTTGATCTCTTCTCACTGGTGACAGGTGACAGGATGAGGGGAAAAGGCCACAAGTTGTGCCAGGCGACGTTTACATTGGATATCAGGAAAAACCTCTTTACAGAAAGGGTTGTTAAGCACTGGAATAGGCTTCCCAGGGAGGAGGTTGAGTCACCATTCCTGGATGTGTATAAAAACCATTTGGATGTGGGCTCAGGAACATGATTTAGCAGAGGGTTGTAAGAGTTAGGGTAGTGTGGTTGGGTTGTGGTTAGACCGGATGATCTTTAAGGTCTTTTCCAACCTGGGTGATTCTATGATTCTATGATTCTATGAAGTGGCAACCATATAATGATAGAATCATATCATAGAATCATAGAACATCCTGAGTTGAAAAGGAGCACAATGCTCATCCAGTTTCAACCCCCTGCTATGTGCAGGGTCACCAACCAGCAGACCAGGCTGCCCAGAGCCACATCCAGCCTGGCCTTGAATGAAATATGTATATATATAACCAGGGATCCTTGCTGTGTCTGGCTCAAAATATTCTGAAGTTCAGAAACAAGACAACTCAGTTCAAAAAGTGTAAGCGAAAAAATTAATTTAAACCTAACCATAACAAGAGCATGTTCATAACTTGTCCCTTTGAGTATACACACTGGCACAGCTTTTTTCCCCCAAAAGCCGGCTGCTTAAAATAGCTGTCAGTTTTTAAGCTAAGAGTGATTAATTCCTCTGGAGTTATTTCTGTTCAACAGAGTACTACTAAATTTAACTGACAGTGGGGAAATCTGTTGTTAATGGATGTTTCAAATATTTCACAAAAGGCCATGTTTATGCATTGTTATTTAGGCTGGCTTGGTGTTTTTCAATATCTGAAGTGTGTGGAGGGCTATAAGAAAGAAGACTCTTTAGCAGGGTCTGTTGTGGAAGGACAAGGGGGAATTGTTTCAAACTACAGGAGAAGAGATTGGATGAGAGATTCCTCATTGGATATGAGGAAAAAGATTTTTACTGTAAGGCTGGTGAAGCACTGGCACAGGTTGCCAGAGAGGTGGTGGATGCCCCATCCCTGGAGACACTCAGGGTCAGGCTGAATGGGGCTCTGAGCACTGTGATCTAGCTGTAGGTGTCCCTGTTCATTGCAGGGGAGCTGGATTTGATGCCTGTAAGGGTCCTTCCCAACTCAAACGATTCCATGAATCGAACAGTCAGTGCTTAAAAGCACGAACCAAAGCCTTTCAAAACACAAATACTGTATACCCATTATGAATGATTTGACATTCCTGGAAGCTCAGCACCTTTTTCACCCCACTTGCTAGATCTTTAGCAGGATGACGTCCCACAGATTTTTTTGGAAGGAGAGGACATGGAACTGAGATGTGACAGGAACTTTCCATCTGCAAGATTGATTTTCAGAGCTCTGTCACAGATCCGAGGTATGAAAGTACCCTGTTGGGCAGCCTACTCTCGGAAGTATGACATTGGCTTATGAAGCTAGAAGAAACTTTCTGAAGAACTGAAGGCCAGCTTTTAAGAGCTCAGAGCGACTTTGGACTTGTCAGACATCTTGCCTGCTCTTACACACCTGGGACACAGACAAGTCTCCCACTGCACTTTGCTCGTTAATTTCTGCTTTGGGTTCAAATTCTCATTACTTTTAGCTACGGGCATCACACAAAAGGGAACACATCACACATTTCACAGAGGGAACAGCGCAAGTGCATTCCTGTCACTTCCACCATCATGATGTGTATTGCAGGGAGGACACGAAACAGCCGCTTCTCTTCCAGCAGGATCTTGAGAGAGCGGTGTGTTACACATCTAGCTTACACGGGGCAGAGATTTGAGGCTGGAAATGAAATACACAAGGTTGTAACACACTGATGGATACCCCAACATGTGAGGCAGCCTCCACACGGGGGTCCTGTGGGTGACAGCTGGCTCAGAGCCTCGCCTTTTCCACACGGAGCTTCGCACCCTCACTTACAGCCCCTGGGACGGCGGGTGCGATCACACGAACCCCGCCGCCGCCGCTCACCTCGCCCTTGGGGCTGCCGCCTTCGGAGCCTCTTTGCGGGCCAGGGCCGGCTATAATTGAGCTCTGAAGGCCAGCATATCTCAGCGCTCTCCTCCCACGGCCCAGCCCAGCGCCGCTTCATCCTGAGGGCCGGTTAAACCCCCTGCACGGCCGGCCCGCCCTCCGCCTCCCCTCAGGGCGCGCAGCCCGCCCCGCGCCCCGCCCAGAGCGCCCGCATCGCCGCCCGTGCTCTGTGGCGCTGAGGATCTGGACGTGACTGCTGCAATTAAAAGTCAGACTGCTTTCAGCGGCTGATTGCTTCTGCTGATTTGTATGCACCGCACAGAATAAATATGAGGAGGTTCGTGCAGCCAGCTCTGTCAGCCTCAGTGGGAGCTGGAGTCGTGTGGTTCTAAGGAAATGTTGCTAATAATCACATGAGCACCTGGATCATGAGTCCATAGAGTTGTGGATTGATATTGTTTGTGCTTGGCACGCTCAGGCAGACTGTAACTCAGGATAATGGAACTGAAGTGTGGTACTTCATTTGCAGGAAAGGAAATTTGCCAGAAGCTTTTCAGAGATGCGAAGCAGTTCGGAGACTGTCTTGAAGTGGACAGCAATAGTTCCCGTGTCTTTGGCTAGGCAAAACATTTCTTTTACAGCCAAGCGATGCACAAGAGTTATCCTCCTTGCCTCCCTGTGCCTCGCTTTCCCTGTTAATCCGTTCTGTTTTTCTGTACAGCAAAGAGGTGTTAGAAGAGCAAATAATGACATTTGTGTGACGTATCTGTATCTGCTTCCTTTTCCAGAAGGAAACAATCAGGTTTCCCAGCAGTGGGAAGTTGAGATGGCCAAGAACCAGCCTCACAAAATGCTATTAGAGGAAAAAAACATAAAAGCTAAATGAAAATCTAAACTGGGATCAATTTCTATAGCGAGATTAACTGCTGTATGTGGAAGCCTTCCTTTTTACATACACTGCCTGCTGGGGACAGAAGACAAAGCAAGGGACTGGGTTCTCTCTGGTTGTCCTGCATCCCCCTTTTACATTAGAGTGGGGCAAATTCTCTGATAGAATCACAGAATGACCTGGTTTGAAAAGGCCCACAATGATCATCTAGTTCCAACCCCTTGCCATGTGCAGGGTCACCAACCACCAGACCAGGCTGCCCAGAGCCACATCCATCTTGGCCTTGAGTCATCTCTTCCAGTGTTGGAGGTAAGAAGCCCTCAAATGTTTTGTAATCTCAAAGTATTTATTGCATCCAGAAATGTGCAAATATCTAAATGTCCTTCTTATTTCTGCAGCTCGTGCCAAACCACTGCTGCTCTTCCAGCTCCTTCCACGCTGCTCTGTGTGCTTGCTGCTAATGTTTAGGAAGTGACGCTCCTTTTCCAGGCTCCAGTGGCAATGGAAGAGGCAGAGGATTGCAGGGCACGTGTTTCGCTGCTCTCCCTGCCTCTAAACACACTGTCCATCTCTTAGAGGGTAAAAATAAAGCAGCATTGTTTAATTTCTGGAAAAAGCCAGATGACAGTGGAAGGGGTCAAAAATACACATACCAGCACTCCCTATCCCACTGTCTCAGCTGTTGCTTCCTGAGAGACAGAAGCATGTGGTTGCTAAAAATACCCTTGCAAAGAGAATACATTCCCTCTCCAATGGGAGTGTATAAATTAGTCTGAGTCCTAACATACACAACTACTTGTGGCTGGGAGAAACAATTCCAAACGTGTTTTTTGGAGGGGGTTTCCTAAGAAGCAGAAGACCCGGCCCTGTGTAGGTCGGCAGTAGTGCGTGGAAGATCTCCTCCTGCCTTTCGTGCTCCCACCCCCTCTCCCTCCTATGGGATACGGTGCAGCTGGGGGTGGGGGTAGGCCAGCCCTTTTATAAACGTGGTCTTGTGGCAAGGCGAAGTTGACAAGGGTGACAGAAGATTTGGCTCACTGCTCATACCTGGGAATGACCAGAGGGGGAATGGAATCAGTTGAAGTGTTCACGACTGAAGGCAAAGGCAGGGGCTTGAAAGCACAGAAGGAATTCTTGCCCGGAGATGTCATCTTTGCAGAGCCAGCCTACGCTGCTGTGGTTTTTGATAGGTAAGAGAAAAGGACTTGTAAAACAGAGTTCAGAAGTCATCTCAATGCGAAATTCATCTGGCTGGGTGGGTGAAAGCTTGAAAGTGTCTGGACAGCATCAAGAGGGGTGCGAAGGGAAGTTAGAAACACTTTTGTACTTATGCACTCCCAGCTTACAGTGATATCATTCCCAGGGCTCAGAGCTGTTTTTTCACTTTATATACATGGCACAATCTGTTTTCAGGATGTGAGCTTGCAAGGTGCTCGATTCTGCCTGCTTTTGCCAAATGCAATGAAAGTTGCGTGTGTTCAGTGCCTCACAAAACTGGACCCATGCTACATTCCACTGAGTTGCAGGAGTAAATGTAATTCAGTGAGAGCAGTCTCAGACACTTTGCTGAAATCTCCAACGTATAATGTGTGATAACAGTGAGTTACACTGTGTTTTGCTCATGTGTGCCACCACCCAGAGCTGCATGTGTAGCTCCACAGGCAGCTGTCTTCAAACTGGAAGATCTACAAGTGGTGTTATTTCTCCTTAAGTAGTTTTATGTTTATAACTAGCTAAGTTAACAGAAGTTGAGTTTCTACTTTCACTCTTAGACAGGAGCAATTTGAACTTTTTGTTCATACTGATACAGCCAGAAACTGAATTTTGGTGCAGATGCCTTTTTCTTTTCTGCTGCTTATTTCAAGGGTGAACAGCACTTGATCAGCCTGTGCTGCCAGAGCAGCCTCTGGGTGCCTACTTCTGCCCTTCATATTAGTGGAAGATTGATTTAAATAGCCTGAAAGCTAAAAGACACAAAGAACCAATTTCTATGTTAACCTCCTGCGGAATAAACCTAGTCTAGAGCCTCTGATATAAATGGGATTTGTCCAGCCTTATAATGCAGTATCTGAGAATAGAATTTGTCCCAAACGTTTTAACTGAAGAGCTCGATGTCAGCTGACATTCTGGGCTTAGGAAATTTGTGAGCACTCCTTGAAGGCACCAGCTCTGAAGCTGAGTTTTGCCCCACGTTGCCAGTGGCTTTAGAGAATTAAACAGGGCAAAGCTTTGCTAGCTGAGCTTTCTCTGATTGAATCAGTTCTGCTAACAAAGTCTAGGATTCAAACAGATTAAACGAAAACATTTTTGTTTTAATGCTGGTCATCCTCCCTGTTAAGTGCTGCAACTGAAGCTGATTTGTGCTCGTATATGATCTGGCAACAGCAGAGAATTGAGGATAAATGGACAGAGCAAGGAATAAGATTTTTTATGTCTTTCACTCACTTTTTCCTTGCCCTTATGTGGCAGGTGAATGAACATGTTTGTGAATGTATACAATTATAGGAACAATTTAAGTGGTCTTTTTTTTAATGTTCTTGAATTCTTAACCTTGTATTCAATTACAGTGGTTAGTAACAAAACCACCTCTCCTTGACGTGCCCTCTTAGCTCTCATACTTTAGTTTCATTTGTGCCACTTGCTGGATTCTGTGTTTTATTCAAAAGTTCCTATGGATAATGACTTCTCTCATACACCCTATTAAAAATACTAATTTGAGCATTGAAAACATTTTGCCTTTTGTTTGCTGGTTGACTTTTTTTCTTCTACAGGAAATGTTGTGAGCATCGTGCATATAGGAGAGCAGTCCAGGCTGCAGTCAGTGTAGATTTCCAGGAGACACTGGGCCGGGCAGATCTGTGCTTCCCTCCCTCCCCAGGCTGTGTTTATTTAAGTCCCAGAGCATGAAAGTGGTTAAATAAACACATCTGTGGGACTGCAGAGCATGGGAATGGGTTCAGTCATTCTTATCTCTCTGCTGCTTCTTCACGCTCCCGTGCAATAGTAGTTGACTCTTACCCTCCTGCGGCATGTTTCATCCCTAAGTACTTCATATGTGTCAGTGGTGAAATTCCCAAACTCTCTGAGGCAGATGTTGCCAGTTAAATGTTTGCTGGTTAGTGCTCAGCAGGGGTATCCTAGCCTGATATAGAATGTGAACATGCATTTTGCTTGTGAAAACTGCTCTGATGTTTTTCACACATTTATGGGGCTTTGGTTTTGGAGGTGCCTTCTACCACAGTCCAAGTGGCATGTAACTGTTGCACGTAACTCCATTGAGCTGACTGCTCTTGAAGGATAGCCTGGATCCTTCTAGTACTCAGCATCTTAGAGTCTTGCTAAAAGCAGTGAGTATGTGAATTATGGAAAGGGAATTCAAATATGAGTGACTGGTAGCTTTAATTTTTCAGCTCAGATCTTACCAAACAGGTAATGAGATTTTCCACAGAGCTCAACTTTCTGCATCTATTAAGGCGACCATGGAAGCACAGGAGTGCAGGGTAATTTGAAAATTTGGTCTGTACCTTGCAACGACTTTAGAAGCTCCGTTCTATGGGAAGTCTGGTCATGGTGCAGATGTTGAACCACTGAAAACCTGCATCTGGCTGTGCTGTGATTAATATGGATGGCCATAATACTGTAATGACCACACTGTGATCTATGTGACTGCATGTGTTGTGGCAACAGCAGGCAAAGTGAAGGCATCTTTTCTAGATAAACTGGAGCAGCTCTTCAGAGGTACAACACTGTTTTCTTCGTGTGGCAGTACCATAGGGTGGAAAGCAGCTTGTGTTTGTGCACAGGTATGAAACTGGTTTGCGACAGGAGGCGATGAAGAAATGCTGGAGACCCAGAAAAGCTGATGACCATTCGACCTGGTGAAGAACAGAAAGTGTTAAATACAGTACTTCACAGCAGAAAGTGAGGATAAATTACACTTGGACTTAAGCTATGCAGAGGCACTACTCTGCCACACAGTGGGGAAAGCCACCTGCTGGAAACTGTAGAATTACATATTGATGCAAGAAATTGCAGAAGCAGTTTTAACCTGAGGCTGTCACCAATTGCACTGAATGAATGTCTGCTATTAGGAGAATGAGTTTGAGGAGGTGTTGAGAATTTTGTTTTGAAAGCAAAAGGAAAAATACCTTCTTTGAAAAAACTTTATATCCAGCCATTATACTCTGCGCAAATAAGACCAGACAATTTAAGTGGATCCTCCTACAGGGCAATGTGGAGCTTTGTCTAGCAGTTCACTTTGGGTTGTCTGAGACATCCTCTTAGGGCTGACAGGTACAAATGGGGATTTATGAGAATCAGGCCTCCTCTGGAACAACATTACAGGGCAGATGAGAGTCCCTGCAGAGCTTAAAATAACATCAGGCTCCTATGTCCAGGCAAAGTGAATCCAGCCCCAAGTGCCCATTACAGTCAATGGAGCTCAATAATGTGCATGGAAGGCTGACACCACCACGGTGAGCAGAACTGCTTTCCGGACCATACTGGGTGTTCTGACTGGAGCTCTAGTTAACACAGGGCGCAGATGAGGTGTCCAAACATGTAAGCTGCATCCCACTCAGGAAACAAACCCCTGAAGGTCACTGAAGTCATTTAGGCTAATGGGGACGTGTACTTTTCAACCCAGTGAAGGTCATCTGAGCAGCAGCTTTTACACGATGCCAGAGACCTCTGATCCAATAGTACAGGAAACTCAAAGAGAAGCTAAGGTTTCTAAAGACATCAGCCACCTCATATTGAAGCTAACATGTTACTTGACACTGTGGTTTCCTGGCACTGACTAACACATCAAGCCCACTGCTTCTACCCAAACTAGAACCGCCTGTTGGGAGAAATGGTGAATACTGACTGAAAGCAGGGGCAGATCTCATTGTGATCTCCTGTGTGTTGCTATTCGGGTGTGTGAACAAACTTTCTGATTTGTGCTTGAATCAGCCTTGCTGTAATCAGCTCAAATAGCACTCAGAAAATGCCAATCAGCATCAACTTCTCTTTCCCCCAAATAGATGCAGAAAGTTGGAAATAACAGATTTTCTCAAGGAATTATTTGCCCCTTTTGGATCTTTTTACAATTTGTAAAGCCACTGTGCATGCCTGGTAAAGCATGCCTCTAAGTAAAGCATGCTATCATGCTCTGCTTATGTACTAATGTTTAATCCTTCCCTCCCTCTTCGCTTTCTCCTTGAAGATCTCAGGTCTCCTTTCCTCACAGCTACCTTCAGGATGATGACATTCCCTTCACCTGGGCTCAATGTACAGTATGTGACCTTCTCATGTATGCCAGCTCTCCAGTTTATAAGAGTTATTTCCTACAGGCATGGAGAAGCCTGATATATTTCTGTCAACTTTCTCTTTATGAGCTTGCTCTTTAACTAGTAGGATTTGAAAGAGAGCAGTCAAAGCAAACAGTATCATGTGGTAGAAAGCTAAGATCGCTTGAAGATTTGCTTGATGAGTGATGTATGAAGTGGGACCCAAATACATTCACTTTGCCTGCTTCTTAGGCTATTCTATCATCCTCTGTATGCTGTTGTGAAGAGGGATGCCAAGACAGCCAGGAACAGAAACGGAGCGGATGAACTTAGGTGTTTGTATCATCTGTGTGTGACATGTATCCTGTACAGAATGGAATAAACTCACATCAAATGGCTTTTGATCATTCTACCACTTCCAGTAGCTATTCAGTGAAATCCTCCTCTATTCTTTTGCAGTTCAGCCATCTCAGCTTGCTTTTTCAAACCAGTGAATGAGGTGCTCTGGGGGCTGGGTGGGAAATGGTTGCCTGATGTTTAGGTTGTGCATGTCTCAAAGATGAGGTGAGTGTATTTCCTGCGGCAGTACTCAGCCTTCTGTCTTGGCAGGTCCTACAGATCTGAATCCATCTGAATCCAGTCCAAGCAGTCGCTAGAGCTATTAGCTTCTTTTGCTTTCACTGAGAGCTGTGCTTGTGGGAGCCGTGGTTTAGCTGACAGCACTGTCACCTCTTGCATTAGTTGGCTGGCATATTGAATCATTGCTTTTGTGACAGTAGCTATGTCCAGGAATAGCAGTGGTTGTACATCTCATCCACGTAACAGCAGAGTTCATGAGCCCCTCAGAGTCCAACTTAGCTGACACTTGGAGCAGAGGCCGAGGAAACCTGAGGCTCCTCATAGAGTCATCTAGTGAGTCAATCAGTGGCATCTGCCCCTGAGGTCAGTTCTAAATCCCTGACCTGGCAAGACTGAGATGGGCTGAAGAAATCCCTGTGCTAATGAAGATCTTGCTTTTGGCCAGGATTAAGAAAAAAAAAAAAATAGACAGACTCACAGTTTCCACCACATGAACACACAGAGGTGGTGGATGAGTGGCTGGAGATCACCCCAGGGACTGCAGTGTACATTGACATAGCACTGACACAGACAAGGTCTTATAAACCAATGGTTTCCACAGGCTGAGAGACTTGGGTTTAACTCTATGTCCTTGGAGGATCTTAACTATTGCAGAGGTGACTGCAGGAGAGACTGTGGACCACTGCAAGTCTTTGGTGTTGTCTACCTGCAAACATACTGAAGGAGTCTCCTTCTCTGGAGAGGTTCAAGACCTGCCTGGATGCCTACTTGTGTGACCTGGTGTAGGGAACCTGCTTTGGGAGGGGGTTGGACTCGATGATCTCTGGAGGTCCCTTCCAACCCCTACAATTCTGTGATTCTGTGATACAGGTATCAGAACCTGTCATAATGTTCATTCCTGGGCCAAAGGGCAACCCAGTTTTCCATCCCCATTTGGGGCATTTGGCTCTCTGGAAGGACAGGAGCATGTAGGACTCTTGGGTAATTTAAGGGCTTGCAGTCAGACTTGCAGTCAATGCTGAGTGCTGTTTGTTGAAGATTTAGGCAATTGATCTCAAATATTCGTGTCTTTCCAGTTTTCTTTATAGCACCAACAGTTAAGCACAGGCCTTTGAAGACCTGGTGTATTATTAATACATCCATTCTTTTTTTTTAATTATTATTATTTTTTAACCGTTTCTGAGGATCCCATAAGAGTTTTGTGAAAAACAAGGTATTTTTTATGCCTGTCAACCTACTCAGATTACTGAATAATTCTATCTGCAGCCAGCATTTTGTTGGTTTTTTTTGTTTGTTTCTGGGGGAGCTGGGAAGATGAACTGCTTCAGAACTGGTGTTCTGCTGCACTGTATTCACACCCACCCTACCATTCCTCAGTGCAGGGAAACTTCTTTAGCTTCCCATTCACTTTCTCTCTGCCTTCAAAACAGGCAAGCAGCAGAAGGGTGCCCCATTCCCGGTGTGAGATATCTCTCTGTGCTTCACTGCACAACACAACCATGTGGGTTTTATCAGCTCTCTGTCTCTCCTTTCCCTTACAAGGAATGTAATCTCTCTTGCACCTCTGCCCCCCTGACTTGACAGCTGACAGAGCACAGTGTTGCATTTTTCACCACCTCCCAGCTATTCATCTGCATTAATAGAGCTGGCTGCATCCCCCTCCATGTACATGCACTCCCTCTTTCTCCATGCTGACTGCTTGCCTTGCACTGGGCTCGCTCCCCTGAACCAGCACTGCTTGCTGTCATTTTCCAAACCTCATTTTTGCACGTGGTGTTGCCTGTTGCAAATCAACCTGCTTTATGTCAGTGGGCCTCTCCATCCTGCCTGAGCCAACACACAGGGTGGGTGGTTCCAGTAGCTCAGGCAGTAGTGCCAGAGGAATGAAAAAGCATTTAAATGTACTGGGATAGAAATAAACATGCACACGTGTTTTTATATATATATGTGTATTTATGTAGGGGAAGAGGCAAGACAGTCCTGTGACTATGGGAGTGATTCCTACTTGTGGCACAGTCTTTTCTCGTGACTGTCGACTCATTTTTTTTCTTCCCCATGCCTGTTTCCTTGCTGTGGGCAATGATAATGTTCTGTGGGGTCAGTGAGATTTCTGCAATGAGGAGAACTTCCCCCAAACACAGCGGTGTCTGAGCAGTAGGAATTTTAATTCCCTCATGCTGTTGAGCCTGGCTGGAGGCAGAGGAGAGTGCAGCTGCCTGGAGAAGAAAACTGCTGGGGAAAAAAAGCCTGCTGGTGCAGCAATCCCAAAATCCCAAAAGGTCTCCCTCTCCTCCCCATTGAAATGGGTCACACAAGTAAGCAACTGCACACATGAGACAAGGCACATGGGGTCCAAGACCTTGGGCACTCCTGGAAGGTGGATATCAAATTGGGCTTCATCAGTATCCTCTGATATATTCCTCACCCTTGGTTATAGTTATGTATATGCAATGGTAGGATGCTTTTTGGAAATCTTTTTCTGAAGTCCCCAAAGAGAAAACATGCTTTTGAAAGCTGTTTCCCTGCTGTGCTGTGCTCATCCAGCTCACAGTAAACCACAGACTGAGGAAGAGGAATAGCGGTGAGCACCACTTAGTGCTGCTGGCACCAGAGATACATCAGACCTTTAGACTGGAAGGAGGAATTTGCACTGCTAGCCTGTCTGCTGGACAGCTTTAAGTGACCTAAAGAGCACGGTGCTAAAGCTAATGTCAGAGTAAACAGAGCAGAGCACATCCCCACATCAGGCACTGCCCTTGTTACTTCGCTGTTTAACAGCATCCCCATGGGTGCTATATGTTGAAACAAGCACTAAATCATCAGTATTCTCAGCTCAGCACCATATTGCCCTTTTGAATATAAAAACCCTCTTGGATTTATTAATAAAATCTTACAGTGTTCATAAGCACAATTACAGCCCCTAAACTTGGTATTACAGTCAGTCTGCCCCATGTCCTATCCCAGATGGTGCTACATGAGCACTTCGGAGGTCAGATTTCTTCTGTCCTTAACTGTTTGGTGTTGCTTGTGTGTCCCTGAGGCAGCTGAAATTCCATTCAAGCTGGGCAGTTGTGCTTGGGGTTGGCTGAATGGGTTCCTCAGCCCTTCGTCCATCCTAAGCATCTTTCTGGAATCCCTGGGACCAGGAGAGCCCCAAAGCCACGCAGTCTGGTGTCACCTGGTGTTAGACAGCCGAGATACATGCTGTGTCTGATGAAGGGAGGAGAAGACATACAAGAGAAGACTTCATGATGAGGAGATCTACCTTGAAGGAGGATATTTTCTTGGCTTTCTTATGTCATTTCCAACATAATACCAAATGCAGGTCTGCCAACACAGATGCAGTTTAGGTCCAGAGGCAGAAAGAAGTGTCAAGCAAAGCTGCTTTTACTTCATAGAAAAATAACTTTGTTTCAAGCAGCACAAATGCAGGGTTTCCCTATATAACCACCTCTATCCATCAGTCTTCTTTACTGTGGTACACCTCCAGTCTGCTGATTATCAGAGCATTTCTTGTGTGTATTTTTATCCCTACAGTATGACTGTGCCTAAATAAATATTGAGATAGCAGCCAGGACCACACAGAATCATACTCACCCCTCTCAACCATTTTCTTCTAAGTCTGTCAGGTGTTGTGGTGGTCACTGCTCCTTTTTTTGCTCCAGGCCCTACGCAGAACCCCCCTGGAGGGGTTTCAATTCAGCCAAATTCAGAGGCTTTGCAAGCAGGTGAAGCACTGGCTGGCTCATTGCCTTGACATTGTTCTTATTCTACTGAGTGACAGACCCATTAGATGTCTGCTTTCTGCTCAGCATGGGCCAGACGGAAAACAAAACCAGACTGAAAATCCTGTTAACAGCAGTGGTGCTGAGAAGGAGCAGACAAACTGCAGAAAAGAGGGCTGAGAGCTGGGGAATGGTTTATTGCTTTCCTCCTTTAAACAAAATATTTTTCTCTTTGACATAGCCAAATAGGGAAGCAACAGCATCAGACAAGTGTATGAGGATTAAGCTAGGTGGGATGTTTGTCCATCCTCCCAGAATGTCTGAGGTTCCATCACAGTGTGTAGGAGGAGCCCATGGACAGAAAGCTGAAAGGACCCTTGCCTGAAGGAGTTTAGCCATTACCCTAAGTTTCCAGATGATACCAAGTTTAGAGGAAGAGTCAGTCTGCCTGAGGGTAGGAAGGCCCTCCAGGGGGATCTGGATAGGCTGGATCACTTGGCTGAGGCCAGCTGTATGAAGTTCAAAAGACCAAGTGCTGGGTCCTGCCCTTTGGTCACAACAGCCCTATGGAATGCTACAGGCTTGGGGCAGAGTGGCTGGAAGGCTGTGCAAAGGAAAGCAACCTGAGAGTGCTGGTTGACAGCTGTCTGAACATGAGCCAGCAGTGTATCCAGCTGGCCAAGAAGGTTAATGGTATGCTGTTTTGTGTCAGAAGTAGCATAGCCAGCCAGAGCAGGGATGTAATTGTCCCCTGGTATATGGTCCTGGTAAGGCCACATCTCAAGTTTAGTTCAGTTTTGGGCTCCTCACTACTAAGAGATGTGTGTCCATAGAAAGGCAGTGAAGCTGTGAGAGATCTGGAGTACAAGTCTTATGGGGAGCAGCTGAAGGAACTGGGATGGTTCAGTCTGCAGAAGAGAAAGCTCAGGAGAGATGTTATTGCTCTCTGTAATTC
This sequence comes from Tetrao urogallus, assembly GCF_951394365.1. Taxonomy (NCBI): domain Eukaryota; kingdom Metazoa; phylum Chordata; class Aves; order Galliformes; family Phasianidae; genus Tetrao; species Tetrao urogallus. The sequence continues at coordinate 65,928,527 of NC_136817.1, forward strand.
CCTGAAAGTAGATTGTGACGAGGTGGGGGTCGGCCTTTTCTCTCAGGTAACAGCAATAGGGTGAGAGGTACTGGCCTCAAGTAGTGCCAGGGGAGGTTCAGGTTGGTTATTAGAAAACATTTATTCTCTGAAAGAGTGGTAATGCATTTGCACAGGCTGCCCATGGAGATGGTGGAGTCACTGCTCCTGGAGGAGTTCAAGAACTGTGTAGATGTGGCAGTGAGGGACATGGGTTAGTGGGCATGGTGGGGATGGGTTGGAGTTGCACTCAATGATCTTAACAGTCTGTTTCAATCTTAATGATTCTACGACTCTATGATTCTATCACTGAGGCATAAGCTTACTTTCTGTCTTTCCAGCCTGACACATGTAGTCTGCCACACCTGCTTCAAACGGCAGGAGAAGCTCCATCGCTGCGGCCAGTGCAAGTTTGCCTACTACTGTGACCGAACCTGCCAGAGAGATGCCTGGCTGAACCACAAAAATGAGTGCTCTGCCATCAAGAAGCACGGCAAGGCACCCACTGAGAACATCAGGTGAGAGTGGCTCCCGAGGACCTGAGCCCACAGCCTGGCTGTCTGGTGCACCACCAGGCCGGGGAATGATGGGAGAGGATAGGAAATCCCTCTGGGTGTCCTGAGTTAGATGTGTGATAGTGGGAACTGCTTTGGGGAAGGCCACAAACATCCCTGATCTCATAGGCTGGGGCTTATAGGAATGCCCAGTGTGAAGGGGTTGTGTTCCTGCTTTTGTTTGGTGCTAGACACCCAAAACCCTACAGCAGCAGAATGAGAAAAGCCACCTTTCACAGTTTCAGTGGGAAAAGCAGGGATGCTCCAGTATCTACTGATTTTGATTTATGTCCCGGCTCCATAGTAACAAAATTATAGGAATCCCCACAGAAATGGAAGAAGCTGTCCAGGGCTGGGGTTCTGTATGACTTCTCCAGATAAGAACATAGATGCCATGGGAAACCCCTGTGTCTTCCTTCCCTTCAAAACTCCTGGATGGGGACTAGCCATAAGCCAGCTGATGCTGAACTTGTCTTGTATGGCCTGGCTGCACACAGTGTCCCACTGATGAATGAATTTTGGTGGCCCCTCAGTCCCTGTCCTTGTGCTGGGTGGAAGAGCACGAGAACCTGAGTAGACGAGCACCAGGGTCTGGTGTTGCATGGTGCTAGCACCTTGGGATCTCTCCTGGCCAGGCTGGCAGCCCGCATCCTGTGGAGGATAGAGAGAGAAGGCAGTGGGCTGTCGGAGAACTGCTTGGTGTCTATTGATGACCTGCAAAACCACGTGGAGAACTTTGATGAGGAGGAGAAGAAGGACCTCCGTATCGACGTGGAAAGCTTCTTGGAGTTCTGGCCGGCCCAGAGCCAGCAGTTTGGCATGCAGTACATCTCCCACATATTTGGAGTGGTATGTCAAAGGGGTGAGAAAGCAAAGGGGGCTTCTTTAATGCTGTGGATTATGCCAGGTGCCCAAGGGAAGTCTCAAACCAAAATGAATGAGTTGAGGATTCCTGATTTCATCCTTGAGATGGCCAAGACAAGCATTTTCTGCAGGTGATTTGAATACTGCTGCATTTGCCATACACATCACTTCTGCACTGACATAGAGAAATCTGAGGCACAGCCAGGAAAAGGTCTGCAGTCTGTCTAAACATGCAGGCAAATGGCTCTCTCAATCTCAGGTGCTGCATGGTCACCACAAGTCCAATTGGGCATCACTCTGCACCTGGAGGAGCTAAGAAAAAATGTATAAACATATTTTTAGTAAACATATTTCAAATGGAATATATGAGAATGTAGCAGATCTATTTTAGTTTACGCATTATTCTGTTACAATATTACATGCTTTACATTTTTTTTAATATATATTTTTATATATATATATACACATAATAGGTAAAGTATACTGAAAAGATTTCATAATACCCTTTCCTAAAATGTTAACTACAAATTTTTGTGGTGCAGAGAGAGAAAGTCCGTGAGGCTGAGCAGCTCTGCCCCCAGCCCTGCTGTGAGTCAGTGCATGTCAGGCTTCGTTAACCCCATGGAACATCAACTTCCCCCAAGGACACACAGCATCCCAGCAGAGCAAACCCATTGGGCACAGGGAGCCATCCATACAAGAGACCAGTGCACCTTCACCAACTATCATTTCTAGAATTACCTCCTACAATAATCTTGTAGGCACTTCTCCTTTCTCCTTAAAGTTTGGAGGTGGGATACCAAGCTGTGCCTCTTCTAAACAATCAGAAGCAGCTGAGAAATCCTGAATGTAACTGAATTCAACTTTTTTCTCCTTTCGTGCTTCTTCCTGCCTGTGTTTTTGGGACTAGATCAACTGCAATGCCTTTACCCTCAGTGACCAAAGAGGACTGCAAGCTGTTGGTGTGGGAATCTTCCCCAACCTCTGCCAGGCCAACCACGACTGCTGGCCCAACTGTACTGTCATCTTCAACAATGGCAAGTGAGTGCAGTGCGTTGCTTTCCTCAAGCACAGTGGGGACCTATCCTTGCAGCCAATGCACATAACAGATTGCTAACCTCAGAGTGTCAGATCCCTGTCCCAGAAAATCGATTCTCATTTCCTTCTCTAGTCCAGCAACAAAAATTTATGGTTTTCTTTTTAAAGAAGAGCTATTTTTTTCTCTTGTTATTTAAAAAAATGCTGTCTGATAGACCAAACAAATACACAGAGCTTTTCAGCAGGGTTTGACCTCAAATCCAATGAACCAGCAAGTAAATTTCCCTTGTGAGTTTTGAAATCATACTCAAAATAGACAGATAGGGTGGCAAGTAGATACCTAGATAGCTTCAATTAAGGCTTCATAAGCAGTTAAGGAGTACTTACAGTTAATGAATTATTCAAGATTAAATTGAGTCCACAGTCCAAGAGTTTCTCATAACTGAAGCTTGCAATCAGCCATGTATCACCATCACTGATGTGTTTATGGCCATCCTTAACACAAATGCTGATCTCTTTGGGAGCTTGCAGTCTCTATTAATTACTGATAAACTCTTTAGCAGTAGATTCTTAATGAGAAATGTGACTGTTATCTGCAAACAGAGTCACATGCAAGAGCTGGATGCCCTAAAGTGCTATGCCTTCTGATTTCCCACCCAAATCCTACAAGAAAATATCTGCAGGATGTGTGAGATAAGAAGAGGTTGAAAGGCACAGTGGGATTGCAGGAATATCCCAGCAGAGCAGGCAGTGGAGGCAGCTGCTCTCAGTGCCTAGCTGCTGGAGGGATGCTCTGCCCTCCAACTCCTCCTAAGCCAGGAGGAGCCTAAACTGCTGCTGATCCAGCAAGCAGCATTATGTGCAAGACATTAACTGAAGGAAACTGCTTGCCAAAACCTCCACAGCCTCGGTGTTTTATCAGTTTTCTGCTCAGTCTTAAGATTTTATACATTCCTATGTTCAGCAAACATCAGTGATGAGCCTAAGCCCACAGCCTCCTCTCCTTTAACACATTGCTTGTGCACTCCAGTTCTCACTGCCAGTTTTACCTGCTAAAATGATAACCAGTATTATCAAGCAGCTGGGGAATAAGCAAAGAGAAAAGATAAGTGCTTTAGGATGGTTACCTTTGTGATCCAGAGCCAGCTGCAGCCTGAGCTCTATAGCCAGTTGCTATAGGTCACATACAGGGTGATGAGGAGCCTCTCAGACCAGCCTGGGTGCTGGAGAAGGTAGCTGGAAGGGGTGGTAGCCCCCAAACCTGAGATTCTGGGTGGTAAGTAGAGGAATGACATTTTGCTTGTGTGGCAGCCTGATGAATTTCCTGCACAAATCCTCTTGCTGGCTTTAAACCATGACCATGACTATAAATCTGCTTACATTAGCTAATTGGCCAGGTAAATTATCCAGGTTTCTTTTCTAGGAAAACTGGAGATAAGAGCAGCTACTGTTGCAGGAACTGAGCTCTCAGCACTCCAGGCACAACGCTGGGCTTGAGGACCCACTAAACTCATTACAGAGCACGGTTGCTGATATCCCAGTCTAATTCCCATTTCAAGCTGCATTTTGGAGAGCATGACTACTGATGTCAGAGAGATGTTTCTGGTCAGCACAAAACCAGCCCTGCAAAATGTCAGCAGAGCATTTTACTCATCCACTGGCTGACAGCGCTCTTAAAATCACAGTGTCAGGACAGCTGTCCCTGAAGCCACTGCGAGCCGGTGATGCGTGATTTGGTAGCTGTACAGGGACAGCAGAGCTCTTTGTACCTTTATGCTGACTGATATGTGACAGGCATCGGGAGCTCCAGTGCCCCCAACCAACCCAGTTCACCCAGTTTCTGTTGTTGTGCTTGTACCGGTGTAATCTGCAGATGTCTGTTTTGTCTTTCAGTCATGAGGCTGTAAGATCAATGTTCCACACACAGATGAGGTGGGTCACTCTTGAAAGCCTTGTCCTTCCCCTTGCCATGTACCCCTCATGCCCCGTTAATGACACAGCTGCAAACAGCACCGAGGGGTTCCAAAAACCCTCTGTTTGCAGAAAACTTCACTTTCTGTTTTCTGAACTTCTTCTCCTCCCTGTGTAAAGTCCCACTAAACCCAAACCTCACTTAACTCTGCATTTTGTATTAAATTAAAATAATAGCAGTAATGTCTCCCTGACTGCAAATTCCCTCCCTTCCTTTCTGCCCTCTCCCATGGCTTCCTCTGTTTCAGTATTTCCCCTCCACTTCTCATTTCTCCCCCCCAAGTGCAGCTAGAGCATGAAAGTCAGAACAAGGTCTTGCTAATCTTACACAGCCCAAAATAAAACCTTGCATACTACGAGATGAGAAATGGTTGCATTACTGACATACTAAATAGTCCATGTCTCTTCTGCAACAAACAGTGCCCTGTGAATGCATTGTCTACAATAGCAACACTGTGAGATGTAGGTTTTATCCTTTTTTTATTGTAGTACATGATTAATGTTTTACTTTTTAATGATGCCACTGTTACCTGATGCAAGCATTCTCTTTTGCCTGAGAAATCCCTGAAAAGTATGCCAAAAAAAGAAGGAAAATTCTTTACCTCAGCTCATACACTTGGTATGTTGTATGCAGTCCAGTTACAGGGACACTGTTGTTTTCAAACTTCATTTCCAAAAAAAAACCCAGGAAATTTCCTGAAATAAGAGATGAAAAACTTCTTTACCATTGACTCAGAGCATCACAGATAGTACCATAAAAGTGAGCAACTGGGTTTTACTCCTGATTAGAGTTGCTGTTTCTGGACCATCTGAGTTTTAAGCTCCCCAGTGCTTTCTGTGCACGTCTTTCAAGGTCCTTGGAGCCTGGGGCAGACACTAGGGAGGGAAAGAGCACAGGATGTGCTTGGTGAGGTTATCAGCTGACAGTGTCTCTCTAACTGTAGATTTAAAATATACCACGTGTGTCCAGGCTGGTTTGAAATGTTATCAATCCCCTCATCACCACAGATGACTGCTTAAAATATACCTATGGTAGTTAGGCTATCAGGGGCATCATAAAAGTCAAAGGCTTGCTTTTTTGGTTGCATGACTCATTTTAATGAGGATCCTGTTAAGTGTGAAGAGGAATGTTTCTATGTGTAAACCTTTCTGGTGGAAATGACTCCTTTTTGTGTGCTTTTTCCTGGAGTAGCTGGTTGTACCTTTCTCTGGTTGGCATTTTTTTATGTTCTGACAGGTCTAATAGCTACCCTTCATTATGATGACACGTTCAGTGATAAATTTAGAATGAAATATGCTGTTGATATGATCTAATGCCCAGAGAAAGTCAAGACCAGCCTCAGTGTGTAGTTTTCATAGCAGCTTTAGCAAAGCTAAGGACGCAGAGAGCTTTTAGCTACCAGCCTGCCTATAGTGCTCCAGTCATCAGCTCCCTCTCCTGGTGAGACATTTTGACATAGAATCACAGAATGGCTTGATTGGAAGTGACATTAAAGCCTGTCCAATTCCAACCCCTGCCGTGGGCTGGTTGACCCTCACCACATCAGGCTGCCCAGGGCCCCATCCAACCCGGCCTTGAGCACCTCCAGGGATGGGACACCACAGGTCCCTGGGCAGCCTGTGCCAGTGCCTCACCACCCAGGAGCATCCCCCAGGAGCTTTCTTCTAAAACACAGAGTTGACCTGATACAAACGTGATGGCTTCATGGTGAGACCTAAAGGAGGCAGCATGGTGCTTATCCAGACCCTTTCATGGAGGGACAGCCCAGAGGAACTAACATATTTATCTTGCTGGAGTTAAACAGCAAGGAAATTTGTGTGTCCACATCATTTAAGATGTCTTACAGAGAAAGGCCTGAGATAAAGGTAGGTACAAAAAACAGGCTTTCCAGAGGCCTGTTGTCAGTGCAAGCATTTACCCTGGGTTTTGGGTTAGTAACAGAATGGTGATTTCCCTGTGTTTGATATTGGCATTAGGTATCAGCTCAGATGGTCTATATAGAAAATAAACTATTCATGGTCAACTGTTTCTAAGGCTTTATGTAGAGATGCATGAAACGGATTGGGGCATCTCTTATCCTACATCCAAAGGGCACATCTCAACTTTTCAGAGTGAAAATGATACTGAAAGCAGCCCAGCTGAGGATCTGGGAGTCTAGCCAGATCTCTACAAGCAGTATGCAAGCTGTGCTTAAAAAAGACCCGAAGTCCAAACTCAGCATTTTACAAGCCTTGTCGTGTACTTCTGATCGAGGGGTTTTCTTGTGGTGAGATTCTCTCCAGCATAATAAGATTTTAGGTCTGGGTTCATCCCATTATTCACCCAGGATGGGACTCTCTCTGCTTTTCAGCATATCCCAGCCAGAGACTGGCATGGGGGCAGGACAAACTGATGTGACTGTTCAGTTAACCAGGCTGCTGCACATCTCTGCATTGCTAAAGCAGTAGCTTAGGGCAAGGGCTGATTCTGATAGCAGAATTTGTCCCTGATGTATCTATGGCTGCATTTGCTTCTTCAATTCCATATCTCGTCTTCTTTGCACCCAGGATTGAGCTGCGGGCACTAAGCAAGATCTCCCCAGGAGATGAGCTGACTGTGTCCTATGTGGACTTCCTCAATGTGAGTGAGGAGCGGCAGAAGCAGCTGAAGAAGCAGTATTACTTTGACTGCACCTGTGAGCACTGCAAGAAAAAGATCAAAGATGACCTGATGCTGGCAGTGAAGGAGGGGGACAACAAGGTATGGTCCTGTGGTGCTCTCAAACAGAGGTGGCTGTGTCTCCTCCACAGCCCAGGGACACCCAACAGTGCCAGAGTCAGACTGTGGCAGTCTGAACAGTGCCAATGCAAAAAATGAGACTAGGACTGAAACATTATTGAGCCCAACAACAACTCAAATATGCATGGTCAGTTTAATCTCTATTATATGACAGGCACACAGGTTTTCATTTTTAAAAAGCCCACAAAAGTTGCCTTTAACTCTAACCTAACAGTCCAGCAAAAGGCAGAATGATAAAATATTAGAAAATGAGGTCTAGAACTGAGAAAAATCCAGGTATTTAGATTGGACTTTTTGACAGGAACTGAATGGAATCAAAGTTTTGAACAACAGCAGAATAGAAAATACTGTATCATATATTATGTATATACATATAATAGTCCATGAGAACAGGACCAACTGGCACTACGTACACTGTACAGTTTGTAAAGATGTACCATTGTGTTGGCTCTGGGAAGCTGGGAATCCAGTCATCAGGCCGTCTTTGCACTGGTTGGTGAGAATGAATTTGTTCTATGCTCTGCCATTTGTGCCTGGTTGCTTGGGTGGGAAGAATTAGTGTGTTGGACCATGCATTTTTCAGTTGTCTGTGTTTTGCTGGGCAATCTGACAAGTTATCGAGTAGAAGGATGTAAGGCTGTGTCTGGCTGTCAGCATTAGGATGTGTTGCTTGGCCAGCAGCTCCTATTTTCAGAGCACGTTGATAGCTCTAAGATCTTCTTTTTTTTATTCCTGTGCCCAAGGATATAATTGCTTAAATCTATTTTTCTTCTGTGTCAGTGTTAGCTAAGGGGCATTCTATTCCTGTAAGCTCTACAAAAGATAAATTGTTGCAAAAGATATTGCTAAATAATTCCCATTGCTAAACTATCAAGCTTCATTTTAAAACTAATCCTGGCTACTGAAGCTCCCAGTCCCAGATGCAGAAGAAGAATTTTCAAATTGCTCCTGCAGTGGGCTGCATAAAAAATCTCATCTCTTATTCAAAGCCTGCTGTCAAGCATTGACACGCACCATCTCTGTATTGTGAACGCTCCATATGTTCTGCTGTGTGCACTTTGGGGGATATACACTCCCCTGTTTGAATTGCTGGCATAGAAGAAGCTTCCTGGTATCTTTATACAAGATATGATTTCAGCTATTATAAATGCCCTCCATCCACAGACAATGAGTATCCAGGCTGACCTCACCCTCAGAGCACATCGGCTGTATTGCATTCCCTGAATTCAGGCTCGCTTGCTTGACAGCAGCAGCACTCACAGCTGTGTGGAAAAAGCTCTATGAATAAACGTGAGATGGACAGATTACATCCTCAACAGCCGCTCTGGCCTCCGGTCCATCATCCCTTCCAAATAGTAGCAAAGCTCCCATTGTTTATAATGGCAACAGGATTAGGGGTCTAGTAAATGCAGGAGAGAATTTTATTAGATAAAGCTTCTGTGGAAGTGCTGCTGAAGTGCCTGTTCTGGGAGTCTTTTCTCAGACAGCAGAGTGACATTAACATTGCCTTTGAATGAATGTGCTCTTGCCATTAGGACACCCTTTGTGCTGCTCAGACAGCTGCTGAAATCTGACCAGCTGTAACAGTTTCAGTCTAATAATATGTAATAATAATTCATAACATACATAACCATGTACATATGGGACATATAGCTCTGAAATGCAACTGTTTTTCCTTCCATACTAAATTTTCAAGAGCTTTTCTGAGCTTGTTAAATCTCAGACTCCTCACAAATCCCATCAACCAAGTAAAAAGGCAGTGGAGCTGTCCTGCTCTACAAATCCCAATCTCTTCATTCTTCATTGCATCTCTGTGTCTCTGCTTTCTGTCTGCTGGCCATGTGCCTGTATTCTGTCTTGGTCATGTGTCTCCTGGCCAGGCTCTTCCTGCAAGTTCCCAGAACCAGGCAGTTGTGGCCTGATTTCAGATTTTCCATTTATCAAAAGGAAGGTTGTGATAGCTAGAACTGTTTGAAAACGCAAATTCAAATGGCTTGGAAAAGCGGAGGATAAGTGATGGTACTGAATATAATTGTATTATATTTCAGCAATAAATGGAGGAAGAGGAGGTGGCTAATTAGGGGCTGGTTAGTGTTTCATCAGGCATGCTTGGATGTGTATAGTGCCTGGATGTCAGGTGGTGGATACTTCTCACCAATTTTCCTAACTTTGTCCGCCAGCCTTCTGCAGAGACAGTGAAGGAAGTTATCCAGTTCTCCAAGGACACGCTGGAGAAGATCAACAAGGCCCGCCTGGAGGGAACTTACCATGAAGTGAGTCCCTGTGCTCTTGCTCTCTTGCTGTGTAGGTGGTGCCAAGGAAATTAGGTCTTGTCCCCCCTAAGTCAAAGATGTATAGGTGAAACAAAGTTCCATCTCCATAAGCTGAATGTCTCCACATACATCCTGTCCTCTTGGCAGTTCAGATCACAAAAACTGACACACACAAGCAAGTGGAAATGCGACTGTTCACATCTTCACCTTCACAGGGAGATTAGGAGCATTCTTTGCATCAAGGTGCTTATAGGAGGTTGGGTGGATGGCAGGAGGGGCATAATCACTTCTTCCTTGCTTACTTTCTGAAAGTAACCCTGGTAGAGGAAGATTTGAGCACAAATCATTTAGTTAGACTGATGCTGTGGACATATAAAAGCATATTGTATCTTCTCCAACCTTCATGCAGTCTGACTTGGCCTCTAGGACTGGTGTGGACCACACAAGGCTCAGGAGTGTCAGCTTCAGGGCCGGTGGTGCTATGACTTTCTCCTTCTTCTCCCTGCTTTCTGATGTAGGTTGTGAAGCTGTGCCGTGAGTGCCTGAAGAAACAGGAGCCTGTGCTGGGAGACACAAACATCTACCTCCTGAGGATCCTCAGCATTGCCTCTGAGGTCCTCTCCTACCTCCAGATGTTTGAGGAAGCAGCTGAATATGCCAAGAGGATGGTGGATGGCTACATGTATGGCTCTGCTCTGTTTTTGGCAGCTCTCTCTGGTTATGCAGTGTTAGGCAATGTGTTATAGAAGTTATTTTCTTAGTCTGCTCCCATCGGAACGAAAGTGCTGGCATTCAGATCTTGATCTGATCACCAGACAGAGAGGAACCCATTCCTAAATGCTTTCAAACACCTTGAATTACTTAACTGTAAATGACAAGTAGTTTGGGTCATCTTTCATTAGCCTCTTTGGTTTGCTCAGAAGCATCTCAGGGCTGCCCTAGTAGCAAAGCACAGAGCCTGAGTGTGGGACAGAGAGATCATCGCTGCAGGACCTGGTCTGCTCTTCTGCAACCTGCAGGAAAGATAAGTTGCAGAGAAAAGAGGAGCTGTGTCAAATGACTGTCACTCAAGATATCCCTTCACTCTTGAGTAATATGGTTGAGTAATGAGGCCTTAGTTAATGAGATGTTGATGATTGTTGCCTTTTCAATTTAGGCACATCATTACACCTGTGATGTTGGTGACATCTGGGCTGCATGATCAGGTCTCCAAGCCAGGTGTTCAGCTCACACTGTCTGCAGGTTGTTCATTCTCTTTCACAACACCTTGTGTCCTTGTGTAACCCATGCCCTCGTGCCCCTAGCGGGGCTGCACATTTCCTGGCAACAAATTCAGTAGAATATTCAACTGAGTAAACAGTTTGCTCTCTGGAAAACATGTCACATCATTGACAAACATTTGGGAATTGAGATCTTTCCTGAACTAAAATTACTCAATGCTTTTCCAGGAAAATATACCATCCTAACAATGCACAGCTGGGGATGGCTGTGATGCGAGCAGGAGTGACCCACTGGCATGCTGGCCTCATTGAAGCTGGACACAGCATGATCTGTAAAGCCTATGCCATTCTCCTGATAACCCATGGACCTTCCCACCCAATTACCAAAGACCTGGAGGTAGGTGTCACGATCTCCCTTCTTGCCTCTGTTATCTGCCTGGATGAGGTTGCATTCAGTCTGTAGGAACGGCCCATCTGTAAGAGACAGGTCAAGTTATGGCTGCTTCTTACTAGTGCCATCCTTTTCTCTAGGTCATTTTAGTCTGCTGGATCGTGCACATTCCTTCCTATGGGAAATTTTCATCCCTGAAAAATATCTTTTGTTCTGCACCAGTACATGCTTTAAAAATAGCCACTGAGTCCCTGAATCTTTTTTTGAAACACTGAGCCCAAGGGCAGAGCCTCCCATTCTTCAAACAGCCTGACCTCATTGCTCTCAGATGGATGGCATTCAATTTGGCTGTATCAAATTACAGATAGTGAACTTGTTCCCGGCTTACCAACCAATATTCCTCATCTTGTATTGATGACCATTCTTCTTTATTTACCACTCCCTAGTCCTTTTGGACTGCAGTTTATTTTTTTTCTCAAATGACTGATATGTGTATTTTTTAGCTTAATGTCAAGAGCTGCAGATCCCAGGAGAATCACACATGTTGAGCTGTGATGAACTATATATGACTGCATCTGAGGGCTGATCATTTCTTTATCCTTTAACTCTCTCAAATGGCCTGTTGGCTTTATAGTATTCTCCTTTAGTAGCCAAAAAAAAACTTACGCAGTGCCAAATTAAATCCTTTATTGATGTTAGTCCCCCTAACAGCACAGCTATAATCTTAGTGCAATTTTATATTATCAGAAGAATGACTGTCTTGTGCCTAAAGTAAAATAGTCTCTTGACTGTTTGCCTCTTTACATCTCATAGGGTAAGACTCCAGCACCTTCATTCCTGTATTTCCCTTTTCACTTTCTTCAGGATGAAAATACTAGATCTTTGACCTCTGTGCTGCTAAACTAAAGGTTGAAGGAACTTACAGACAGGTGTAAAAAGATTTCCTTAAATCCCTTCTGAACTTTTGTCATAATGCAGCACTATAAATGATTGTTCATAGTGAATCCAGGGATGAGGTTTTCCAGGAGCCTGCAGAAGGGCTGGGTGCAGGAAGGGCTGATGCCTTATTCACCTTCATAGGTCACAGGCAACCAGCTCTGAGAAAGTAAATGCTATTTCTGTCCAGTCAGCCTTGGTTCTGCTGCTGGGACACCTGGAGCAAGAAGAATCAGAGTCATTACATGGCTTAGAACATCCCTGATGGACAGTCCTCAGTTTTAGGCAGTGTGTTTTTCACTGGCTTTGAGATCTCCTGCATCACAGGTGTTTAATCTGTTGTGTCTCTCAGGTCATGCGTGTCCAGACAGAGATGGAGCTGCGCATGTTCCAGCAGAATGAGTTCATGTACTACAAGATGAGGGAAGCTGCCCTCAAAAACCAAAAGATTCAAGTCATGCCTGAACCCAGCAATGAGGCCCCACCGAGCCTCTTCCACAAGAAGGAATAAATATTGAGCTTGACACAAAGTCATGCCTGTTAGGTAACACCACCTGTGGGACCTCCAGACATGGGGAATGTGATATGTGAATGTGATACATCCCCAAGGATTGTTTCCAGTGCCACCAGTCTGAGAGCATGGACCAGCAGGGGTAGTCCTGAAAATCTCCTGAGAGCTCACAGCAGAAAATCTCTTGGCAAAAGCAACATCATTTTGTACCACAAGCATTAAAAAATCAAAGCAAGAAACCTGCTATAAAATTATTTACGTTCTTATTGAAAGCCAGTTTCTCTCTGGGCGAGTCCTGCAGTCCTCAGTTAAATTTTTAATTGGCTCTGTCCTGATTTTTTTCCATCACTTCCTTGTGATGACATCACTTCTTGCCAGTGATATCTATGTGTGGTTAACCAACAGACAGTACAAGTGGGAAGCTGGTTCCAAGAAGTGTCTTGTATGCCTGTGGGCCTCAAGTGCAAAGCAACTAAGAAATAGAGATGGTATTTTGAGTAAAGTGATCTTTTGCTGATGGAAAATTGATGAACAATGGTTCTGCAGGTGACGTGGGTGTAATATCAACCTGTGTGGACTCTGACCACAGTGACTGGGTGCCTAAATGGGATTCGTGTCTAAAAATACATTAGTTAAGAGAAGTTAGTTTGTTAAAAATCACACAATGTCCACAGTGGTGGCAGCAAATGGACGTGAGATAAGTCCATGCCAGATGCCATTCGCAGTAGTGTGGTGCAGTGGCTGTGTGGATTGTCTTTACTGAACAGGCAGTTCTCCAGGAGGGGAACCCCCTTTGCTCAGAGCTGGGGGCTCTGATGCTTACCTGTATCAGTCCTTCATCTTAGGTGCTTAATCAATTTTGCACCGAGCCTGAATGGAGAGAAGGAAAAGTCTAATGGCAATGGATGGATTTCCAAATAACAAAAAAACTTTGCTGTCTGCCCATCTGTAAATCCAAATTATTTGCTCCAGATCTTCATTGATAACAAAGAGATGAAAAAGGACTGATTATTCAAAAATCCCCTACCAGCTCCTCAGCAAAATAGCAAGAATAGCAAGAAAACAAAAACAGGCTTTTTCCTCTTGACATTTCTCAGAGATTTTGGTGGTGATCCTCCAGTTCTAAGATGAGTTTGCTGGACACAAACTTCAGCTCTTTAGATGTTGAACTAGATCCTTCCACTTGTCAAGGAGGTACCTATCTGACCTCAACTGTGACAATCTCTATTGGTTTAATGAAGATTAATGCCAATCTGCAGCTTGAAAACCTTCTTTGATGGGGAAATTATGGCAGAGATGCACACGAGGACAAATTAGTCCTTTAACAGCACACATTGGAATTGTAGAAGGAGATAGGGAGGCACTGGTGTTGTTTTCCTAACATTTTTATAGCTTTGAATTGTGAGAACATCATCCTAGGTAGGTATATTACACAAGCAGTACACTCATTTCCCAGCAAAAAATCCCAATTAGCTTTCAAGCATAGAGCTTGGAAAAGTCAGAAGGGAGAATTTCCTCTCTCCTGATTTCAGAAAACCAGGTCTCCATCCAGCCTGCGGCACCAAGCGTTGAAGTTGACCGTGGTGCTCCTGTGTTTACGCTATGAATAACCAGTGCTGACCTCTAAGCAGAGAAAACCTGTATTTCACTCCAGAGTTTATATCCAGTAACCCAATTTATCAGGCACAGTTTGTGGCAAAACTGAACACCTAAAGGCTGTCTGGTGCCCTTTGCTGGTTGGAAAGGATGGGGGAGAGGCGGTGATGGGGTGGCCAAAGCCTGTAGGTCTGGCTCCTCTTTTGAATAAGTGGGCATAGGGATGGCTGCTGGGATGCCTCAACTCCCCCAGTGCTGGTCTCTGCCCCAAGGCAGCTTTCCAGGCAGGTTCACCAACATCTGCCACCCTCAACCACCTCGTTCTTTGGCCCTGCCAATCACTTTGATGTCACTTCGGCCAAGTCTTTAAGGAAGGGGACAGAACCCTTTCTCTGGTCTTGGCACAGTACTTTTCCATCCACCCAGCTGTGCACAACCCAGCAGTACGTCCCAAGAAGGACAGTAGTGCCTGAATCTCAGAATGGGGCTGACAAGCAGCAACACAGAGGGTCTCACGATGGCTTGGCTCAGCCTGCTGCCCAGTTTTTTTTCCAGGGTTTTTGAGAGTTTTGGAGGCTTGCACTTTTTTATAGCAACAGCAAAGAGGTTTATTATGAAGATGTTTTCATACAAATTTTAGTGGAACTCATTCTACACAGTAAAATGTGTTTGTGCAGGGTCTCTAGATTCTCTTGCTAATTCTCTTGTAGGTGAGGTCTCCCTTCGTCAGTGTCTGAAAAACAATAGAAATTGTTAGCTTTGCATTGCACTTGGCTCCAAACCCTACTAGGAAAAGATCTGGTCTTGCAAATCAGCACAGGACTGATCTCCATCTAATCATCTATAAATCAAATTATTAAAGCTTGGGATATATTCATGAGTACCCCAACACAGATAAGGATAATCTGACACTGACTGGAATCAGAATTGTACATTTCCTCTTTACAGGTGCCAGGCCCCACCCTAAACCTATAAATATGGCTGAAAACATGCCCTCATTACATATAACTTTGATCAGCAGTGCCTGGTAGGATCTCAGAGGGCAGCACTTAGTGAATCAGACTGTTTCAAAAACAATGCCTCCATTGCCTGGTCAACTGATCTGCTTTGGCTACAGAGCCTGAATGCAAGCATGTGCTCATCTCCAGCACCTGTTTAAGGTCTCTAGCATCACTGGAGGCTTTGCAGTGCCTGGCCCCCCTTGGACCCCTGAAGGCAGCTGTCTGCACTGTTAATCTGGCCATTGCCCTTCTCTTCTCCACTTACATGGATGATGGTGTCTCCGTTGAGTTCGGTCACGGATTTCAGCCCCTTCAGGTTAGTAACCAGTTTGTTGTTACCTTCCATGTTAACAATACACTGGTAAGAAGGGAAGAGACAAAGGCATTAATGTTAGCACTGCACACCCCCTGCATTTTGTCCTTCCCCTTCTGTACTGAGCTGCTACTGTCTCCTCTGAAACTGCTGGGAGCAAGCTGCTCCCTGGTGATTTAGCTTTCCCAAGAGGAGGGATTGTTGTGCTGGTGATGCCCACAACACAGCAAGAGTATGGGTGTTTACTTTGGGTACTGCAAACCTCTATGAAAGAGATACAATTTTTTTGGAAAGGTCTCAGCTGAATTGGTATGTTTGTTGAGTTTCTGCCCCCCAGGAACTACATGTCTATAAAGGCTTCAGACAGCACTGACGCCCTCAGGGCAGCCTTGATTGATTGTTGAAATTACTCAGAGAAATAACACAGCAAAATCAATTTCTGTTCACCTGTTTGTCCATCTGCACAACATCTTCATCTGCCCTCAAGCTGCTGATTTATGGAAGGTAAAACTTTTTTCCTAACCCCTGGTTTCTGTTCATGGGTCTTCAGGGATGCTAGAAACCACACAAGGCAAATACTACTCTCAGAGCCCAGCTCATTGGGGCATGTCTTTAGTGATCGTTCCTCCTGCTTTCAATAGTCCCTGCGGTATCAACTTCTCCCGGTGTAGAGCTGAGATGCAATATTTGCCAGTGGTGCCATCTTGACATTTCACGAATCACTGAAAAGTATTGTCCAGGAACTGGAGCTGAGGAACTGGAGTTTCCAGAGTCATAAATCCTCACCTTGCCAAATCATCTCACCCAGTGTGAACAGCAGCAGTGCAAAAGGCTGGCAGACAAGCTAACAGCCTCTGGGACTTAAAAGGACAGGTTTATTGGTTTATGATTCATTGGTTGACTTTCTTGTGCTACCTTTAAGTCAACAAAATGAAGGGAGAGTATGTTTTGTTTTGCAGCATGACAAAGTAAACCTCTTTTCACTTCAAACTTTTCAGTCAGAAAGGTTTGCAGTCAGAAGAATTTACCAAAGCCTCTCTGCCCTGCTCTTCCAAAGTGGCTATTAAAATATTGGCTTTCTATGTTTCCAGTGAAATAACTTTAAAAATGCAGAGCTTCATCCGCAGAGATGCTGCGGATGAAGAGAGGGGAGGATGTATGGTGCCTTATAGAAGCAGAGGGGAGGTGGAAACCTCAGAGAGCCAGGCTCTGAGTTTGTCAGAAGGTCACACAGCAGTGCACTTTCAGAAATTTATTTTTAAGAGATTTGCAGAGGGCCTACAAGGAGCAGGGCAGTGAGTGTCACACCTGCAGGCTTGGTTTCAGCAATTAAACCCTTCCCAATGCACTAAATCACACATGCAAACTGCAAGAGGCAGAATTGGTCCGGGGAATTATCCAGCTCTTGCCCTCTACATCTAACACTTTAGATTTAATTCCCTTGATGTGGTTATTCCCTTTAGCCCATGTGCAGGGGGATGACTAGAATGGAACAGGTTGCCCAGAGATGTGGTGGTTGCCTCATCCTAGGAGACACTTAAGGTCAGGCTGGACAGGGCTCTGAGCACCCTGATCTGGCTGTAGGTGTCCCTGTTCATTGCAGGGGAGTTGGGCTGGATAGCCTTTAAGTGTCCCTTCTGACTCAAATGATCCCATAAATGTATGAATCTGTGAGATGCAATGTCCCTCAACCCCTTGGCTTGGACAGAGAGGGATCTGATGTCTCACCTTGACCTTCTCTCCTGTCGGCATTTCCATCTCACACTCCTCCCCAATGGTGAACTCATTGGTCGTTACTTTGGGGCCAGCAGTAAAAGTAATCTTGAACTTATTCCCATTCTGCACAATTTCTGAGACACTCTTCATGTCCTTACCCTTCTGGATATGATCATCAGGAAGCCCTGTGCAGGAGCAAGAGATGTTAGAAGGACATTGGAGCCATCACTGGGTGCACTGCTGCTGCCTAATGAATGCAGTGGAATCTGAGGGCACACAGCTTGGAGGATTTCTACTCTATTGTGGAAGAGGCTCTCAAGGATGGCAGTTCCTCAATGACCACAAGACTCCAGTGGGAAGGAGTAATAAAAGATAATGTCCTCCTGGGTTTTGTGTGGGAACTAGAGTTCTCCCTTGTTCAAGGAAGTTGTCTAGAAGTAGAACAGCTGTCTCACCAGCCAAGAAGGAAGTTTTCCTTCCCTCACTGAAAAGCAAGCAGAGAAAATGGGATAAATCAAGGAAGAAGGAGGAAACCTTTTTTTTCTTTTACATGAGATTCAGAGTCCCATCAGCATGAAGCTGATCTGGCAGACAGAGCCCCTCCTGCACACAGCTATGCAGAGGTAGTGCAGCCCTTCCTGAATCCCTGCTGGAAATCAAGCCAACCACATTCATCACTAAGCATTTAGACAACCTGACTATTTTTCTGATAAATGGTAGAATCTGGAGCTGTGCAGTGGTGAGCAGTGTCCTGCTTACTCTGATGTTTCACAATCTGATGGGACAAATCTACCACTGAGTGAAGCTAGCAAGGTCCCGCTGGTTTAGCATGTGTTGCAGCACCCGGCCTGCTGGCACACGGCTGCAGGGACTGCTGGGACTCTCCTGCAAGCTGTAAAATTACACCCAGCATCACTTGACCTCAGGCCATCAGTGAGAGTGACGCTTTCCTTTCTATTTTGAGGCCGTATCTCCATGCACACTTATTTAGAAAACAACAACTGCAGAGTAACAGACAGAAATAGGAAATCTGACAGATCGCTTTCAGTCTACATCAGCAGCACATCAGCACAGTTGGGCTATTCCAAATATCAGTGGAAACTGCTTAGGCAGAGCAGCACAGAATGCACACAGGCACTTACCAACGGCTTTCATGAAAGGCTCGAAGTTTTCATGGGACTGGAGCTCGTACTTTCCAGTGAAGCTCATGATGGAAGGCTTTCTGTGCTCCCAACACAAGAGAAGATGCCTTGCTGGTATGCACAGCTTGGTTTTATAAGGACCTTTTGCCCTAAAGTTGGTCAGAGGTAAGATGATGTAATTCCTTTATTGCCATGTTCAAACATTAACATAAAACTGGGCAATGGTCAGTGATAAATTGCTCTACAACTTAGAGACCTCGATTTACAGTGCAGGGGCAGAGAAAGTCCCATGTTTTATGGCGGGAGCAACGTGGCATCCATAAACAAAAAAAACAAAATAAAAAAAATAATTGCAAGAAGATTAATTGTAAAAGCAACAATCTAATCAGTTTATGGTCTGGATGTGTGCATCTGAAAGGGGAGGAAGTGGGGAGAGATGATGATGTCCCTTGGATACCAGTGGGGTTTCTGGTTTGTGCATGCTGGGTCTTCAGCATGGGCACAAATAGTCATGGCTGTGTGCTGGCAGGATTAGCTCGCTCCCTCCTGCAGATGCTTCATGGTTCTTTGTACATGTGGTTTTTGGTGTAACCCAGATGTAGGGTTACACTGGGTCACAAAACCATCATTGTCCCCTAAGGCAAAACAGGACTCAGATTTAAATTCTAGCAGCCCAGCCTGAAGTTCACGCTCCATCACTATGACCTTGGCTTCAGAAAGAGCTTTCACATGGATGGATGGATTGGTGGCACCAGCGATCGATCAACCAAAGCTGTTACCAGAGGCCAGTACTAAAATCCCTTTCCTCTCATTTCTCTAGAAAAGACATAGAATCATAGAATCATAGAATCACAAGGTTGGAAACAACCTACAAGATCATCTAGTCCAACCATCCCCTCATCACCATTGCCACCACCTGCACTAAGCCATATCATGCAGCACGTCATCCAGACGCCTCTTGAAACACTGCACAGTAACTTGTGAAGGAGCTTATGAGTAAAAGCTCAGCCCTTGGAGCTGCATTTCTCTCAAATCCTGCATCAGAAGCAAGGCCAGCAGCAGCTCTTTGCTGGGCTCAGTTCCTTCCCTCAAGGCTGAGCTTAGTGCTTGGGCTCCAATCCCAACACTGTCCCCATGGCATGTCCCCAGGCATCCCAGGTTGCTGCTTCCAAACACTCATTCTGAGGGTTCGGACACCCCAGGCTCAGCTTCTTATCTCCTCTGTCCCTGTTGACATCTCCCAAAGTTATCAATTTTTTTGCCACTTTTCACCCACGTGCCTTCTCCTCTTCATGAGTCTTTCATTCTGCCTTCTCACTGCATATTTGGCCTTTTTGTGGTGGTATGAGAGTGACACTGCCAGATGCCCAGTTCTCACTTATTTACATGTGCAGGCTGGAGTGAATGTGTGTCTGCTAAGTCAGTGGAGAGGCACCTTGGACCTTCCTCAGGTGACCCCAGCCATGTGCAGTGCAGTGACTGCATCTGAGCTGATGTGTAGTTGAGCCAAAGGAGATAAATACAAGAAAATACATCATGAGGAGTATCCCAGAGCTGCTTATCCCTCTCCAACCTCTTCAAAAGAAGCCTATGTGAACAGGGTGTTCTTAAGCATTTCATATTAGGGAAGATGAATCCAACCTCAGGAGCTTGAAGGAGCATCTGATGTTGTCCTCAGCTCCAAGGAAGCTTGACAGCTCAGCCACTGCAGATGTCCCAGACCCATGCTTTGCCTGGAAGACCCACATCAGCTTGAAACAAAACAGAACCACCAAGACTAAAACTGCGAATGGGACCAGAGCTCGAGAAAGGATCTAGAAAAGCCCACCAGGTTTTGTCCCACAGAATTTTATATGCCTAATCGGGGTGGCTGAGTTACTTAGAAGTACACAACACAAGACCAACAGAACACTTACAGATAAAACAAAGAGGTTTTATTTTTGATCATTGGTAATTTTAAGTAATTTATAATAACAAGTGTTCACTGATTGCATTTCCAGCCTTGACTGCAGTAATCCATAGCCCACTTCTCTCCAAGACTGCAGTTGGGAGCATATTGACATATCTCATATTAAAGGAGGGGACGATACCTAGAGAAGACAGCTTACGTTTGGAGTGGTGTGAATTCTCATACAAGTTGCCCATTCTGCTACCATCAGAGTCCTGAACAGTTACATTCTCTTTTTTTCATATGGTGGAAAATGCCCAGACTATATGAGCTGAATGAATTCCCAGGGGGACTTCTCATTTCATTCCCTGTGGCTTTCTATTTCCCCTACTAAAGAAATGCTAACGTTCTTATAAAAAAAGAAGAAGAAAGAAGAAACCTTTGCTGAATTAAATTTGGCCAGGGTAATTATTACCCAGGCAGGCTTGCTAAGCAAACGCAGTGAGATAAACTTAATCTCAGTAGCAAAGTTCAGAATATTTGTACATCTCTCCACCAGAATATGGGATATTTTAAAACATGAAATCTCTAATTTTCCAGAGACATGGAAAAGCACCTGATCAGCATAAGGCTGAGTCTATTAGCCATGTCATTAAAACTCAGTTCATAGCCTAAATCTTGGGTCTGGTTTGCAGAAAGAGAAAAAGCAAGAATAATTTTCAAATACTGAGGCTATGTCTTGTGGAAAGCCATCAGGTACTTAGTTGTTTAACTTGCTTTGAAAATAATGCATAGGCCCCTAGAAACTTGTCTGAAGAAAAGGACACAATTGTCTCATCTCTCTTTCTTCGTCTGAATCAAAGATAAAGATACACCAAACTTCTCAGCTCCCTCCTAGGCATGGACGTATCCAAATTCTCTGTGTCCCAAGGTGATGCATCACAGAAATGCCAGCTGGGAGGGACCTCCAAAAGGCTCTGTTTTAACCTCTTGCTCAAAGCAAGATCATAACCAAAAGGAACAAACCAAGCACCTCAGCCACTCCTCATGTCTTGCCCTCTAGACCCTCCACCACCTATGTAGTCCTCTTTTGGATCCTCTCTAATAGGTTTTTGTCCTTCTTATGTTGTGGTGCCCAAACCTGTACAAAGTGCTTGAGTGAGGCTGCACCAGGCAAAGCAGAGCAGGACAATCCCTTCTGTCACCAGGCAGTGCTGGGCCTGCTTCACCCCAGAGTGCAGTTAGCTGGTGACTCTTGTACCATCTGCCATAACCATACAGCTGCCCTTGAAGCAGCTGCAGGCTTTTATCACCTTCCTTCAAGCCCTTCCTCGGATTCCCATTCTCAGCTCCCATGAACTGTGAACATTTTCACACGTTGTCTGCCAGGGCACTGGAAAAACACCCTCTTAATGCACTGCTGCTTGGTGACTTGGACGTTATGGTTCATCTCAGGGATCCTGCAGGGAAAATCCTTCTCTGCCTACCCCAGTTTGAGCCATAGTTCTAATTTAAGCTTTTGTTGGTTGAATCACAGCTTCCTGTCATGCAAGCCCAGTTGTGTATCCCAAAACCCACAGCCATTCAAAGGAGTTGGTAACAATTTCATCAGCTATGGTTTCCCATGTGGGTTTCCCTCTATTTCAAGCCATATTATTCCTTGGATCATCTCTATTTCTGCTGTGCTTGCACCTGGGAACTTGGTCTGCTGTTCAGTTTTCACATCTTTGGTTCACTTATTTTTTATTTCAGAAACAAAGGTTTCTTTAAGTTGGCCGCATGGCTGCACTGCTTCAAAAGTTTGGACAGGCCAGGAAAAGATGCTTCTGCTGCAGTTAATTCTCTGTCCTTATATCCACAAAGCTTTCATTGGGTTGCATTACCAAGACAGCACTAAGATTAAATGTGGCACCTTTCCCAGCTTTTTCTCTTTTTAAAGTTGTTTTGATGGTCTAATGGAATCAGGACCAGGCTGGCTGGCTCCAAGCTGTACCTTTCAAGTTGTAGACATGCAAGCACCAGTTCGTATTGTTTTAGATTAGATAAGCCAATATCAGAGCCTCGATAAGACTGCTGAAAGTGATGGCTTGCACAAAGCACCACCGCTTGATAAAATTTCCTATTAATGCTGAAGTAAAGGAAGCCTTGGCCCTTGTCATCAGCCATGCCCTCTTCAGATCTTTGATCCAAAGGAAGCAAAGGCCCAGCGTTTCTTCTTCAAGAGTAAGGCAAAGATTACCATGGATAGCATGAAACCTATCTTAGCTTTGCTTGTCAATGATCACCGGGTGGCATAGCTTAGAGAGGATCTGACTACTGCTGTTGGTACCTATGGGGATGGGGCTGTCCTTCATCAACCACTTAGTTTATAGAGTGTCAAGGGGCTGGGACTGAAAATTATGCTCACTGCTTATGGAGCAGTTTTATGTCAGTGCATGAAAAGAAAACTGAGAGAGAAATAGAGTCATTAGCCATTAGTGTAAATATTTCTCCCAGCCTCTCCAGCAGTAGCAACACAGGAATGTTTAAGTGGGGACATCCCTGGAGGACAGACAGCTCAAATCTAACTCTGTGGCTGACTATGGCAGTAACACGTAGTCTCCCAGGCTGTTAAAACTTACGTCTGTGCCAAGGAGGGTGTCCTCCATATGCTATAGGATTTGTGGACGGGTTCCACAAATGTGGAGTGAGGATGATCTGGAAGAGCCAGTGAGCATTTAAATGAAGGAAAATGCCTTTCATTTCATCCCACCACACATTTGCAGTGCATATGTCTCTGTATGATCTGTGTGCATGAATAGCCCCTAGAACGGATAAGCCAACCTTCATCCAACCAAGAGGAGAATTGCGTGGTGGAGGGCAAAGAGCAGCAGCATCAGAGTGCCTGCAGGTGATCGGGTGAACTCCCATCCTGGAGGTACACCTGGGTTGTCACTTTGAGATGATGCTCACCTCTCCAGCTGGCTCATGCTTTCCTTGATCCTGATTTATCAAGCAAAGCAGCACACTTAAAGACTGCCTACAGTGAATGGCTGCAAATTAGTCAAGGAGAGCTTCTCAAGTCCGTACAGGCAGGAGGAGGAACCTGTGTGCCCTGCCATTTGCACGTGAGTCCTGAGGTATAACTGAGTTCCAATGTTAATTATTCTACGAGTTTATGATTGTGTGTGCACTCCATTGACGCCTCTGTCCTTGAAATGGCTCTGTCAGAGCAGTTTACTTTGTGTCCCACAGCCATGAGATCTAAAGAAGCCTCACAAACTGTGGTGACCTTCACTGGTATCTGCACTTATGTCTTCATGCTGCAGAATGAATGCACAATGGCAAAGGTTTTTCTGTCTTGCTCTGAGCCAAACACAGAACCGCAGTGTATATTTAAAACAAATGTAAAAACAACCCCCCATGACCTCCTCTAGCAAATGGTGCTCTTCAAATGAGGAAAGCAAAGACACAAAAACAATATACAAAGCAGGCTGAGGCATGACACTGCTGTAAGGTTGTGTGTGGTCTGACAGCATCCAAATTTCAGCAGGTTCATGGCTAGGGGGACACTGTGAGAAATAACCATGGTGCTCGCAAGGCCAGGGCTTCAGACAAAGTCCAAAATTCATAGAATCATAGAATCACAGAATCATAGAATCACAGAATGGCCTGGGTTGAAAAGGACCACAGTGATCATCCAGTTTCAACCCCCTGCTATGTGCAGGGTCATGCAACTGCAACTGCATAAGCAAGTTTGATCTCAGATGCATTTCTTCCAGCCTCAGGTCAGGGAGATATGAGACAAAAAAAGTACAATTACAAATGAATCATAGTGCAAGAAGCTTCTCCTTTGTTCATAGAATCTTAGAACCATAGAATCGTAGAATGGCCTGGGTTGAAAAGGACCACAACGATCATCCAGTTCCAACTTCCTGCTATGTGCAGGGTCACCAATCAGCAGACCAGGCTGCCCAGAGCCACATCCAGCCTGGCCTTGAACGCCTCCAGGGATGGGGCATCCACAACCTCTCTGGACAACCTATTCCAGTGAATTGCCACCATGCAGTCGTATTTTGTGCTTCTGACACATTTACTTTATTCAGAGTACTTCCATAACCATAGGTGTCCATACTTCATACATGATGAAATGCACTAAGATTGAGAAACTTTCCCAAAGCCACCTGGGAAAGCTGATAAAGAAAAAGTGCTGTAGCTGTGCACGTACCACAGCACTTATCTTTATCTTCGTACCTCTTCTTGCCTGGAGGGCAGTGATAGAACCAACATCCTATGTGCTGCAGTTTTTGAGAGAAAATTTGGCCAGTGTGTTCAATGCTTTGGCTGAGTTGGACTGGGTTGCACAACCTTCTCTAGGCAAGAGTGTTTTCGATGTCTCCCCATGGAACTGACTGTTGCACAACCCCATCCTCACACTGCCTTCCTGTTCTACTGCTACAGTTGTGTTCTGCACTTTGATCCACAAGACCCAAACCACAACATGGACGTCCTTGAGCCTACTGTAAAACACTTTATGGCAGGGAAGTGCCACGCCAACCCATGGTGAAAGGGTCGACATGCTGGCGGCTCACTCCACTGTAAAACCACCACGGGTATGGGGGGAAAAGTGTATGCTTACACATTTGTATGCTGGAACAGAAGTTGTTACATGGAGAAATCCTATCTCATGTCAGGTGAGATAGTTACAATATGGAGTCATATATTTCAGATGTATAAAAAGGGGAAAAGAACCAAATTCACCTCAACACCCTCCAATATTTGAAGGAAGCATATAAACAGGAGGGGAAACGGCTGTTCATGAGGGTGGATAGTAATAGGACAAGGGGGAATGGTTTTAAACTGAGACAGGGGAGGTTTAGGTTAGACATTAAGAGGAAGTTTTTCACACAGAGGCTGATGACGCACTGGAACAGGTTGCCCAAGGAGGCTGTGGATGCCCCATCCCTGGAGGCTGGATGTGGCTCTGGGCAGCCTGGTCTGCTGGTTGGCAACCTGCACATAGCAGGGGGTTGGAACTGGGTAATCATTGTGGTCCTTTTCAACCCAGGCCATTCTACGATTCTATGGTTCTAAGATTCCACAATTCTATGAACAAAGGAGAAGCTTCTTGCACTATGATTCATTTGTAATTGTACTTTTTTTGTCTCATATGTCCTTGACCTGAGGCTGGAAGAAATGCATCTAAGATCAAACTTGCCTATGCAGTTGCAGACAATCTGCAGGCTTCTCTGTCTTTCCTGCCATTGAACCCAAACCTCAACACACATTAGTGAGAATAGCAGAAATGAATTCTTTTGATTTCTGGCCCAAACCTTGCAGGTTCTACCTGAAAACTCCTTGCTTCCTCTGACAGTTCACTCTTCTGTGTATGAGAGGGGGGTCATACTCTGTACAGGGCAGTAAGCATTGTGCCATTGTGGTTGATTGATTTTTTCTGAATAAATTCAACACTTTCTGGTCCTGGTTGTGAGTTGGGGTATTTCCATGTGTCCTTTTCTGAATCTCACCCTGGGTGTAGGCTCCTGAGACCACTGAGAGGAGAGTGTGCTGAATGGAGGGTGATAAACGCCTGGAACCTTCAGGGAGAAGATGGGGTAAAGATGTAGGACATCCTTACGCTACGGTGAGCCCCTGTATTGGGCACCCAGCTCCATAGTTTGGCCTCCTGCTGCAGGACATCTCCTGTTCTCCTCTTCCTCGGCTGTAAAACAGAGCCCTTTGGAGAGGCGTTCCTTTCTGCTGCCAGAAATCCCGGCTAAGCACACACTGCCTGGGTGCATTGAGAGTGAAGGGCACTGAGCAAGGGTGGGAACAACCAGGACGAGACTGCGTTTGAGCATCTCCTCCGTGTGTGCGAGGCTTTGCTGCCATCCAGTGATGTATCTGTGCTCTGCAGCTCTGCCGGGCCTGGGGGTGCTTTGCAGGAGGTATGGAAAAGGCACCCAAATCCATCCCTCACTGCTGCATTATGCCTTTCTGCTTTCTCCGTGAGAAAATCCAGTTCAGGGGGATGGAAACTGATGCAACGTTAGTAAAAAAGTGACACAGTAGCTTTAGCTGGTGCCTGCAAACAGCTGGTTTCTGTCAGGTCCAAAGAGCAGCTGAGCTGCTATGGCTGAGCTGCTTCATGGCTATCAAGTGCTCGGGACAGAGTGCAACTCCAAAAACACGGAGGCACTTTGGCATGAGCAGGCTGTTTCATTTCCCAGCTCTTGATCTATTGCTGCAGCTGATTATTAATCTCATTATTAATTAATCTCATGCTGCTAATTCACACATGGAAAGAGAATGCATGGAGGTATAAAAATCTTGTGGTGGTAGAGTAGGTGAGGACCCAGCAGGGTGACTGCAGGGCTGTAGCATCTTGTCAAGATGATCAGATGCATATTGATAGAATTAAATTGCATTGTATTGCTAATAAAAGCTATCAAGTTGTGTGGGTTTCTTCCTCCTGCTCACAATGTGCTCAGCCTCTGCGTGAAGCCCAAATTCATCACGCTGCTCTGAGAGAAGGGAGACATCAGTAGACATCAGTGGAGGAGGCAGACGATGTCAGTACAGCTCTGTTTTTCCTTTACTGGTCTCATTTCACTGTCCTGCTTGGAGATGTTGTTTTCTGTCAGCTGCTGAAGGAGCACAATGAGAGCAGAAAAGCTGGTAAACAAGGGATTAATAACTAACCTGAAGGTGGGTGGAAGGCTCGTTTACCTTCCAAAAATACACAGAGAATTAAAGACACACGGACCAAAAACCACCTGCTTACAGCCTGCTGCACTGCAGGATTTGCCCTGTGCGCTGGGGCCGGCTGAGGCGAGCGGCCACATCCCCAGGGCGGGTCCTGGGGTGACTCCGGGGCTTTGGGTGACCCTGGGGATGGTCCTGGGGAGGTTTCACCACTGATGGAAGCCTGAGCTCCCCTGAAGAGCAACGCCATGCCCCGCCAACGGCTTATTCCAGCCTGCTGCGAATGGACCTTTTTATTTCGGATGTAAGGGAAAAGGGCTTTACAAACAGGGCGGCAAAGCACCGCAACGGGCCGCCCGAGGGCTGCGCAGGGCGCCCCGACCCGCCTCCACGGCTCGGGGCGGAGCCAGCAAAGGGCTGCGAGCCTCGGGAACGGCCCGGGAACGGCCCCAGGCGCGGCGCCGAGGTGAGGCGGGCCGCGGGGCAGAGCGGGGCGAAGCGGGCCGGGGGGAGGGGAAGCGGGATGGGTAAAACGCTGCGGTGTTGTTGGAAGGAGGGGTGGTGGGGAAGGATGGAAGAAGGAAAGAAGTATTTTGGCCAAGGGAGGCCGGCAGGCTTCGCCCCTCCCCCGCAAAAAAAAAAAAAAAAAAAAAACCAAAACAAAAAAAAACCCTGGAGGTTTGCTGCGCTCCCTTTGAGTTAAATGCTGCCCTTACTTCAAGTGTTCAACTCCCTCGAAAAAAACAGGCTGCTCTAGAAGCATAATCTCCCTTATCCCCTTTCCTTTCCCCCATTCCTTTTCCCCTTGACTTTTTTCCCGTTTTCCCCCCTAACTTTTTTCCCCTTTTCTCCTCCCCCTTCACCCCCTTTTCCCTCCTTTTTCCCACGTTTCTACCCCTTCCCTCCCTTCTCTTTATCCCTTTCCCCCCTTTTCTTTACCTCCTTTTCCTCCCTTCCCCCCTTTTTCTTTACCTCTTTCTCCTCCTTTCCTTCACTTCCCTTCCCCTCTTTTTCTCCCCCTTTCCCCCCCCCTTCCTTCTTTTTTTTCCCTCCCTTTTCCCCCCTCTTCCCTTCCCCTTTTCCTTCTCTCTCTTTACTGTCTCCTTTCCCATTTCTTTTTTTTTTAAAAAAAAAATTGTTAAGTAATTTTATCTTAAAGCTCCAGCTTTTGCACCCAGCCCTCAGGAAACACCAGGTGCCCACACAGTGACTGAGTAGAGGAAACATGTCCAGGACACCGTTAGAAGGGCACAGGCAAAGCAAACCCACACAACACCATCCTCCAGCCCCATGTGTCTACATAGGAAATATTTTAGGGTCAGTTTGAATGCTCCCAGCAGAGCAGATTACCCGTGACTTTGGCAGTGACCGCAGCGCCCACCCAGCACCGATGGAGTACATCAGCACACGGGGAGGCACGGGGGCCGTGGACTTCGAGGGAGCCCTCTTCTCTGGCTATGCACCTGATGGTGGGCTCTTCATGCCCAGCTGCATCCCCTCGCTGGACAGGCCCACACTGCAACAATGGAGCCACCTCTCCTACCCCGAGTTGGTGAAGGAGATATGTTTCCTCTTTGTCAAGCCTGAATTGATTCCACGTGGCACACTTAGCGGTGAGTCTCAAGTGGCAGCTGCTTGCAGAGATGCCTGTGAGGATTTTGGGGTGTTTGGGTGCTGCCTTAGCTTAAGCATCTTCACAGTGCCCAGAAGATGGAGCCCGCTGCACTATTGCCTGACCTTTTCTCTGCCCCTTTCTCCTCTGTCACCTTGCTGGGGCTTGTTACCTTTTGGAAAATGTGTACCCTGCATGCACATGGGGACTGTGATGATTGCAATAGCAATTGCTAGTGCTGTGGCCCTGCTGACTGCTGGGGGAGTGCAGTTCTAGCACCAGACCTTACCTTTCTGCCAATGGCTTTCAGCTACTCCATGCTCTCTGTGATTCCATTTGTAATGTTTTTAAACCATCCTTTCCACCAGAGGGCAGCTACAACCTCTGTCTCAACAGTGTGCTAATGATAAAAGTTTCCTTTATTTTGTGATTTAACAGTTTGCTTTGGTTGTGTCAGGTTTCCTCTAGAGTTCTTCACTGCGGAGCTATTGAAGGCAATGGAGCTTGGCTGGCTTCCTCCTAATAGCTAAAAACAACTTCTTGGATATGTCACCTCTCCAGCTCGGAGAGTCTTTGCCTTTGTTTCCCAGGAGCACACAGAGCACAGATGCAGGCAACCACAGATAAGTTGTCCTGTACCTATTCTGACAGCACTTTCAATTGTTTTTCCACTAGATCTGATTGACAGGGCTTTCAGCAAGTTCAGACACAAGGATGTTGTTCATCTGTCCAGGCTGAAGGATGGGCTGAATGTTTTGGAGCTCTGGCATGGGGTTACTTACGCGTTCAAGGATCTGTCATTGTCCTGCACTGGGCAGTTTTTACAGTATTTCTTGGAGAAAAAGCAGAAGCACATCAATGTTCTGGTTGGTGAGTATTTCTCTTTGGAGGGGGGAAAGCTTCTGGGAAGGTTTTTACCTTGAGAGCCATCATCCTACAGCCCACCATATAAGTGCCCCAGAATAGTGGTGTTGCCTCATGGGTGACTGATGAGGGATCCTGTCAATGCCAAGGAGGCTCCTCTAACCAAAAGTATCTCATGGAGCACCTCCGCATCTTTTTCTTGAAGTCTGGTGATGCAATTTTGATTGGTGTGTCAACGTTTGCATTTCTTGTTTCTTCATTGCTTTGAAACAGGGACTTCAGGGGACACAGGGAGCTCAGCAATTGAGAGTGTGAGAGGGCAGAAGAATGTGGACATCTTTGTTCTGCTACCCAAAGGGTTGTGCACCCAGATACAGGAACTTCAGATGACCACCGTCATTGAAGACAATGTCCACGTCTTTGTTGGTTGGCATTATTGTAGAATTGTCCATGTTGTGGCCCTGCTGTGTTGAAATTGTGACCCTAAATATCTCCAGGGGCTGCTGGTTTTGCTGCTGCAGCCAGCTGGGTCATTTCCATCTCAGTGACTATGCCCTGCTGTCTAGCTAAGGAGAGGCTCTTAGCCCGTGTTCCCACTTTGATGACCGAGTGGTTCAAGACTTTCTCTTCTGGTCTCCATTCACCTGCACTGAATTGAACACCATTTATTGAAACTAAAGGATGAAGGGGTGACCCCACTTCTTTTTCCCCCAATTTTATGGTTTAAGTAACCCCAACTCAAACAGCCCCTGAGACAGACAGACAGACAGCTCAGGACAATCCTGGCTGCAGCAAACCCCAGGACTTCAGTCTGGCCCTGTTTCTGAGCAGAAATGCTTTGTGCCCCATGGCATTGATTTGGCACTGATTTTGGCACATCTACTCTTTCCTTTTTCTTTCTGACAGTTCAAGGGAACAGCGATGAAATCGATGAGCCTATCAAGGAACTGTTTGCTGATGTCGATTTTGCCAGAAGGAACAACCTGATGAGCTTGAATTCGGTCAATTGGTCGAGGATTATGGTGCAGATTGCTCACTACTTCTACGCTTACTTTCGGTGCACCCCGACCCTGGATAGCACCACACTGCCAGTGGTGGAAATTGTTGTGCCAACAGGAGGAGGGGGAAATGTCACAGGTGAAGGGAGGAGAGATGGGTTAGGGAAGAGAAAGAGTGCTCTGTGACCTGAAAATGTTTTGCAAATGCTGGGCATTGCTATTTATTAAAACACCCACTCTCTGGTAGGATTTCTTCAGAACCACTTGTATTTTATTACTCATGTCTGGTTATTACTCACTGAAGCGTCTCTGATGATTTGCAAGGTGCAGAAAATCTGAAACAACCCTTTAATGATGACTGTAGCTATCTTGAGGGTGGACGCATTGGAGAAGGACAGAACATGTTTGGTCCAGAAAAGAGGGAAAATACTGTGGGTCTGATTTCCCAAGTAAGACTTCAATAGAGGTGTGAAGTTCTCCCTTGTCTTACCTGATTTAGATAGCGTGCTGTCAAGAGGGCCACTCCTGACTGCCTAATCTGGCCCTTTCAGTGTGAATCCTTGACTGCCTCCATCCTGAATTAGGCACAGCAGTAGTATGAAAAGGATTTAATGCACTCAGCTGCTTTCACTGTATTTCCAGGCTGCCCATCTGAGGCATTATTAATAATCTCCAAGAACCTCCAAACTTCTTCTCTTTTGCTGGAGTGGCACCTGTCTGACCTCTCAATCTCCTGCCTATCCATCTTCAGATCTGGAGATGTTCAGTGGGCTGGTTTGCCAGGAGGTGCATTTTGTCCTAGGATTTTGTAATACGGGGCTCTACCAAGGCATTTAAGATAGATATCTGGAGGTTTATTAGGGGTTGTCGTTTGTGCTCACTTCTGAACTTGGATGCTCAGTCAGCTTACAAAACAAATTCTCTGTTAAATCTGTTTTTAATGTTTCTTTCTCAAGTATGCATGTGTTTTTTCACTTTTGTTTCTAGCTGGCTGTATTGCCCAGAAGATGGGTCTTCCAATTCAGCTGGTTGCTGCAGTTAACAGCAACGACATCATTCACAGGACTGTTAAAGATGGAGATTTCTCACTCTCAGGTCGTGTGAAGGCTACATTAGCATCAGCCATGGATATTCAGGTAGATAATGAATTGGAACAAATGGAAGATAATGAACGTGCATATTTTCAGATTTTTTTTTCCTTGTACTTTGCTATACCTGGTTTATAAGACTGTAATTTTGCCACTGGCAGTGCCTCTTAGTGATGCACTGGGAGGTGTGAGTCATCCTGAGCATTTATGCTGCAGACTGCTGAGCTGAGATAGATCAAACATCACCTTCTCCCATACTTTTCAAGGCTGGACTTGGTAATCTCTGTTGCTAAATGGTGGATTTCTGGAGATTTGCTATGTGCGAGCTTGGAAGGAAAGGGCGATTTTCTCAACACCTCTGTGACACTCAGAAAAGTATAAATCCTGTCACGTCCCAGGGTTTCTGTTGGTGCTTCTGGAAGGCTGCAGCAAGAGCAAGAGAAGGAAAGAAGCTGGAGTAGCCCTGAAGAAATGCCTCATCTATGACCGTCTGCAGTTTGTGCAGAGCAAAACAAGTCCCAGCAGGCAAAGGCATCAGAAATGAAAAGTCATGGGGGGACAGAAAGCAAGTGCCTGGAGACAAATACCAGGAAATAATAACAGCAAATACTCTTTCATACCTACCCTGTGATCCTTAGGGATTGGATCTGCTTCCAAACAAGTGACCTAGGTTTGAAATACTTGGTGTTGTATCACCATGGCCTTAAGCTACTAGAATTTTCCAAGAGCCGTTCAAACACAGTGGGAGAACTTGGGAGCATGGAGGAGTACGGTGTTTTGCGGAGAATAAGTTGTTTGCTCCCATCACTGGGCTGCTGTGGCCTGCAGTTTGAAGTTCCTCCCATAACATGAATATGTGGGGCTCACTCTCCCTTTTGGTTGCCTTTTCTGCAGTCTCCAGCTAGTGACTAACTGGAAAGATGAAGGTGAAGCAGAGCTTATAGTGTGGATGACCCTTTTAAGGAGAACTTCCAGAAGAATCACAGCGCGCGCTGTGACTTTCAGCATCAGAAGCCAGCCAGGGGATTTATTTTCTGGGCCTGAATTCAGGCAGCAAGACTTAGCTCATGTCCACAAGCCAAAACTTTCCTTGGGAACAGTTTTCAGTGTGACCCATCCTCCTGACTGAGCCCAGGTGTCCTTCTGGACAGCTCTAGCACATGGGACAAAAACAGACCATAGAGATGAATAATGTGAAGATCTAGGCTCCCACTGGGGGCCCAGCCCAGACTGACTGGATCTGGATAGCAGAGGAAGGCATAAGCTGAAACAGATGGAGGTGGAACGAAAACTTCTGGGAGTGGGAAAAGCAGAAAGGGAAGCAGAAGAGGCATCAGGAGGATGGGCTGGAGGCACCTCTGGTAGCAGGTCATCAAAGTCCAAGCGTGCTAACAAGTAGTTT
Source organism: Tetrao urogallus (assembly GCF_951394365.1). Lineage (NCBI taxonomy): Eukaryota > Metazoa > Chordata > Aves > Galliformes > Phasianidae > Tetrao > Tetrao urogallus. The sequence goes on from NC_136817.1 coordinate 65,961,386, forward strand.
CTCAGGACACCTGGGTCAGGACAGCCTAAACCAGGGGACAGCCTAAAGCAAAGGGCAGGCAACACCCATACTACAATGAAATTACAGGCTGAAGGCAGTGGAAGATGATGGTGGGAAGATGTAGAACAGGAATGGAGCTGTAAGCCACCCAGATAAGGACATCAAAGGCTGAGTAAGTCCCGATGACTTGCCAGGGGAGGACAGGAGGGGAGGAACAAGAGGTCATAGGCACTGTCAGGTATATAGAACTCATTCAAAGCCAGCACTTACCTGCAGCAGAGCAGGAATCCTAGAGATGTGGTGAGGACTTTGTATTGGGTGTTCCTTGTCCTCTCTGTTTCTACAATGTACCTTGGTCAAACCACCTGGCTGGACGTTGCTCAGTGCTTCTGAGCACATGGGAATGAGAGAGCAAGCAGTGAGACCCATTTGGGACCCTTTTGTCTGGTATTGCACTGAGTTTTGCTGCGGTGTCGTAACACCGATTGCTACATAGCCATACAGTCCAGTCAGGCCCTATATGTTCCTTATATGTTTACAAAGATTATTGGTCAGCCCTGCAGGGAGCTGAGTGTCTCATTAAGTAACATGAGAGCTGTGTGATTCATAGCAGCATCTGCAGCACTCAGTAAAACCGCTGTATATTTCTGGTTCTTAAATACATAGCGTGTTATTAGCCTGGTTTCCTCAAGGTGATTATACAGATGTGGTCTCGCTGTCAATTTATCAGTTGTCCCCTCATTAAGTTGTTTTAATCTGATGGTCACTGCCAGACTGCTCAGACGGGTCAGGAGTCTGAAGGACATTGAGTTCCCAAAGAGCGCTTGGGGATGTAGGTGTGCAGGGAGAAGGCACAAAACCTACCAGCAAGAAGAAGGTGCAACAGGGCCTCACCCCAAATTAGACATCTGAGAATCCATACAGCTGCTCTCACCCTGAGACAGATGCTCCCATTTCTGCTGCTCACGTGTTCCCTTGTCATCCCAGGAGCCGTACAATGTGGAGAGGATCCTCTGGCTGCTCTCAGGTTCTGACAGCCACCTGACAAAAACGCTGATGGAACAATTCACTGTGTCCAAAAGCCTGAAGCTGCCGGAGGGTTTGCACAGAAAGGTCAGTCCTTCATGCCTGTTCCTCTGTGTGGAAGGAGATTTACTGTTTCCAGTTGGTTTTGACTGGAACAGGTTGCCCAAGGAGGCTGTGGATACCCCATCCCTGGAGGCATCCAAGGCCAGGCTGGATGTGGCTCTGGGCAGCCTGGTCTGCTGGTTGGTGACCCTGCACACAGCAGGGGGTTGGAACTGGATGATCGTTGTGGTCCTTTTCAACCCAGGCCATTCTGTGATTCTGTTACTCATTTTCACAATTAAAAAAATCACATTTTGGAGACTTTCCAAACTAAAATCTAAGAGGAGCTTTATGTCAGTGCAGGTGCATGGAGATGTTTAAAAAAAAAAAAAAAAAAAAAAAAAAAAAAACCTTTAGATAAAAGCACTTATAGTTTTTTTAGGTAGGATATGAAATCGCCCCTTCTTGGCCACTCAGTGCCTGCATTAGCTGTGCAGTGAGTCAGGCCGGGGTGGACTGAGCAGTGGATTCTGGCACAAACTGAGTGTGGTGTTGGGGAATGGGTGTGGGGTCCACTACTGCCATTCAGCCTTGATATGGTGAATGGGACCAGGAGTACAAAGCAGAGTGAAATGCAAGAGAAAAGTGGAGGTTTGAACTGTGAAACTCTTTGGGTGAGATGCAGAGATCTACCTCATCACACCCAATGTGTGCTGTCCCAAACGAACATCATTTCTGCAGCACCTAGGCCTGCTTGCGTGTCAGAAATATAAGAAGAAATCCTCACATTACTAAAATACAGATGCAATATATCGACAAGATAATGTAAAAATGCATTATTACAAAACTGGGGGAAGGATACATTTCCAGCAGCACCTTCCTCCAGCTGCAGCAGACATCCCTTGTCTTGATTATGTGGGGAAACCACCATCCAGTTGCTACTTCCAGCCTTCCTGTTTCTGTTTTGCTGGGTGATGATGCCCAATGCAAACCTCTGTTTCTCTTGCTGCAGGTCTCGGAGACTCTGCGCTCATGCTCAGCATCTGATGAGGACATCGTGCAAGCCATGCAGCGCTGCTGGGAGGAGAACCACTACCTGCTGTGCCCACACTCGGCCGTGGCTGCTCACTACCACTACTCGCATCTGGACAGCTGTGCCAGCAGGTAAGGACCTGCATGGGGACAGGTGTGCTGGTCAGCTGTGTTAAAGGACCAGAGCATCACTTTCCAGCTTGCTTCTCTGCCTACCGCTCGGGGCTGACATCAAAAGATTTCTTGCTTTTCTTTTCAGCACACCCCGCTGTTGCTTAGCTCCAGCCTCAGCTGCCAAATTTCAGGATGCTGTGCTGCGAGCTGGCCTGGTTCCCGAAACCCCTCCTGAAATCACTGCCCTAACAGCGATGGAGACCCGGTCCACTGTCCTACAGCGAGGCGAGGATTGGGCACGAGTGATCCGGGACCGCGTCACAGCTGTGGAGCAATGGTGGGGGAAACGGGGTGCTGCTCTGACCTCCCCGGGACTACAGGGTGTCAGTGGACAGGCCTGAGCTTTAGGGATGTGGCTGGATGATACCCCAGGGCTCATTTTCCTTTACCCGAGAGCTCTCTGTTACATTGAGATAGAAACCTACGCTTCCTGTGCAATTAATTATTAGTTGGAACATATTTTAACTCTGAATTATTAGACTCTTTAATAATTTTTTCACAAAAGAACTCTGCAATCGTATTCTCTTTTTTTCCTATAAAGTTATGAATGCTGATTGAAATGCTGAAGGAACATCTTTGTCTCATCATTGTTAGCCGTCACAAAAAGCTCCCTTAAAATTATCCGCAGTCACCACCTACCTTCATTCAGTGATTCTGTCCCTGAGCATCTTGTACCAGACCTACCAGAAGGAGTAATGCTGGGTGTCACTGTCAAGCCATTGTGGTTAGGTATTAAGAGGAAATTCTTTGCTCAGAGGTTGCTGAGGCATGGGAACACTGCCCTGAGGGTTTGTGGGTGCCCCATTCGTGGAGGTGCTCAAGGCCAGGTTGAATGGGGCCGTGGGCAGCCTGAGCTGGTGGGTGGCAGCCAGCCTGTGGCAGGGGTTGGGACTGTATGGGCTTTAAGGTCCCTCCCAAGCCAAACCATTCCATGATTCTGTTGCATTGATTCCTGTGTTTTGTTTTATTTTGTCAGCATGGATGGCAGTTAGCAGTTGAAGATATATCTTAGAGCAGCCTCAGAATGGGGCCGGGTGAGGAGAAGGGATTCCCAGACCTCCCTGAGGTCTATGGTGCCTGCTCAGTTCTGGGGGGTGTGCAGATGGGGATTGAGATGCCTGTGGTGCATGTGCAGGCAAGGATGGAGCTGCAGGGCTGGGCAAAAGCATTCTGGGAAGCAGAATTGCCATTGCAAGGACTCGTGACATCCCATCTTTGGGTACCAAGATAGGGACTGGGCACTTTTGGGACCTGGGAGCTGTATCCCGTAAAGTTGTGCTGTGCTGGATTACAAGGGGCTTGTTTGCACTTTGGAGAGGAGGTTCAGGAGCTGCTCATGGAGCTTTTCCACTTCCCAGAGCTCATGTGAAGATTTGAACGCTCGTTGCAAACATGAAGGACAGAAATGGGTGGTTGTTTTTGTTTTTTTTTTTTTCTTTTGTGAAGTGGATGAGAAAAACCAGCATATGGGATCAGGGATCTGAGCTGGAATCGACCTCACAGCAGTGCACACCTTTCAAAGCAACATGCTGCCCTTGGGTTAAGTCGTGTTTAATAGCCCAGAATGTTCAAAGCAGTAAATGCCTCTGTTCCATAACTGCTGGAAATGAACCCAGGGCTGGAGTGAATCTGCTTTTAGGAATCATCCCAGCTACCAAAATTTGCTCAGTGTTAGTATTAAATAGTGGCTGTGTCCCCTGGCTGTGGTTATTATAGGGGTGCCAGCCACCGGACCTACATTGTAGTGCTGTATCTTGCAGCTTTTGGTCCAGTCTTGCTGCAGGCTCTTCCAGGGCAATTTCCACTGAAAGAAATAGGAAATGGGAAATTCCCCTTATCTTCAGACTGAAACTTCAGGACTTTCAATACCACGTTCCCATCATGTACATATAAATACATAAATACCTCATGTGGGAGCTGCCTCCACAAGCCGTGCATCTGGCAGGATTCTTTTGTGCCTAAAAAGGGAAAGAAAAAAATGGGAATAATTACACCAGGGGGGAAAAATTCCCTTTTGCCATAAAAAAAATAAAAATAAAAAAAATTCCCCATTACATCAAAGGAAGGATAAAAAATGGGAGGGTAGTCTGAAGGTTTAGTGGCATTTAGCGGGGTAAAAGAAAATGCTGTGAAGTAAATCAGCCCAGGATTGGGGATTTGCAGAGTATGCAGGGAGAGCAGGGAGCATTGCCCGGGCTGCAAGCTGCCGTGCCCAGCACCCAGGCAGCCTTTCTCATCTCTTCACCACCCCCTGCTTGCTTCCCATCCAAAGTCAGTGGGAGAGAAGGAGTACGTGCCACCAGTGAGGCCGCCTCCATCCCCAAAATGAAGTGTTTAAAAATGATGCAAAAATGCAGCTGAAGGCCTTGTATTGGAGTAACAATGCTGCCTTTCGCTTGGCAATTACTTGCTCCTAGTGCTGACTTTTTCATAGAATCACAGAATGGCCTGGGCTGAAAAGGACCACAATAATCACCCAGTTCCAACCCCCTGCTGTGTACAGGGTCGCCAACCAGCAGACCAGGCTGCCCAGACCCACATCCAGCCTGGCCTTGGATGCCTCCAGGAATGGGACATCCACAGCCTCCTTGACAACCCGTTCCAGTGCTTCACCACCCTCTTTGTGATGGCTTTTTTCTTTTAATTAATGATGGAGGTGATGGTGAGATCTACCCCCTCCTGAGATCTGACCCCCGCCATCAGCAGGTCCTTTCATTTTGCAGCATGTTATATGGGTTGAACTCCACCACCTCTAATAGCCGCCTCCCCAAACTTTGTGGTTCTCAGACAGGGCCAACTGCCCTGCTGTAATTTAGCTCTTAATCATAACTGAAGCCACCCTGTGAGGGGGGAGAGGCCTGAAATTGCAGGCAACTCCACATCCAAGAAGAAGGTTGCAAATCCGGCTGGCCAGGAGCAGCAGGATGCATGAGTGAGGGGTTCCACCGAGCTTTGTTTGCAAGAAGAAAGGAAACAATTAATAGTGAATAGGTCCCCTTGCTCCTATATCGCCCCTGAAGCATCCTGCTGGGGATGGTGTCCTGTGCAGGAGGTAGAAGAGGGTTAAATTCCTAAATATCCTATAAAGTGGACAAATCTAAGGCACTATGAAACCTCTTTTGGTGCTCTCCAGGCAGGAAAAGCCTGTTTGGTTTGTGTGGAGCCAGGAGTTGGACTCAGTGATCCTTACGGTTCCTTCCAACTTGGGATACTGTGTGATTCCTTGTTTTCTGGCAGATGGAGGGGAAGGCATAGATGCTGTAGGATTGCTGTGACCTGCAGAGGGCAATGCACTGCCACACAACCCAGCCCTGCTGTGCGGACAGGCCTGGGGACATCTCCCAGCAGGTCCCATGAGACCCCAGGGACCCAATTCATCCCCAGAATGGGTGCTCAGAGCTTCCACACAGGCTGAGTGGAGAGGAACAAATTTGATGGGAAGATGGAAGATGTGAGGAGGAAAGTCATGTGGAAAGGTGGATGCTGGTGGTACCTCTCTATCTGACACCTTAACAGGTGGCTGAGGGCTCTGGCAGATCAACACACTTCTTAGTTAAACAAACATTATTTCTGTGCCTTCCAGAGCTGTGCACAAATCCAGGCCATATCGTGAAATAATTCATTTCAACATCAGCTGCTTACCCTTTTCTCCAGCAAAAATTCCAGTTTCCTTCCTCTAAGTAGGTCCATGCATCCCAGGAAACAGGTGATGCCCACAGTCTCCAGTCATCCTCTGCGGGAACCATGTATCTCACCAGGCATGTTCCCTAGAGATTGGGACACTTCACAGGAAGGGACAATATGGCTGGGGCTCCTTACCCCATGTATTTAATGGGAAGAAGTACCTTGGGATGGAGATACAGTGTGTTGGGATGGAGATACAGTGTGTTGGGATGGAGCTGTAGTGTGTTGGGATGGAGATACAGTGTGTTGGGATGGAGATACAGTGTGTTGGGATGGAGCTATAGTGTGTTGGGATGGAGATACAACATGTTGGGATGGAGATACAGTGTGTTGGGATGGAGATACAATGTGTTGGGATGGAGATACAGTGTGTTGGGATGGAGCTGTAGTGTGTTGGGACGGAGATACAATGTGTTGGGGTGTAGCTGTAGTGTATTGGGACGGAGATACAACGTGTTGTGATGAAGACAATGTGTTTAGAAGAAGATGCATTGGGATGGAGATACAATGTGTTGGGACACAGTGCGGTCTCACATTGCTCAGTTGGTGTTTTCTACCTCACAGTTCATGCATTCCACAACATCTTGCTGTTCTGTGGGCATTTTTGGTGTATGAAATTTGGGATTTGGGACACCTGTCCCAGTATGGGTTGAATCTGCCTAGCTAAACATGGAGGTCTGCCCTTTAAGCCATCTGCTTCCAAGTTAGAGGTCATTGCCTCATGCCGTGCCCCATGGAGATGTGGATACCAGTGCTACACTGCAATTCACCACTCCAATCATTAATAGTTAGTGTCATTAAAAATGCTATTAATTAAAGGGAAGGATAGGACAACAGGATGTTTGCAGGGCTAGCTGAGATGAAATATGGGCAGTTCTACAAATCTCAAAAAGGCTGAGGATGAGGATGCTATTTCCCTCCAGCAGAGCAGCTCAGCCTTCCTTCATCCTCTGCCTATGGGCACCTACCCTGTCCCTCTATGCACAGGGCTGATTTTGGGGCACTTCATCAGCTGCCCATGGTGTCACGTCCTCCTCCAGCACTGCCTTTATGGGCCGGAAGGAGGAGTCCACAGCGCAGTGAATTAAAAGCCAATTCTTTAAAACAGTGTTCTGAAGGTTTGGGTGTTGAATTATTATTTATAATGCCCCGGGGGCACTGTGTAATTTATGGACAGGTATGAAGACAAGTAGGCGCTCAGACGTGGGTATGAGCCCAGTGTGAATGCCGAGATAGAGAGATAGATAGTTGGATAGATGAAGATAAGCTCCTTGGCCAGCAGAGCTGGAGATTGGAAAGCTCCTATAGATGTGAGCTGTGCTAGGGTCAGAGCTACTACCCCTGTGCTGCCACTACACAAAAAGTCATCCCAAATATGGTTCAAATTGTTTGTTTACTTTTGTTTTTTTTTTTTTTAATTAATTTATCCCAAGTGCAAGGAAAAAAACAAAAAGGAATTGCTTTGTTGTTGCAATTTGCTGCTAGGCATTCCTATGTGTGCTAATGATAAGTATTAATTAAATAGCTTGCTGTTGTCTTTTAAATGCAGTTCTTTCAGGCTGTAATTAAACACAGACACCCAGCCCTTTCTGTCTGCATAGAAAGAGGCAGGAAGGCCTCCGAAGCGCTGCTCTTCTTTCCTTGTAGCAGGAGAGAAGTGGAAAATGAAGCAAAACCAGTTTCCACTGCAAACTCACCACCCTGTGCATGTCCTTCATGGGGAGAGCAAGCAGCCAAAGGAAATTAAAGGAATGCAACTTCCAAGATACCAGCCCTTCAATCAAAGGAAGTTTCTATGCCCTTAAGATTTTGCAGCTTCATGCATTTTGAAGGTGGAGGAGATCACTTTGCTTGATCTCCAGTGCCAGGCAGGCTGTTGTGTACAACACTGCCGTGTTCATCGAGTCCAGCAACTTGTTGGCTGGTGAATATTTTGATGTGAAGATCTACAGATAAGTGTCCATCCCTCCTACTCACTTCTTCAGGCTTTTTCTAACTGGCTGTGCTGTGAGTGCCCATCCCAGTGCTGCTCCTGTGGTCAGTGCTGAGGGTGTGGGGAGAGCTGCCCTCACCTCTCTGCCTTCCAACAGAAACTCAACACAAACGGCCTCTAGAAATGTAAATTAAAAATTCAGATGCTCACAGGATGGACAGCAACCCCTTAAATGAAATTCTTAGTGATGCAGAGTGGCACCTACACCCAACGCTGCTCCTGACTTAAAGATATCCTAGCTTCACTTGCCTGAAAAGCTGCTGCCCATTGACATATGCGCAAAAGGATGCTGCATTATTTAGGGCAGTGGCTGGTCCAGCAGCACAAGGGTGCCAGGTGGGGATTTTCCCCAATTATTTCTGTTTTAGAAAGGAAAGAGAAAAGGAAAAAGAAAAGGAAAAAAAAAAAAAAAAAGAAGGAAAGAAAGAAAAGCTGGCTGTGTTTGGAAATTATATACTTAATTGAAAAGGGATTTGGACTTGTTTGGGTTATAATAAAATAATTTGTTCCACCATAATGAGCTGGTTTTGACCAGGTACTTCAAAACCTATTTTGAGTTAAATGTAGATACATACTTTTAAACCCAAAGGATTCAGTTTTACTCAAAATGGCTGAAATTGTATTTAATGTAGGGGAAAGGGAGCAAAAGGGATTATTACAAAAATTTGGGAAGTTTGAAAGTCTTTAAAGCACCACGTCCAGTGAAAATGGTACATTACTGTGAAGGATTCCCTCCTCTTCAAATGTGCAATGTCTGAATGGAGGAGGAAGTGATGCAGGGAGGAATCATAGAAGTACAGATTCACATAATCGTTTGAATTGGAAGAGACCCCTAAAGGCCATCTAGTCCAATTCCCATGCAATGAACAGGGACACCTGCAGCTCCATCAGGTGCTCAGTGGGACCCTTTGCAGCTGCAGTCTTTTGAGGGTCTCCTGCTGCCCCTGGGCACTGCTCACCCTCCGCCCATCCCTATCCCCACTGCCCTGTGGAGTGCAACCATCCCAGCTCCAGGATGCTAACAGGCACTGTGCTCCCTCAACCCCTCATATGCATTGGATGGTTTAGTTGTTATCTTTAAGATAATTACAGGCCAGAGGCAGTGAGCAGGAAGAGTCCTGTCGATTCACACTGGGTCTTATGCACAGGACAGGAGATTTACCCCAGAGTGAGTGGGGTACCTGCAGAGAGCATCTGCTGGCCAGGAGTGTGGGGTTAAATGGCTTAGCAGGTTGGACACCAACCCAAACTGTTAGAATCATAGAATCATTTGAGTTGAAAGGGACCACTAAAGATCATCTGGTCCAACTCCCCTGCAATGAACAGGGAAACCTACAGCTCCATCAGGTGCTCAGAGCCCCTCCAGCCTGACCTCAAGTGTCTCCATGGATGGGACATCCACCGTATCTCTAGACAACCTGTTCCAGAGCTTCTTTACCCTTATTGTGAAAAGCTTCTTTTCTTACATCCAGTCTAAATCTCCCCTCTTTTATTGTAGAATCACAGAGTCATTCAAGTAGAAAAAGACCTCTAAAAGCATCTAGTCCAACCATCAGCTCATCCCCAGCATGCCCATTAACCATGCTCTTAAGTGCCATGTTTCTTCAATTTCTTGAATACCTCAGGGGACAGCGACTCCACCTCTTCCCTAGGCAACCGATTCCAATACCTGAACACTCTTTCTGAGAAGAATTTTTTCCTGACATCCAATCTATTGTTTCCCAGCCCACTGACCAGTTAGGGTGGGCTGTGGTAAGGGCCAAAGTCACCATCACACAACCCCTGAACTCAACAGAGTGAATAATACTTGTGGGTTTTTTTAGGAAATTATGATACATCCTGGTCTCTGGCTATTCATTCTCCATATTCAGAGAACACATCTTCCTGAATTTTAAGCAGTCATCCCACTCCCTCCTGGAGCAGAAGGGTCAGTGATGGGCTATAGCTCATGGTTTAAGGACTTGGGAGAAGCCCATGACTGTTGCTCTGATGGGTTGAGCAGCTGAAGCAGGAGATGAGGAGCAATATCCTCATCATCCTAGCACCTTCCCTAACAGGAGATGGGAGGCTCCATCAAGCCTGAAATATTTCCTGCCCAAATGGAAACCACCCCCAATATCCACTTGTTCTTGAGATCTGCAGCCAGCGTGATACTCAGCAAGGGATCCTTGCACATACATTTGCAGTAGACTGTGCATTTTAAAATGAAGATGTAACTTCAAATATTCATTCAAAGACTAGAATTTGCTCTCATTCATGCTGCTGGTTGCAGGAAACCTCGTGGCATGGTGTGCGAGGGTCAGGCTGGCTGCAGGCATCGAGCCCAGCAGTTAATGAAGGGGTAAGGGAGGGCTCTGCACACTGAGTGTGTGATTTGGTTTAGTGTTTAACCCATAAAGTTCCTTTAAAGAGCACTTTCCTTCAACTGCCTCCCTTTTCTCTCCCTAGCTCCTAACCTGCAAGTAAACCCAGTGGGAAGACAGGGAAATTACTCAAACACTAAAACATGGTGAAAATGGTGCAGGAAGAGGGGATGAGGATTTGTGACCCCTGGTCAAGTTCTACTGACTCATTTAGCACTTGCAGGCTTGCATTTATTGGACCCAAAATCTACCCAAAAGCAACTCCTGGTATTCTAGAGGTCATTCCTCATGTGTCCCAACCTCAGTTCCCCATTCATCCTTGCCTTCTCCTGCCATACATTGCATTGGCAGAGGGGTGAGATAATCAGCTATTGCTTTATTCCCTCCCATCCCTGTTTCCCTCACAGGCATCAGTATTTCTGAGCACGTCTGTAGCATTTGCTAATAAAAGCAGCTCTAGTAACGACATGCTTATTCCCCAAGACGAAATTGCCGGGCCTGCCGTTATCTAACAAACTCATTTTGGCACAGCTTCTTGTGCAGGAGCCATTTCTGCCCATTCATGGGATTATCAGCCATCTCTGCAGCCAGCCCCAGCCCTCTCTCATTCCTAGTTAATTGGTGTGAAATTGGAGCAAGTTCTCAGGTGATAATGTGTTTGCATTTACTGCTTCACTGAACCACCCTCGCCACTCAATCCCAGCTTCATTAAAGCCTCAATCGGAGCTTTTGCTCCTGGCTGTGAGCTTCAAACCCTATTTCCTGCACGGCAAACACACTGCCTAACACATGTCAGGCGGACAGCTTGAGCAGTAACAAGAGGGATCCGGCTCGGGCAGTGCTCTGGGAAAATCACCTCCGCATGGAAGCGATGCTTGGAGTCCTCACGATGGCGTTCTATAGGGCTGCTGGCTGACTCTCGCTCTTGGCAAGGCATATTTTGTGCCCTATAATTATCTTTGATTAATGAATTATTATTTTTTTTTTTTCTTCAGCACTTTGAAGATAAAAAGCATTCACCTGAGTTCTGTGATTAGTATTTAAAGACTCCAACGAAATATTTGTAGGCAGAAAAACCTAACCAAGGAATGCTTATGTTTGGGCATTCAATGGGCCTGTTCACAGGGACGGATTCCACAGTTATTATTAGCAATAAGGTTATCTTTGGCATCATCTTTTTATGCACAACACTCTATTGGATTCCACCCTCCCATTTTGTGTGAGCCCTGGGGCAGAAGGCATACAAATTAGAGCGGGTTCAAGCCTTACAAGTGTTTTTCACGTAACCAGGGTTGAAGTTTGGTGAGATCTGTGGCAGTTATATTTAGGATCATTTGGAAGCGTTTTGGCGCATGTTGGGTGCCATGGGATGCTCAAAGACCGGGGGAGAATCGTGATGTCCAGAGGAGTTTTGGCTTTGCCAGAAAGTGACAAGTGACAGAATGTGAGAAAACAGCCTCAAGTTGTAACAGCGGAAGTTTAGGGTGGATATTAGGAAGGACTTCTTAAATTAAACAGGTGGACAGGCATTGGGACAGACTGCCCAGGAAAGTGATGGGGTCCCCATCCCTAGAAGTATTTAAGACGTGTGGACGTGGCACTAAGGGACACAGTTAGTGATGGCATTCAGTAGGTCAGATTGATGGTTGGACTTGGAGATCTTGAAGGTCATTTCCAACCTAGATGATTCCACAACTAAATAAAAACATTGCTGTGCACTGGGGATTTATGTGATATCCAATGGGTGTCAAATCAGGCACAGGAAAGAATGATCCTATGCAGGATGTGCCTCCAAGCATCTCCTTGCAGTGTGATTGCACAGGTCTGGACATGGCTCTGGGCTTGGACAAGTCTGGACACAACACATTGAGAAGCCTGGCAGCATGTTTTGGAGATCTAGTGCTCAGCTAGGAAAAGAAGCTCTGTGCCAGGTTGGATGTGCCCAAGGGGTCCCACCTGTCCCCAGAATTGGGCTGGGGGGGATGACTTGATTCAGGCCTGAGAGCAGAGAGCAGCTGCTGCTTGATTTAACTGCCTTTCTAGTTCTTGGGATCTGCTTAAAGCTGAAGGTAGGAGTTGAGGTTTTGGTGGTGTTGGTTTTGTGTTATTATTATTATTTTTTTAATGTGTAGTGGGTGTGATTTTCAAGCAAACTCTTCTCTGGTGCATCTCCATCATCAAGAGCTCCATGATGCCCGCAAAAGCCTCCCTTTGAAGCCCTCCCCGTTCATCTCCCCAGAGCCATCCACTGAGCACCGGGGGTGGGAGGAAGCAAAGCCAGATTAGGTAACATGAGTTCCCTGCAGCACCCTATTCTTCTTGGTCACCCCAAAGCCCTCCCTGAAAATCTTAGCACCCTGCCAGGGTGCTGGCAGAGCTGAAACGTATCAAGGTGCATTAAAGGATGGCCAACGATCCCCTGTAGCCTGGTTTTTAGAGAAAGTATTTTGTAGTTGGTTTTTCTCTTTGTGACTAAACATGGTTATTAGGCACTGAGTGCATCGTTAAACCTGTTATTAAAAGTAAACAGGTTAATCAGAATAGGCTGGTGCGCGGCAAGCCCATCCACGGTGCTGGACCCTCTGGAAAAGTCATTATCATTTGTATTTAAAGTGAACATAGTTAAGAACATATTGGACTAATTCAGGGCCTGAGAGTTATGAAAATGACTACCATTAAAAATAAATATGTTAGGCAGAATGTGTTGCATAATTAGAACGATTACAGTGTTTACTCTGATTGTCTTTTATGCTGGCCTCTTACTTAGGAGGTTATTTGTATGTATATACAAAATATAAGTTATACATACATACTTGGTAATGTTTCTAACTGTATGTATTTGGTTATCTGCCGTGTTAAAATACCTCTGTAGGAGAAACTTGACTTCCTTGTTGCAGGATGAGACAGAGCCCTGGCAGGATGAAGCCTTGGACAAAACCTAGAAGAGAAAAATAAATCTTGGCTACCTGCAAGTTCTGTGGCTGTGGTCCAGTGTCCGTTGAGTGGGAACCTTTCATTGACTTTGCCGTGCTGGGTCAAACCTCAGGAATGTGCCTCCTGCTTTGATGGTTTCACTACTGGTAGGTCAGCTCGGAAAATCAGAAAATCAGGAGCTTTGCTTTGCACAGTCAGTTCCCAAGCTGAGATCCACCATGCTTTGTTGACTCTCATGTTGACTTGCTCTCAACCTGTTCTCTGTGGCTCACACGTCCCCAGGTGGGGGGTGGGACCATCTCCCTAACATGGGGCTTCCTCAGACTGGGATGCTGGGCTTTTCCTGCTGCTGGGACAGGAGGATTGGATGGTTTCTCCCAGTGGTTTTGGACCAATTTTTGGTGGAGTGTTTTTTTGCACTGCCAGAATCTGAGGCCTGTGATGTCTTCTGTCATGGTCCTTGCATAGGAAGGTGACCCCAGTGCTGGACCAAGCATGTGGGGTTGGTGTCTCATATAATGTAACAGAATACAGTATAATAAAATATTTACCATATATAATACACGTAATGTGTAGAATAAAGAAGACCAAAACAGGAAATTGAACTTTATTTCATTTCTGAGCTCACTTAGGAGACATCATGCTGAGTGCTGTCACCTCCTGCATATTTGCATGAGAACTGAAGCTTTCATGATGTCAAGAAGGACCACTAAGAGATATCTCAGCCCTTATCACCCAGGCTAAGGTACTTTCTCCCGTAATTCCTCTGAGTGCCCCAGTAACTCCAACAGCCGTCAGCATCAGAGGAAGCAGACCACAGATCAGGGTTGAAGAACTATATCAAGAAATTGAATGGCATAGGGGATAACCCTTGAAGGGCAGCCTGTTGGAAGGGTTTAGCTCTGTTCGTTCATTACAGTGAAGAGGGTAAGGATCAATTAAATTCAGCGTTGGGCAGTGTGTTCACCTCCAGCCCTTCTCCCAGGGGTGCTTGGGGTCTGTCCCTGGTGCTGTGGCCACTCCAACTGCAGTCTGCAGCCAAGGGGGTTACCCTGGATGTCTGTGGGGGTCTCAGGCTGCCAGTGCATACCAACCTAGCATGTGGGTCACTTACATGACCACCACTTCTACTCCATGGGTGTTTCTCAAGCTGAAATAACGCCAAATGTTCTTAGGCACAAGGGAGATAAGGATCCACCCTTTGCTTTCTAGGAATAAGGTTATAAATGTCAGTAGATGGCACTATTTCTTCTGCGATAAACGCAGGTGTTCCCCACCAGGAATCTGAACTGTGAGCTGGATCTGGCAGGAGAAGCACTGGGACCTCGGGATCTGTCTGGTTCAACCCTGTGCTCAAGCAGGACCACCCAGAGTAGAATGCCCTGCACCACGTTGAGGAGAAGGACCAGGCTGGAGGCAGTCTGCTTCCCAGGAGCCCCCACAGCCCTGGGAAGAGCTTTGTGGTGGGATCTGGGGTGGGTCAACTAATGCCAGGAGCCAGTCAGAGGGTCTCTGGGATTTTCTGCAGAGACCTGTCCTCCTGAAGGCTGCTTTCATGTTGGGTTTGTTGCCCAATGGGGAGTGAACAATCCCCAGCCCAAACCTCAGGCACTGATGCCAAACCACGACACTGCTTGCTTTCTATCAGTTCTTTTTTTAGGATTGAAATTTGGTGTTTATTGCTAATTCTACAGGTGGAAATGGAGGAGGGAACAGCTTCTGTGCCTCTGCCTGCTCCTCTTCACCTGCACCCAGCTTCACGTTAATGTCTCTAGGATTATCACCCCCGGATGCTCTTGGCTGCAGAGATACCTCCATCCATGGCTTTTATTTGGAGATGACCCGAGCTGTGTGGCTCACCACCATTACAGACTCTATGGGCAGCTAATATCAGTTGCAAACTCACTGCCCAGCCCCGTCCAGCCCTTGGGGAAGGTCAGGACCCTGGGATCACTCCTTCCTGCCCCATGGGCGCTGGCCATACCTATTACATGCCAATGGCTGGCTGGGGGTCACCCTCCTCCTTATTGAAACAAGCTGCATCTCTGAGAGGTGCTACCAAGCGCAACTGAATATTTAAATAATGAAACGAAACCCTGCTGGTGGGAGTACAGCTGCTATTACACTTATTATTTAATTGTGGCGGTGTTTCAGAGCCCTAGGCATGCACCTGGACCCCTCGTGTTAGGTGCTGTACAAACAGGACGGAGGAGAAGACTTTGGCGTTTAAAGGCACTGAGTCATTCCTTCGCCCTCTCATCTGAAACCTCAGCTTTGTCTAAAACCTTTCAGATTTTGTTTAATGGGTGCAGCTAATGGTGAGGTAATCAGGGAGCCTTTCGACACAAACGGAGCCATCAGTGGGCTGGATGCCTTTTGATCTCACTGCAGAGCAAAGGCACTGTGAGGAGAAGCCGCGTGATGGGGTGATGGGGTACCAGGAGATGCTGAGCTCCCACCACACACCACGAATAGGTGGCTTAGCCCAACTCCAGGATGCTTTTCCCGTGCCAAGATCCCTGTGCTGGGTCCAATCCATAGAAGAGATAGGAAGCATCACTTTTATGTCCTCCTTATCCTAGTGCTACATCCCACTGCATGAGCACATGCCCACTGCCACTCAGGTGCCACCCAAGAGGAGATGAGGGCCACACGGGGTTACCATTTCTCTCAATGGTTGTCTGTGCAAGCATTGCTGCTGGACGGACTCCGATTTCACCCCGCTGTCCATGAACACTCAAACTGAATGGTGGGTGCAAGCCATTGTCTCTGGGATATTCTGTTCCCATCTGGCCTGCTCCATCTCTTTGTTTCCCAGAAGAAAACTGCGGAAAGAGATCTCCATCAGAACAGTGTTGAACAGAGGCCCTGGGGTGGGCTGGCTGATGTCTGTTGTTAGCCATGGGCTGTCCCTCCTGTGGCCTTGCAAGCCACAAAAACAGACCAAGGCAGAAGTCCTCTTGGCTTCTCCTCTCCAGAGGATGACTTCACCCCAAGCCCTTTGTCAACATCTGTGAGCTGGGCTGATAGCTCTACAATGTCAGAGGCCCTAAAGTGAACACATGAAGTTATAATTGTAGGTACATTCTTTTGCACTGATATTTTGCTTGGCAAGCCAGCACAAGCCCCATGAGCAGGACTCCTTTCCCTTCCTGCTGGTGTAAGCTGGGGCTACATCAAGAGATCAGTACTGAGAAACAGGCTTGGTGTGAGCAAACACCATCAATCTCCATGCTCATGGTAAGGCTTTGAACAAGCCCTGAAAGAGTGTGTTTATAGGTGCTGCACAACAAGCAGCAGAGTTAAGAGACGCTCCCCTCCTTTTCAGTTTTGGCCAACTCATGGAACAGGAGCAAGGGATTGATGGAGATAGATTGGTCCTGCTGTCAGTTTGGAACACCACTCCTTTTAGGAGGTATAATACGAAGAATAACAGGTATCACAGTTGATTTACAGCATAAATGATCATTTGGATAAACACCAATTTTATTATAAGGAAATTAAATGGGTAACAGGGTAATCCAACTGATTCAAGGAAATGAGTGTTGCATTGACATAATTCAGTGGGCATGGTGGGGATGGGTTGATGGTTGGACTAGAGGTCCATATGATCTTAGAGGTCTTTTCCAACCTTAATGATTTTGAGATAATCTCTCCTCTCCTCTCCTCTCCTCTCCTCTCCTCTCCTCTCCTCTCCTCTCCTCTCCTCTCCTCTCCTCTCCTCTCCTCTCCTCTCCTCTCCTCTCCTCTCCTCTCCTCTCCTCTCCTCTCCTCTCCTCTCCTCTCCTCTCCTCTCCTCTCCTCTCCTCTCCTCTCCTCTCCTCTCCTCTCCTCTCCTCTCCTCTCCTCTCCTCTCCTCTCCTCTCCTCTCCTCTCCTCTCCTCTCCTCTCCTCTCCTCTCCTCTCCTCTCCTCTCCTCTCCTCTCCTCTCCTCTCCCCTCCCCTCCCCTCCCCTCCCCTCCCCTCCCCTCCCCTCCCCTCCCCTCCCCTCCCCTCCCCTCCCCTCCTCTTCTTCCATGCTTATGGATAAAGCTCTAGTTGAGCCCAGATGCATCCTATTCAGCAACAAGGTTGCTGTGGTGCTTTGCATTAAACATAATGACTGAGACAGAGAGATGCCAGACAAAATAATGAGGTAGTTCTGAAAAGGGACATCTCTCTTGAGCTTTAGGTTAGGGTGAGGAGCTTAGACTAAACACACACCTTGTTCTGGGAGATGTCATTCACCACTGTTGTCCCCACTGTTACCAGCACAGGCAGGGATGTCCCTATGATGATCATCTTTTTTTTCACTCCTCAAACTCATTTTATGGGTCTTTCACCCTAGTTCCACCTGGGCCTCAGTTATCTTTGTTTCTAATGCAGAGATGAAAATCTTTATCTCACCCAGCTTCGATCACCAACAGTGGGAACGATATGTCTAAATGCAGGCATGTAAAAGGCATAGGGGTCTTGAAGCGGGGTGTTCCTCAGGGCTCACCTGTCTCCTGCTGTAGTCTGTAGAAATGCCACAAATAGTTTCTAGGAGGTAGGTCAAGGAGGAGCATCCTCCCACCAGGCTGCTGGGAGGCTCATAAGCACAGGCCCACTGTGAGGCAGGGCAGGCCAGGACCTGGTGTCAGTTTCATGCCCCGTACCCCCTGCCTGTCCCCTGTGCCCTACCAACACATCCAGGGGCTCCCTGAACTTGGTGGGAGGGATCAGATTGGGGTCCAGTATGTCCAGCAAAGAATACTTAGGGACCAGCGCACGGTTGTGGGAGAAGGCCTTTTGCATCCCTTGCCTCTCTCTCTGGATCCAAACAGGTGATGCTTGGGGAGTTCCTGGGAGCTGCAGTCGCTGTCTGCTTCCATGCTGGTGTGGTCAGGGTGGTGGTATCTGCAGGTGGGGCCTGCCAGGCCAACAGCAATTTGCTTGGGTTCGCGATGACTCTGCTGTGTAAGACTGAACTCTTCCTTGGTTTTCATTGACATCAGTGGGCTTTGGGCCAGCTTTTAGTACTGGGACTAAAAAGAGACCTTCAGAACTTCCCAGCAAGAGATAACCATCCCAACACGAAGAGCTGTGGGTGGTGAGATGTTCCTCCTGCCCTCAGCTGGCGCTCCCAGGCTCGGCAAGCCCAGCAGAGCTGGAGGTGAGGTGCCGTGTGAGTGTCCCAGTGCCCATGGTGCTCCACTCTGCTGCCCTTTATCTGCAGATCGCTCTATGCTAACAAGGCACACGTACAATGTTTGTATGTGCATGTGAGAGATACAGTGCTGACTCCTGGCCAAGAGAGAAAAATCATTAGTTACAGGCTCTGCAGGACTGAACTTGATGAGGAACTTGGGGCTTTGCCCCGACAGCGCTCAGCGCTGGTGCATTATTCAGTTTGTGGCTATGTTGATTTGCAGATCTAATCGCTCCAACAACACATACAGAAAATTAATTTGGATGCAGGCCTGGTTTCTAGAGAAAGTTGGACCTAAAGGCGGGAGGTTGGTCGTGTGGCTGAGGCAAAGACCCAGGCTGGGGAGTATCTCGTTCCCAGCTAGTGAGCCTCATGGAGGAGACGGGATGAGAATGGAGCGGCAAGGAGCCGCTGAGGTTAATGAGACTCAAACATGTGATAAATGGGACTTCATCTCTGTTGTGTCTTCCTGAACTGATGCCCTAATCTCTCAGTCCTGGCTGTATTGTTACCTTTTGTGTTGGTGAGGGAGGGAGGTGGGTGAAGAGAGGTTGCTCACCTCTCCCCGCCCAAGGGGAGGCCCCCAAGGATCATCAGTTCAAAGGACTGGATGGTGTAACTCCTTGCTAAAATGACATCTGGAGGGAAAAAAAAAAAGAGAACTCAACCACTATTCTTGGAATGCTGGAGCCTTCATCCCTTTACCTCCTCCTCCTCTCACTGAAGCAGCTTCTTGCATTGGAAATCAGCCTCTTGCCCCATTGGATTGAGCAGAAGGGTCTCATTGGCTTGGGGAGGAGGACACATGGCTTTGGGATGCCCCCAGCACTGCGGGATGCTCTCTGCCCTCAGTCTGCATGAGCCTTCGCTAGGAGGGCTGGTGCCCACCTTATGCACCCTGCTCATCTTAAATTACCTGGAGAGCACTCTCCCTCCTTTTGATCGTGGACACCTTACCGTTTCCTTTGGCCCTGGGCATGCTGAATGGCTCCCTTTTAAAACGGGATTTAAGAGGGCATTAGGGACTAATTAGGTCTAATCAACAGCAGTGGCTCTTTTAGACCTGGTGCCTCCAGTTGACATCAAAGGGCGGAGGGGAAGGGGTGAAGCCGGAGGAAACGTTATCAGCAGCAGGAAAGACTTAAACTCTGCCAAATCCCTCCCTGGCAGGGGCTTAGTGTCCCTAATCCTTCCATGCCCAGGAGGCAGGGAGGTGCCTTGCTCCGGTCCCATTGGATGGAGAAATCCCCATGGGAGCCCAGCATCACTGCTACTGTTTCTGAGGGGTCACCTCCTCTCTGCCATCCGGCATCCCCAGACTGGTGATAATTTGAAGTGGTCTGAAGTCCCGAGATGTGAGTCACCAGGATGAGGATCACAAGGCAGGAGGAGCTCAGAGAAGGGGGTACAGGGACATTTTCAGGGCTGGAAGGTGAGAGACACCTATTTGCCTCCCCTGGTGGCTTCCTCGGATGTATGCAGGGATGCTCGTGTGTCGTATGCAGAGCTCTGACCAAGACAGGACTTAGTAAAGATCTGATACACCGAACTGCGGTGTGACTCCGATCACAAACAGCTTATCTAAAACACAATGATTTCTCATCATTTTCTGCACGTCAGAGGGACATCCACTGTAATTTCTGGATGGTTTAGGCAGGGGGGATGTTACGACTACCACGTCCTTTTAGTGGAAAGCCAGATCTCAACAGACAGCATTTGGGAGAGCGCACGGAAAACAACAGCTATTTATGGGGTTATGGACGCAAATGCCCTTGAATGATACAAACCGTCTTAAGGGGAATTTTTGCGGCTGATTAAGCGTAACCGCAAAGCTTCGAGAAAACATGTGTTTATTTTAAGTAAGTAATGTTGATTACTAATGAGAATACTTAGTAGATATGATCAAAGGTAGCTGAAGTGCCGTCATGATATCAAAGACTGAGATGGAACACTTAATTTAGATGTTGAAAAGCCAATCTAAGGTGAGCGTCTTGAAAGTAAATATCATTAGCAGTATCTAGATTAGACCAGGGTATAAAAAGAGTTGGAGGTAACAGCTTTCAAATCTCCCGTATAAACAGGCAGGTGATGCTGGAGCTGGGGGAGGCGAGTCGGACCAGGCGCCTGAGGTAGGGGATGGAGCATGCATCTGGCACGCTCACCCCTAGCCCCTTTCTGCCATCAGCACTGTGGGGTTTTGGCAGCTGGGTGACTTTTCTGTTGCAGTTTGGCGAGGAAGAAAGCTGGAAATGGGTCCCCCAGCCCTGAGCATCTCCAGTGCAGGGCCAAGGGAGGGCTTGTGCTGGTGCTGGGGGGAGGGAGGGAGGGGTGTTCTCTCTGTCCTGGAGATGGTGACATAGAGATGGCAGACAGGTGAATGTGTGGGGCCACAGTGCTTTTCTCTGCTCAAAACAGGGGCCAGGTCCTTGCACTGAGCACTTCACAATAGCTTTGGGAGACCTCTGTCTCCCATTGCTCTCCTATAGGAGAGCTCTGACTACTGCAACCAACCACTCCACCCACTCTGCCACTGCTGCGGAAAAGGGGACCCTCTCAATCCAAACACCCCATGGAAGTGCTGGAAGACCAACCAGCACACCTTGCTTCACCCCACGCTCCCCAGGAACCCCCCTGGCCACCCAACTCCACTCTGCACATTTCCCCTTTGATGGAAAGCTGTGGGGTGGTGAGTGGGTGTCAGATTTTTGCCCTGGCTTGTGTTGGCTGGGAGAGATTCTGTGTCCCGGGGAAGGGCAGAGGGAGCCTGGAGAAGTAGTTTGCACAATGGGGTTGTCTCGAGGGTGCTGAGGGAGGGTGGCTCTAGGAGAGGAATAATGCACTACCAGGGGAGTTGGCAGGGTGAGGTGCCTGTCCCCCTTTTCTGTCATTCAGGTCACTGGCTTTTCCCCCTGGGAATTAGCCCCCTGGGCTCTCCAGAAAAAAAGGAGTTTGCCAGAAAATTAAACCAGTGACGTTCAAGTGTGGACACAAAGCCCAGGCTGGCAGAGGTGATGAGCATCATGACAGTGTCCTGTCCGAAGTCTTTTTGCTCCCAAGTGTTTTGCTGACTCTTGAGTTGTAACAACAACAACAGTAAGACACAAAAGATAGGAGATTTAAATAGCTTGAGAACAAATCACTTCCCTGTTTGCTTGAGTGTCACCTGCTCGGTGTCTATTCACAACGTGAATGTGCTGTTTTCTCTTGAGCAATAAAGATCTGCATTTGTAATACCTTAGGAAAAAGAACAACACAACAAAAAACAAAATCTAACACGAACAAAGCGATTTCTGGCCCTCTTTGCATATTACAAAGAAGAAAGATGGGCACAGACCCAATCCTTTTGTTCTTCTCAGATCTTCACTACTGCGAGCAATATTTGTCAAGAGATTGGAGTCTGCAGATGAAAAGTGCTACCTACAGACCCGGCGCTGTTACTGCTTAACTCACACCCTCCCAGCCAGCTGCCCAGCCCTGTTGGAAGGGAGCGTGCAGCCCAACAGGTAGGACTGATTCCTGCTGCCAAGATGCTCTGTCCCATTTGGTGGATGTCCCTGGAGTCATTCAAGGTCAGATCGGACCAGGCTATGAGCCCCCTGATCGAGGTGCAGATGTCCCTGTTCATTGCATGGGAGTTGGATTAGATGGCCTTTAAGGGTCCCTTCCAACTCAAATTATTCAATAATTCTATGCACTGGGTCTGAGACTCATCCTCACCGCTGAGTATTGAGTGGCCATGGCATCATGAGCTTGCTCACCATCCCATATGAGGACGATGCTAGCTGACGTTGCAGTAAGGAGCACAAACCTGGCATGGAACAATTTTTTAAGGGCTGGAGTTACTAAAATGCTTGTCCCAGTGGGTTTAACAGCATCAGATCAGCACACAGGCTTTGTGCACACTCGGGGCTTAGTGGCATGGTGTTTGGTGGCAGGATCTCTACTCTCACACCATCCTATTTTTGGAAAAAAAGGTGAGCTGAGCTCACCACAGCACTCCGTGAACAACGTGCAAGTGAGGAAGAGGGTGAGTTTTTTTGGGTGCACCCAGAGCACTGCATAGGGCAGGAGCCATCCCGGTGGCCCTCCAGCGCTGACAAAGGGAACCCCATCCCTGACATTACATTCTGCACAACAGCAGCTTGGATTAAGGAGGGTTTTCTTGTGCTGGAAACTCCATGAATAAGAATGTTAGGAATTGGCTCAAGCCACCAGTGACATAATTAGGCTTTTGATATGCCAATTTGGCTGATCTCAGTTACTTCCCCCTGGTGCTGGGGAGTGTCAGCGAGGGATTAGCCTCCAGTCACTTCCTGACACTCTGCTAAATCTTCTCCCTCTTTGTTCTTCATCCAAGACAGGGGGGAGAAAAAAGGGGAAAACAGGGAAGCATCTTGGGAGATGCTGAAGCGAAGCGCGCCGAATCCCTGACCTGCCTTCGGTTTACACTGCAGGCTCTCCTTACGGGTGTAATGCAATTACGGCTATAACTGGGTGCTATACATTTTAATCCCATTAGAAACAGCTCTTTAACAGCTCCCGACTGACTATAATATGTAATCTCATTAGAGACACTACCTTTATACTTTGTACAAGAGCATCCAAAGAGAGAAATCAAAGGCTCGCGTAAGGCTAACACGGTTTTCTTCTTTAAAAGCTTTCTTTCTGGTGTTTGGGACGCTGGTGCAGGAGAGGGGCACAAAGGGTTCAGTGGGACCAAATTGGTTCGGATTTTGGTGCTGGGATTATTGGTTCCTCTCTACTACCTCCTGAAGTGCCCATCTGGCACCACCTCTGCGTTTGGAGGCTACAAACTCACAGATGCATGAGGCAGTGCAGCTGTCCTCGCCAACCACAGAATTGACTCCAAGCAAACTCAGGACAAATATTGACCAAGGCTGGGCCAATGCTGCAAGGATTTCTCCTGCCAGAGCGTGTTTTGCTGTGCTGCCTCCCACAATAACATACACCATGCTGACCAAAGCCTCGTGTGCGGGTACAGCTGTGTCTACACCATGTCTGCTTGTGTTGCTCTGCCAAAGGGGGGAAGGAGAAAGGGAGGGGTGATTTTTTAACTGTTTTCCTCAAGGGTCTATCATCTCTCAACCTTCTTCTTCCACAGTAACCTTTGAAGCTTTGGGCTGACTTCAAGCAAATTTTCAGGGGGAAGGCAGGCTGGAGGACATTCAGTTCCTACATCTTACATGAAAATAGACTCCTGGGCAGCTTCCAGGTAGATTTGACCTTGGTAGAGATCACCACCTGTATGTACAGGAGAGAGACAGCACAAACATCCTAACCATGGCTCAAGCTTGGTGGGGTTGTACAGTTTGTTAGATGTCCAAGAATCCAAACTCTTGGCCGAACATCTATCTGTAGCTGGACAGAAGTCCAAATGGCACTGTGGTCCCACTGCAGCTCTGGGGATGTCGAAATAGCAGCTGAGATTGCAAAGTGGGGAGACAGTGTGCAAGGCTGAGACGGGGCAGCGAGGGGCAAGGAGGAGGATGGACAGGCCTGACCTGTTGCAGGGCAGTTCCATCCCCGTGGCCAAAAAAAACAAGATACTGCAGCTGAGGATAGGCAGGACCCAACCCTGGTCTCCTGCTGAAGGGAAATAGGCTGTCCCTGGTTTAGCCTGAACATGGGTATGAGTAGATACAGACCAGGTTGACAACCAATCTTTTGGGCACAAAACTATTTAAAAAAATGGGGAAAAGATGGTGCCATTGAGCTGAGCATCACATCAGTCCAGTGTTTGGGAATCACTCTGTTTTTCTGATAGGACTTACAAGGAGAGATGCTGATCTTTAGGATCTCTAAATACTGCAAAGACACTTATTTTTGTGAGGGGGAGATGTTAATCCCAGCAGATTCAAAGCGGTGATAAAGGACTTTGTTTCATGCTCTACAGTAATTGCAACTTCTGACAACCCTGATAAACTAAAATGAGGTTCTCGAAAGTATCCACCCAAGGCTTTGTGGGGCTGCAGTCAGGGTTGTATTTAAATGCTCCTAATGAGTACCTGCAGCAAATGGGAAAGACATGCAAATCAGATGTCTGATTGAATGGGCCTTTGAAGGAATATCCCAAGCCGCTGGGTAATTGATGGGTTATCTTTCCACTGGCTTGCCTTGATTGCATCTCCTGTCGCATTAGTCTTTCCTAGGAGTCAGGTTTAACAGGAAAACTTGCACACCAGGATGAACGGCAGATTTTCTTCAACAGACTCAATGAGGACGTTTGCTGCCCAACAGTACGACCCTTTCATTATTAAAATCTTTCTAGACAAGTTTTTCTTCTGGGCATAGAAGTGCCGCATCATATTGCATCTGAACATTTCACTCAACCAGTGGCCTCGCTCCCTGCTTTGCAAAGTGGAATCACGACAGATGAAGTTCCTCTCAAATTTCTTGGGTCCACATCTCCAGCAGGTGCAAATTGATCTGACTGCCTTCATCCAAATGTAGCAAAAATGATTTGAGCCTCATGGAAATGAAACCCTTCCATAGAATCATAGAATCATTAAGGTTGGAAAAGCCAGCTAAGATAATCCATCCAACCATCAACCTATCACAACCATACCCACTAAACCATGTCTCTAACCCACTGACTTCGTTGTTTTCTGAGAGTTTATCAGTGTTGCATGAATGAATTTTGCTTTATTTAGACTCCTTGAGTCTTGCTTTTGCAAGAGTCAGTTGATGGTATCTGCTGTTACAGCTGAGAAAGCTGGCAGCTCAGAAGTGAACAAGAAAGAAATTCCCTGGCTGTAGTGGGGCATGACGGGAGGAATTGTAGTGAGCTGAGGGTCAGCCTCTTCTCTTGTGTAACTAGTGATAGGACTAGAGGGAATGGCCTCAAGTTGTGTCAAGGGAGATTTAGGCTGGACGTTAGGAAATACTACTTTTCTGAAAGAGTGGTCAGGCACTGGAATGGGCTGCCCAGGGAGGTGGTGGAGTCACCGACCCTGGAGGTGTTCAAGGAACGTGTAGACATTGTGTTGAGGGACATGGTTTAGTGAGAACTGTTGGTGATAAGGCGGACAGTTGGACTGGATGATCTTGTAGGTCTTTTTCAATCTTGGCGATTCTATTACTCTGATCCTGTTCTACGACCAGACTCCGAACTGAAGAATAAATCCCTGAATTTTGAGACATTTCTAGAACAGTTGTCTGGGCCATGTGAGCTGCCTTTCTGGCACCCCAGCTGACTCCAGGACCTGAATTTGTTCAACCACGTGGGCATCTGTGGCCATTTGGGAAGTGCTGACGTGTCTCGGACATCCCCATGGACTGCCTAATGTGTCTGCAGGGAGACTGATGCTCTTCTGGAGCAGTGGCTGTGGGTGTATTTGATGGCACCTCAACACTTCTCTTAATATAGATTTTTAGCCAGCCTGCCTCTCTGGTAAGACTAAAATGACTTTCCTGTTTTCTCTGATATGACAGGAGGAGCTGATTTCAGCGCCATACCTTCAACTTTCCCTGTGCTTGTGTCTACTCCATTTAGAGCAGACACAGGGATGCTTAGCCAGGACAGTTGATACGAGTCCATTACTCACTTCAACTTCCATCTGCAGAAAAGCCCAGCTCAACCCTCCTCTACACCAACACCACGCTCAAGCAGCTTCCCACAGAAAGCCAGCACCACGATCTCGTCTGAGGATTGCAGTGTTTGAGGGGCACAAACACATTCACCAACACCCTGCTAAGCTCCAGCTTACTTTGCATCCTTCCTTCTGCTGCTCAATCCTGATCTCGTAGCTCCTGCCTTTGTCACAGTAAATTATCCAGTGCCTGGTTATTCTTGCCCAGTATTTACTGTTCCTTTCTAATCTGTGCCTAAACACCATGCTTTACTCTTTGACTTTAATAAACCAAACCAAAATATTAATACAGCTCACGACCTTGCAGGTTTTCCAGATTCAGACTGTGCGTTAGCAGCTCTGTCTTTCTGCATTCCCCCTCCCAGCCCTTTCCTAAAGGCTTCGAGTGCCTCTGAGGTTGCAAGATCTCATCCTCAGCTGCATCTCTCATCTCTTGAGCAGCTGCAGCCCTGCTTTCACTCTCACCAGTTCAATCACTACCATTCAACACCCAACTGCATTGCAGCCTTTGTACCACTGGCCCCTTTCCTGAGGACAACCCTTCCCACGCAGCTTTTGACTCTTCCACCAAAGCGTTCAGCCCAGACTGTCCACACACAAGCCCTGTGAGCCTGGATTAATGCTCACTGTGAACTTGGCCGTGCGCCTGTCTGGGCATATAGGTTACAGACTGAGTTTCGCTTTAAAGCAGGCTTTGACCTGTCTATTGAGCTGGAAAGATGGAGTTAAAACCTGGAGAGAGAAACTGACCACTGCACCTATTCCCTTGATTCCCAGGCATTAGAAGTTACTTGCTCTTTTCTGCTCTTGGCCCAGGGCTTTATCTGGAGATTGGTCTCAGCACAGGGACATACATTGGGTGCCAAAGTGTAGAGTATTCCCAGTTTACGCTCCCAGGAAGGGTATCTCTACCTGGCAGTAGCAGGTCCCCCAACTCAGAAGCATGGTAGCCCTATTATGGCTGTCTTGAGATGGCCTTCATTTCATGGAATCATATGGCTTAGATTGAAAGGGACCTTAAAGACTGTCTAATTCCAACACTCTTCCATGGGCAGGAGCACCTTCCTTTAGACCAGGCAGTCTATTTAACTTTCTTTTGAACTCCTTGTACCCAACAAGATAGAGATAGATAGTTAGAGGGGAAGGAAGAGAAATACCATCCTCCAGCAATTGATGATGTTGAAATCTCTCCTGGCTGGGACATGTGAAGTGGGTACAATATTCATGAGCTTCAAAGGCCTTGGAAGAGTCATCCCCTCTTTCATATTTGCCAGGAAACAAATGCCCCTTTAAAGCAGCACTACTGGAGACCTGAGGATGGATTATCATTGTCCCAACTGGAGTTGATGATGAAACTTCAAATCCCTACTACTGTGAGCTGGGGATGTGCCAGCAGCCAGCCCCAAGCTGGTTAGCCATCCTTGCAGCCACCTGGGATAGCCAACTGCTCCCCATACTGCTGTGGTCTCCCACTTCCATCTTCCAGCACCGTTGTGTGACCATCACTTCCTCAAGCAGATGTCGCAGTGACACTGGTGGTGTCCGCAGGGCTCAGTGTCTTTGTGATTGCACCCTACCCTGCGCCCTGTCCTGTGTGGCTCTCCATAGGGAAAACCACATATTAGAACAAGCACCATTTTTTTTCCTCCTATCCAGACTTGCATGATGCTCTCATACACAGTGTATGTACGGAAACAGCCATTCTTCTTTCATTCCTGCCATCAACTTCATCCACAGAAAAGTCAGACACAGCCTAGGTGGAGCAAACCACCCTCAGGACCTGCCTTTCTCTCTGCACTGCATGTAGAATGGGGTTGGTCTGCTTTCAGACAGCCAATGCAAGGTCAGAATGAATGCCCTTCTAAATGTGTGACCTTGCCTTCTGTGCCTTTCTTTCCTGGCCACCCTACTCCTGCTGTCCCTGTCCTTGGACGCAGACAGTTTTTCTGGACTTCATATCCTTTTTCAGAATGATGACATTTTTCCTCCCTCCCTCATTTTTAGCCATCAGTTGGTTTATCACTATACTGCTGCTTTTTATGCTGAAGTCAGCAGTGAGGATGTGAGATGAGTTCCAAAGCTGATGCTTGGGGATCCCTATTAATGATCCCCCTTCCCTTCAGCTATCGCTTTCCATACAGTTTGCTGATTGTTTGCATATGGTATCACCCATCTCCTCTGCAGGAACTTCCTTGCTCTGTGTGGCACTGTGAAGCCTTGAACCATCCTCTTTACCCGTCCCTCACCTGTGTTCTTTTCATTAAAGTGAATGAACAAATACTGTTACTGGCTGTTACCCTTCCAGCAGCCCTCATGCTTTTGCCTATTCTTTCTTTTCCTTTTTGTTCCTTTAAGCTGTACTTTTCTTTGTTGACCTCACTCCCTTTTTTCATGCCCTTCCTTCCTGTCTCCACTTAATATCCCATTTCTCCTAAAGCACTGACACCTGTCCATGGGTTCCTGCAGTAACTGGGGAGGTGCAGCATTGAGCCTGCTTTTGTTTGAAGGTGAAATGAAGCACCATTTCACCAATAAAATGTTCTGACTGTCAAGCAGTGTGTTATTCAGGGCTGATGAATAACTTAGAGGAGATCAAAAGATATTAAGCTAAAAGAATTATTATACAGGAGCCTACGGGACCACACAGATCTCCCGTTCCAGCTAAAAAAGTCCCAAATTAACCCCCCACACCTCTCCCCCTGAAAAAAAAAAAAAAAAAAGCGTGTGTGGTCTTGAACAGCCAAAGAAGCAAGCCATTATTTGTAAGTCTGCTATATAAAGCATAATTATTATCCTTTTTATCATCCAAGTTATGGGGCAGGCTTTTCCATCTTTACTCACGCCAAGTAGCACCTCGTGTCAGAAATAGCCTCGCTGGTTTGAAGGGGATGAGTCATCCCACAATCAGGTAGGAGGAGAACAAAGATAGACACGACTTCCCGGACTGGATCGCTCCACCGCTCCCTCCAATGCACGATTTCTCTCCACAGCACCTATCAAAGAAGAGCTGCCAGGAGCGTTGGTGCAGGCATGCCTTCCCGATGGCCTGCAGGCTGGATACGGCCCACCAGAGCAATCCATCTGGTCCACAGCTCGCTCCTTCTCACTCACCTTCCCGACAGCTCCTTAGATGTGGGCAGGAGCACGCTGTGGGCTGTATGAACTGTTCTGGCAGCCGGCGGTCCCACTCCCACTTGCCTGCTTTCCCATAGCCTCACAACCATCATGTGGCCGTCACCCACTGGGAGCACTCCAGCTGGGTTACCCGAAGATGAGGTGCCTCTCCAGTCATTTGGGGAGTACTGACATTGTCCCACCTTGTTGGAGAGTGCAATCACCGCCATCTTGGAGGAAACTGAAAATAAACAGCAACGCCGTGGCAAAAAACTATAGATATGTCAAAAGAAAATCCTCCTTTCTGACACTATGGATGGCCAGGAGGTTCTTGGGAGCAAAAGCTTTTGTCAAGGGCTCACACACACCCTGGATCCAATCTTCAGACTTACATCTTTTTTACTTTCTTTTTAACAGAGGAATTCCAAGGAGGAAAATGGCACGGCTGTTTCCTCTCACTTGTTACAGTTTGAAACCCATACTGGTAAATCAAAGTGTTGAGAACAACTCAGAGCAAATGGATTGGGCTGGTGAACTGCCCTGGGTTTTGGGGGAAGGAGCATTTTGCCCAGATGCTCTGAAAGCTCTTTAATGTCCTGATGGAGATAGCACTACTAAAAAGGGAAAACCCATCAGTGCACGTCTGCTCTTGCAAAGGTTCCTCTAAGGGTGAGACCTTACACATTGCTCCTGAGTCAGTGTGGGTCTTGCCTCAGAATGAAATCAGCACTTTTAGGGCAACTTTATTTCCAGATACCCCAAAACATCTCTCCAGATTTGCAGTCGCTACCATTGATGATTAGAAGATGTTGCTCTAATGTAATCAACCGGTCTGTTCACTGTGGTAAGTGCTGTGCTTTGAAGCTACATTAGAACACAGGTAGGGAAACACTGAGTAATGTAGGAAGATAAGCAGCTGTGTTTGAAGCTGAGGATCCAAGGAGCCATGAAGGAATACAAAAGGCACACCAAAAAATGGTGTAATCCCTACTCCCTGAGGGAGTCCCCACGGCCCAGATCTTCGCCCTGCAATAGGCTGTTGGTTGCTTTGTGTTCAGTGCCCAGCCTTGCCTCCTGATGTTAAAACACAGCAGCTTTTGTCCCTCTCTCTAGCCCTCCTTTCTTTTGATGCTCCATAATGAGACCAAAGACTGTGGCTGCCATTTTGTCTCACAACCAGTTTGGGTGGAGGAATGGGCAAGAACAAACAGAGCTGGTTCCCTCTCTCACATAGACTCTGCCTCTCCTCCCTTGCTTCCTCAAGTTCATTGTTCAGCAGTCATATCTTTACCAATGCAAAGCTGATGGCAGTAAGGCTGTCTCCACATGAAGAATTGCTGAATGCCAAACCCATGCTCCTGCAGGAGAAAGCTCAGATATGTGTCAGAGAATCTTGGATGTTACAAGGAAGCACCTAGGTGCAAGAAACCAGACTGACTACCCAAACGTCATATCTTAACCCAAGGAGTAGGGCCTGGGACAAAACATGGGAGCATCTCCATAGACTCAGTGAGGAAAGGGGTGACCAGCCTGTGAACGTTACAAATTACATGGTTCTTGGACTCCCTCCATGGTCGCTGGTAGCCATGGCTCTCTGCTGTCAAGGAGGAGTCCGCTTTTGTACACATCTTGTTGCTCATTCCCTATTTTGGGAACAGCAAAGTCTATGAAACCCGGATCTAAGGAAGGGCTGAGCTCTCAGCTTTGTCCTATACACTGATTTTAAGCTGAACCAGCACCAAACCGCCCCCAAGAACCCAAACTGTGAACCTCGTCTTCATCTGGAGGAGTTCAGGTTCATCTTGCATCACATCCCAAATCTCACGTAGGACTGGTGGGAGGTTGCCCAAATGCAGGCAGCCAGGACACATATGAGAAGCTCCCTGATGGAATAAACATCCCAAAACTCATGAAAGGCAAATTGCCTCCTCTAATACCCGGGTGCTTTTTCCATGTGAGCAGGTGCAGATATTTTCTGGCTTGTGCCTGCCACCGGGCGTAGGTTCTGCAGGGTTGTTATCTCTCTCATCTGATGATACAAGTTCGCAGGCTCATCTCCTTCCAAGAATGCAACTGACTTAAAATGAGTTCAAAAGAAGATTAGGTTTCAAGGTAACTGGAAGCTATTCAGTCAAAGCCAAGCTGCATAAAGCAAGGGGAATCCTCCTTCTACCTCCATGGCTGTGAGAGGCAAGTGAGAACATGAGACGGGAGCTGAGAAAGTGTGTGTCTTCTTCACAGACACAAACAGGACTGCAAATTGGAGACAACCACTACAAATTTAGCTAAAGATGCTTTAGAAATTGCAGCTTGCCAATGTTTTGCTTATCAAGCTACAGTGTTTGCCGTCAATTATCTCAGCAAATCTAGCACAAATACAAACATATGGGATCTCATCGTTAGTGTTCTCTCATCAACAGCAAAGATGGCACTGAGGATGGCACTGGGGGATGCAGGGACTTTGGTGGAGTGAGGAGTTGGATGTTGAAAAGCCCCCATTAGGCAGCAGGAAGCCTGGGGATGCCCTCCATCAGCAGCTCTCTTTGCCTGTCCCTATGTCTCTCATCCATTCAGAACAGCAGGAGCAGCCAGCCCCAGGCTTCCAGCTGTCGCAGTATCCTCCTGCCTTGTCTCCCTTCTTCCCACAGCTGAAGCAAGTGCCTCAACTCACCTCATCCTCTCATCAATTTTGGCTGACTAGGTGAAATATTTTGGATCAACTCCATGGTAGAAATGGTTTGGGACAAGAGTAGGAAATTAAGTGACAACAATCAAGATGGAAATGAACACCCAAAGGTGAGGATGGCCGTGGCTGAAGCCTCATTTGGAGACCAGGTACCATGCAGGTGTTCTATTGGCTTGGCTGTACGCTCTCAGGATGTATGGGACTGGGTTCTTAGCCTGTAGACAACAATGACTGACATCTGGTGGATTCCCATCCCTGGACCTGGGCATTCACCTTCCCATATCTCCATTATGTAACGTGTTATGAGAGGCTCCTGTAGCCCTGGTTGGGATGGTAGCACCATCATAACAAGAGACGGTATGACTCAAGAAATGTGTGGAGAAATTTCACCTATAACTTCATCACAGAGCATGTAATGTACGCAGAGCACAGAGCAGCCTCTCCTGCAGTATAATTCTGGTGAAACAGGACCTCCGAATATGATCTAGCCCATTCTCAGCTCTCCTAGGCTTGGAAGCAAGCCCTGGGTCAACCAGACCCAAAGCTGTGCTATTTGGAGACCCATAAAGGTTGATTTTGGTGTGCACTATGGACACTGTTGATCATTCGAAGCCTCCAGTGAGGCTAATGTGTGTGAACCCACTGCTGACTACACCGTAGTGGAGGTGCCCACTGCTGAGGGCTGAGGACACGGGGCTAGACCTGTTTGGGCAAGTGAGGCCCTTAAGAACACAACTGCCAGCAAGATGTCCACACCCTATGTTATTTTAAAGCTCTCTCGCCTACCACCACCCAGCCTAACCAAGCTCTGTACCAACCACAGAGCACCTGGTGAAGAAAGTTTAATCCCATGGGGCCAGACAGGAGAAGAAAGTGCGTTTAGTGGCCAAAAGCCAAGATGTGCTGCAAAGTTGCTGGTCTGCCAATGCTACCCAATCCATCAGGACCCTGAAGAACACCTTCTGAGCACAGACCCCTTACGGCTGCTATGTATCCTTGATCATACCAAAATCTCGTGCTTCTTGCATGGCCAGGCTTACAGCATCCCTGCTCTGCTCTCTTCCTCCAAGGCCTGATGTCAGGGTGCTGCATGGCCAATCCAAAGGGAGCAATAGATCTGAATGCCCCAAGAAATGTCCTGTGGCTCTTCATGTCACATCCGTCTTGTGCCATGGCCTTTTTCTTCCCAGTTTATCCTCCCCCCCCCCCAGCTCACTCTGGGCTGCTTTTGGGACGCATTTCTGTACCTCCTACATGCAGGACCCTGTCAGGCTGCAGCAATGCCAGAGGAATGCCATGCCTGAGCTGTGCCATGGTACCAGCAGCAGGAGCTCTCCTTCTCACTAAACCTGTCATCCTAGGTTTTCTTTTAATAATCAGACTGCAGTGAATGATTCACTTCTTGCTCATCAAAAGCCTGTTTTTCCCTCTTGGAAACCAGTGTCAGACTTGCATTTCAGGAGGGATTGATGGGGTCAGATTCAGATTTCCACTGTTTCCCAGTGCAGACCATGTTTATGGAAGAGCAGGATCTTCTCAGAGAGCAACTCCAGCATGTATCTGGGGATGTAGAAGCAAATCCACCACCACATGCTGCTAACAGTAAGGTCCTGCTGTTTCACCATTTCCAGCCATCTCAGCTCGTTTGCCTCAAGTCATTTTATAGGTACCCTTCTATCCCACAAAAAAAAAAAAAAAAAAAAAGGAATAAGGAGTTTCAGTGCTGTGGCACTCAAACACAGCAGCTCTTGAGCTACTCTTCTCCTCCAGAGGAGATAGTGAGAAGGAAAAGGATTCCACCCGTTATTTGTGTCTGTTTATTTACAGTATAAACAGATTCTATGCTGGGGCTTTGAAGATGCACCGCATGTCTACACACTGAAATCCCTCTGTGTGGTTTTCTCCTGTGGTCTGAGCTGCTGGGATAGGGAGGTTTGCTCCTCTGCCATGCAGAGCTGCCCCAATGAGGGGAAAACCTCAGTGAAGGAGATTTGGGGTAAATTACCCTGTTTATGGCAAATCAATGCAGCTTGACTGACAAGCAGTCATTTGCTAAATGCCTGTAATGCTGCTGCCCAAGAATCACAGAATTGTAGAAACATAAAAGTTGGACTAAGACCTAGTTCAACCATCCACCTACCACCAATGTTGCTCACTAAGCCATGTCCCTAAGCACTATATTTACCCTTTCCTTCAGCATCCCCAGAGACGGTGACTCCACCACTTCCCTGGGTCAAGCTTTTGGGCTGAGAGGTGGTTTTGGATAAATTTTATAAAAATAGATAGATAATAGATAAAAAATAGATAGATAGATTATAGAAGTAGTGTAATACTCTCAGAACTGCCTGTTGAAGTAGTTGTGTGACAGCAGTTTAAGATGCTGCAGGGCCTGTGCACAGAATTGCACAGGCTGTTTGCACAGAGTTGCCAACACTGAAGAACAAATCATTGCTAAAGCCTCTTCACTATGCTCAAGAAAGCCTTCTAACAAAGTGAAACCACGTCTTATTGAGCTCACAACCTCTCTGGTCTGACAGAAGGAATGATGGATGTCAGAAATCTTATCTGTGCAGAACAGCTCCTAACAATACCCTGACCCTGAATGTGATCGTTATCCACTCAGCTGCCTGACTTTCCTATTTACTGTAAGCTGTTCACATGACCGTGTGCCCTGTGATAAAGTCAGGCTGCTTCGTGCTGTTGATTCAATATTAGATTTACATGGCTTGGAAATCAGGAAGTGGATCTTGGTCATCCAATGTGTAATTGCCAAAATACGGTCTTGTGTCTTGAAATAATGTCAATGCAACTGTGCTCAGAGGAGACTTGGTGTTCAAATGACTTTACCTTACTTCATGCCCAGTGCATCAGTGCCAGCACTGCTTCGTTTTCCCCTTTAAAGCCACATACTGACTCCACAGTCCATGATCCTACACTGTTCTGGTCATACAGAACCAATTGCTTCTCCTCTGCTCCCCTCTGCAGAGCTGAGCTACATTTTCTGCTTTGTTGAAGGCTTTAAGTTACATTGGCTGATGAAGAAGAAAAATAGGCAAATTCCCAAATCCCAGTGCTTAAGTTCTTGCGTGGATTTCCTCCTCTCTCTCACTGCCTTTACCTTTGTTCATGGGCATTTGCTGAGCTCCACCAGCCAGGACGTTATCCTGGCCAAGCCCAATTGCCCCATAGCGTGACAGACACAAAGGGATGGGTGCACTATTAGGCATCATCAGGTGTTCTAAATCAGAAAGGCACATCCCTCTTCTGCAGTGTTGTTTTCCCCTAAGGACTCAACTTTTCTTCACATCATCTATTCTAACACCCTGACGGGAGCCCTCTGTGGTGCCATCAGGAAGTTCCCTGATGATGGACTTCCAAAGGACTTCTGCAGCCCCATGGGCAACGCCTGGAGAGTGGCTGAGGGCTCCCAGGAGGCTCTCAAGATAATGGAGGTGTTGTTGGCAAAACCTTGTGGGATGGATTGCTGATGAACAGGGTGGGCAGAAAGATGGAAGGCACCAAATGCAGATGTGAGGCGTGATCATTAGCAAAAGAACCATATGGATATACCTTAGCATTGCTGCTTCCCTTTCCCTGGTAAAAGTACCCGATACTTTCTGTGCTCAGAAGAGAAACTGTGCAGAAGGAGAGTGGGAAAGATGCATGTTTGCATGTCAGCAAGAGATGAGTGCTTTGGGGGATCAAGGAAGATGGCTGCTGGGTGTGGGTGAGGCTGCTAAGCCTGGAGAGTGAGTGGTTAATTTGTTTGTTTCCTTTCTATATAGGATATTGTTACCAAAAAAAAGAAGGAAAAAAAAAGAAAAAAAAAAAAAAAGAAAGACAGAAAGAAAGAAAGAAAAAGAAGGCTGAGGCCAGAGGATGAAAAGCTCTCTCTCCTGCAGCTATGAAATCACACCCGGAAGGCGGTGAGGGGAAGCGTCTTCCAGCGGGGTACAAAGTGAGCAGCAGTGCTTTGAACCTCGGGGAACTCCCCAATGGTGCGTGGTCCCAGCTGTGCATACCTCAGCAGCAGCTGGAGGAGCCAGGGGCTGCATCCTGCACCCTGCACGGGGCTGAGCACCTGCCCAGAGCCCTGCTGCAGGAAAAGGGATTTTCACAGGATGGGCAGCACATTTTCTGAGCCAGAAACCTTGAAGCCTCGTCTTGTTTTGTAGTGGATTGTCCTGAGCTGATGGTGATGGGGAAAGAACCTGGTGCTGGGTCACGGTGTGTTTTGGCACCTTTCTCTGGATACATGGGACCTGCTGTACCCTTGTGAGTCATGGTGTTTTAGGATCCTTCATCGTTTCCACCAGAAGCCAAACACACACAGGTTCCTTTTGTCACGCGTGTTCCCAATGAACCTAACTGGAGAAGGTACCAGAAAATTGGGGTTTGGGAATTTGTCTTAAAAGGTGTTTTAAAATGGATTTACTGGCTCCAAAATGGAAGTAAACTTTGGGATGAGTGGCAGAATCTGGGGGGCTGGAGGAAAGGTGGAGGTGTCTCAGCTGAACTTTGAGTCTCCCCTCCCCCTGATGTTGGGCCTGGTTGGAACCCTGGGGGTAAGCATGTGAATCCAGGGTCCCAGATTATGGAGTAGAGCACAGCCATGCAGAGCATGGCCCATGGTGCTGTGAAGTGCAAAGCCCCAAAGCACCAGGCTCAGAGAATATTCACTGGGAGGTCAGTGAGACACTGGCACAGGGTGCTCAGAAAGTTGTGTGTATCCCATCCCTGGAGGTGCTCAAGGCACCCTGGACTGCTTGGTCTAGTGGGGGTCAACCAGCCTATGGCAGAAGATTGGAACTAGATGATTTTCAAGGTTCTTTCAATCCAAGGCATTCTATGATTCTCCAAATTATCCCATACATCCTTTGTGAGTCTTTGCTGTGAGGGCTGTTACTGAAGCAGAGCCCTGGTTTGAAGGGTACCCACACTCAGATCCACCCCACAAACAGTTCACATCTTTCCAAGGTGATGCAATCCATGCACAGAACCACAGCATGGCTGAGGCTGGAGGCAGCTCAGAGTCCCTCTAGCACATCCCTGCCCCAGCAGGGACATCCCAAGCAGGATGCTCAGGTTCAGAGCCAGGCAGATTTTCAACCTCTCCGAGAAGGAGACCTCACACCCCTCTGGACCCTGTGCTGGTGCTCCAGCATGGCCTAGCATAGCAGTGCTGCTGGATGGGCAGGGCAAGCTCCTGGGCTCCAGGCTGTGCTCAGAGCCTCTGGGCCTGGCCCTGGGCACCACTGAGCAGAATCTAGCTCTGACTCTCTCAGCTTCTCCCCACAGCCGAGCTGTCCCAGTCCCTATAGCACTTCAGTGGCCTATGCTGGACTCTCCCCAGTATGCTAGGTCTCTACTGTACCAGGGTCCCAGAATCCAGCATTACAAATGAGCCCTCAGTAATACTAAGTAGAAAGGAAGAATCACCTCTCTTGACGTGCTGGCCATATTTTGCAATGAACAGCTTTATGGCACACTGCTGGCTCACACTCAGTTCAGTGCCCTCCAGGATCCCTAGAAATTTTATGCCTCAATTTCTCAGTCCCAGCAGCTGAGCGCAAACCCCAGCCCCACGCATGGCTGCTGGAGAACATCTGCCTAACAGCATGGCTGTGGGGACACATCAGCAAGCTCTCAAGGTGTCTCAGGATGGGGCTATCCTGGTGTGGCTCCACACCTTGCACTGGGCAGCTTCCAGCTTCACATCATATGGAATCATAGAGTCATAGAATTATTAAGGTTGGAAAATACATCTGAGATCATTTAGCCCAACCGTCCACCTACAGCCAATATTGCCCATTAAACCATGTCTCTAAGCATTGAGCATGAAACAATGCCATCACGTAGCAGGGTGGTGTTTAATTAGCTTGTACTCAAAGGAAAAGCAGGCGGTGGTGGATGGAAGGAGGTGAGGGGAAAGCAAAGTAAAAGACCAAGAGAAAATCCCCTTTTCTCAGCACAGAAAGGGACGGTGCCTGGGTGCTGTGGACCAAGACACCTGCTGCCCGGAGGGAAAGCGAGTTCCCAGGAAATGCAAGAAAGGCACTTTCCAACGTGGAATATGTTGAAAAGCAAAGAGGAGAAGGGGGGTGGAATGGCTGCGGAGATACATGAATATTAAAATGATTATAGCGCTTAATAAAGTACTGCGCAGGGGAGGAACAATAACAGGTATTGTTGGCAAGCCTGATGCTCAGCTTCCCCTTGATTTGCCGGGGCGATAACCATCACGGTATCTCTTTAATGATCCCTGGCTCTGTATCTCTCTCAGCCCAGCAGAGCCACACACATTCCAAGAGAGACTTTGATGTCTCTCTCCAGGCGCGGATCTGCCAGCCCTGGGCAGAATGCGCCGCGCGGCGGCTCTTCCAGCGAAGGGCCATGGGTGAGGGGCTGATGGAGGGGGCTGTGGGCAGTGGGCAGCTGAGGGCAATGCCTTTTGCAATCCCCATCCTCAAGGGTGGCCGGAAATAGATGATCTTCTCTTTTGGGGCACCTTAAAGTTGTAATACCAACTTGTCTGGAGCCCAGATCTTCATTTTGGGGCCGAAAGAGCAAGCTCTGTGTTCCCCAGCGGTGAGCTGGATGTGCCTTGGGCACATCCAGGTGTTCATCCACACCAAGGGGACGACACAGTGGCTATGGTGTGTGGCTGTATGTTGGAGGTACACTAGGTTTGGATTAATTTAGTGGCTGGGACCAAAAAGACCCCAAGCATCCTCTAAGAGGCAAGGAAAGCAGGTCGGAAGGACTGTAATGGATAGTGGGATTTTCTGCCTGGAGATGCCAATGACCAAAAGAAGATGCTCAGGACAGACAACTGGTGCAAACGCACTCTTGGACACCAGATTGCCTTTACATTTCTCCCTTCAACCCTCTGAATGACTGAAAGCACTCTCATTTTAGGACAACATTTCAAAGCACAACTCATACATGTTGGAGATGGCAAAGCAAAAATAAAGCTGCAGTGCTGCAGACTGAGAGTGGGAAGGTGATGTCACATCCCATACACCAGCTCCAGGGTGTCCCATCTGACCATATCTGCCCTGTCCTGATATCTCTTGTTTTCCTCTCCCTGTCTGTCTCCCTGACCAGGTGAACGTTCAGGGCTCCCAACAGAAGTGCTACCTTTGCTATTTTTGAGTTAACCGGTAGCCTATACCTCATACTTAATTTCCTTTAATTGCTATTATTTTCTTCAAATTTAATTATTGGTTTCTTTTTCTAAGTGGCTTCAGAACTCAACCGGAAAAAAAGTAGATATTTTTCCCATCCCTTTTTTCCACATCCATGTGTATTTTCCTTTCTGTGTGCAGTGGCCATGGGTCTGGCTGGAGAACAGGGGAACCCAGAGCCCGCCACAGCATCCCAGGACAGCTGCAGTTTGGGAGAAGAGGCCACGATCCCTTTGATGCCTGCTCTTTCCCCGTGAGACCATGCCGATAGAAGTGCACATCTCGAGCCTTGGCTCTGCCTTTTGAGATTTGCCCCTGGTCATTTCTGCTGGGAGGGAGCTGAGGTTGGGGCTCTGATGTGGGTGGCCCAGAGTTTGTTACCTGAGGACAGCCGGCTTACCTCTGAACTCCTGGCTTCCCAACGGTTGTTTCTCGGCTTGTGCCTGCTTGCATTTTTTCCGTGCGCCTTACCGGTACACCTTGACCAAGCTGGGTGAGCTCCACAGATCGGAGCAGCTCCTTGGGGTGGGAGCATCGCCCACCCTGGGGTTTGCTGTGAGGTTTAGTCCGGGGGAATCCAGCACCCTGAGTGAGCCAATGGGATCTGGAATAGAAAAGGAAGGACCTCAAGAAGGAAAATGTGCTATGGATGTAGGACAGTAGAGGGAAGCAATCAAAATCCCCAAGACAAATAGCTTTGCTCACTGTCCAGCAGACCCCTGGGAGCCCCCTATCAGTCCCCCACATGGGACCTTCCCCAGGGGTCCCATTAGCACCTATCAGCCTTTCATTATTTTTTTTCATGGCTACAGAACATAGAAAAAAATAAAAAGGAAGCGTGTGAGGATCAGAGAGTTGCTTGGGGCAAGGCTCATACTGTGCCGAGCCCTGGAGAGGAGGGAAGGCAAAATCCCTCCCTGACCCTGCATGCAACCAGCTTACGCCTTGGAGCAGAAGATTGCTTTTTACCATTAGCTCTGCTTGCATTGGTTATAAAAATGATCCCCCCCACCTCCCTAAAACACAAAGGCAGCAGTGAGTAAGCAGGCTGCAGCGCTGACCCATGGCAAAACGAGGGGAAGAACACAGCAGAACAGACGAGATTGACCCAATATCATCCAAGCTGCAGAGACGTTGTTATTCCATTTAAAGCCACTGAACAGTGTTCAGCAGGGAATTTGTCTGTCTTGGTTAAATGTCTCGCTGCCAGCCTGGCTTTGGAAGTGCCAACACTAGTCTGCAAATTGTTGTAAGCCTTAAAGAGCTCTGGACCGGGATGCCTTTCGCCATGATCGTCCCAGCTGCTGGGCACGCTGTGCCCCAACCCAACCCCAGTAAAACTCCAGGCATTAATCTCCTGCCGGCAGCCCCATGGCAGTGGGAATGGGATGTCTGACACCCCACTGGGGAAAGCTCTGCATGCTCCAAACTGAATTTGTGCACATTTCTCTGATGAGCATTTTCCAGCAGGTCCCCATATAGATGCTGATTCCTTCGTCCTCCTCTGACCCCACCACGAGCATTCAGAGCCTTTAGCTTTTGCTGCTTTTTGGCTTAGAATTCTTTTCTTTACCCTCTGGTGTTGGCCAGGAAGAGGGTTGTCACATGTGGCCCTAGACTAACAAACAGCACTGTTCTTCTGAGACCATGGGTAGCAATAATTCAGGGTCAGTGGAAAGGGCATAACTAATAAGAGGGCTTGGTGTGGAAAATAACAAAAAAAAAAATGACAGCAAAAATACCCCAAATCAACTGGCTGGTGCAATGGTTGGAAATGGATATTGAGTTGGTGATGGGCAGCACAGGTTGCAGGGAAGACAAAGTGATGGACAGAGAGAAGCTGGGAGTCACCATTCTTGGGGGAAAACTGGGCTTGGCTGTGTAGATCATAGCACCTACCAGATCCCAAATGGACAGGAGCAGGAGGGCTTTGCTGGGGCTGCAGCAAGATCCCTTGAGATGGATCCTAAGGACAGTTGACAGCTTGCACAAAGGGCCACACAGGATCTTCATACTACGCTGATTTTTGTTCAAACCAAACAGTTAACTGAAGGACAAGATTTGAGCCCAGGTAGAAGTCCGGACCTGACAGAGGTGGTAAACAGCTATTCTTAGTAGCTGTATTTATTATTAAAAAGATTAGATTGAGAAATGGAAACAACACACTTAGAGAAGCACAAATTCTTTTTGGCAGGAGTGGTTGCAAGCAGCCAGACTGCAGTCAGGGTTTTTTTTTGTTTTTTTTTTTTTGAGGTATGCAATAAGATGCCAAAAAAAGCACAAACACTCTCCAGAACATTAAAAAAAAAAAAAAGAAAAAAAGAACAAAACCTCCAGTCAATCACGAAAGGTGAAAAAAACAACAATGTTACTATTAAAAAAATGTACAAAGAAAAAAAGAAGGCTCCTAGAGCATTATCCTTAAGTCATGTAAAAATGGAGAAACCACTATGCAAAAAATAACCTGTCTGCACAGAGCCTTGCTTATGCATATGACTGCAGCGTGTGCCTTTGCTTGTAGTAAACATGCCCTTTGCCTTCTGCTGATGACATGACACTGGCATGTCACAGCTGATTTATAAACACAATTGGATTTTCAATCTTCTGGTCTAAATTCATTGCAGTAGACCCCAGCAGGCAATGTATCTCTGTTTATCTATAAATATTGGTTACTGCGCTTTCCTGGATAGAGGCAGGTACAGTAGGATGTTGTTTATTTTTACTTGCTTGCAATAAGAGGAAACGGTGTTTGGTATCAGTCGTCATCATGAGCTAAGTGGCTGCAGGGCTCTTTCGAGGGCTGGGAACTGCATAATCAAAAATGCAAGCAATGCTCTGCAACGAATCTTTCAGTTATTGCAGGGAATACACCTTGCAGATCAGCAAGAGAGAGGAAGAGGAGTGATAAATGCTTATACAGCCTTTATAATACAATAATACAGTAATGATATGAGTAATACAGCAGAGCTCAGGACTGCAGATATTCCCAAACCTCGGGCAAACAGAATTTAGTGTGATCTGCCATGGCCATACACTGAGCTCCCAAACAGCAGTGGTTGTTTTGCTTGGGTGGGCTTGAGTGAATATTCGGGATTTGGTTTATGGAGGTCCCTCCAGGATGGGCACTGCATGTGGGTGATCTGGGCTAACCTGGCCACAGACACAGGATCCTGCAAGTGAAACACTCTAGAAACATGCCAAATTACTTAGCTTCAGTTATTCCCTCTGCAGGGAAGATCTGGCTTCAGCAAGCATTTATGGAACAGAAATAGAGGACCACGCACATAGGTTGAGACTACATCTACACTAGGCTTTCAGATTTCCTATTGTATGCCAACAGTCCTAAAGGCCTCTTCTCCCAAAAAATGAGGAACTGAAAGTTCAGGCTGGAAAACAGTCCTGGATGATCTCTGAGCTGTTTAAAAGGGTCTAAAAAGGATTTAGTTAAAAAAAAAAAAAAGATAACAAATATGAAATAAATAAATGAAGTGATGACAGCAATGTTTAGCAAGTGTGCCTGAATCAGCATGAACATTAGAGATGATCAATATCCAGGATGGTTCAGTTTTGGCAAGGGAAGAATAGGAGGGAAAAAAGGAGAGACAGTTGGAGACATTCTTGCATTTATTCATCAGCCAGCACGTCACCCACGGGGAGGCTGATCTAGCTTCTAAGACAGGGTTGGGTGCATAACCAGCAAATGGTCCAAGTCCACAGCAAAGTCTTAGTTTAGATAGAGCTTGTGTCTATACCTAGGATATAACTAGACAGACCTCCTGGCAGGCCTGGCAGAGTGATGTCTAGGCTTCTCAATTTTCCCAAGAGGAAGAGCGTTCCCAAGCTCCATGACACAACACCAACCTCTGGAGGGAGGAAACCAAACCACTGTTTAGATAAGGAAAGCCCTTATCAAGCAGAAAGGAATTCTTAATGAAAGCTCCTGATGGTGGTTCCATGTTAACAAGATTTTCCCATAAACAGTGATGTTGAATATCTGAATGTTTTCTGATATTGTAACATTCCAAAAAAACATGTTTGGAATCTG
Source organism: Tetrao urogallus (assembly GCF_951394365.1). Taxonomy (NCBI): domain Eukaryota; kingdom Metazoa; phylum Chordata; class Aves; order Galliformes; family Phasianidae; genus Tetrao; species Tetrao urogallus. Next base: position 66,004,446 of record NC_136817.1, read on the forward strand.
CCAGAAGTCCTCAAAGACTCACCAAATGGAAATAATGGCAGTCTCTTCCTTGGTCTGAGAAAAGCTTCAAAGCTTCAGGTTTTCCTTGTCTGCCTTTTGCCAAACAGGGAACACGTATGCAGGACTGTGAATACACAGTATGGGTTGGTGTTCCACAGAGCGTAGTACCTTCCTGGGGAATTTCAGGCTGGATGTTAGGAAAAATTTATTCTTGGAAAGAGTGGTAATGCATTGGAACAGGCTACCAAGGGGAGTGGTGGGATCACTGTCCCCGGAGGTGTTCAGGAACCGTGAAGATATGACACAGAGGTCATGGTTAGTGGGCAGGGTGATGATGGGTTGACTAGATGACCTTAGAGGTCCTTTCTATAAAATTCTATGAATCCTAATTGTATAATGGCACAGCTTGAAAGAGATATAGAGGGGCTGTTACCCCCTCTTACCCCTTTTCTAAGGGTCCATAAGTGCCCATGGAGGTCACCGTAGCAGAAAACCTCCACTCACTTTTTGCTGTTGCCATTAAAACCTCTCCAGCCATCAGAGAAAAAGATCTTTGCAGTTTCAAGGTTTGGTGCATGGGTGTACATCTTGCAGAGAATCTGGCTGGGAGCTGTGGAGAAGTGATGGGAGAATTTGGGATGCCCCAAGTTCTTCACCTTAGCCACCTGCAGTGGTCCTGGTCATGCTGTGGGCTTGCTCATAGGCTAAGTGGTGGAGCCCAGGAGAGACAAGAAATTTCTACAGACTCACAAACAAGTGAGATGGCATCCAAAAGCGGAGCAGGCAGCCCACATACTGAATGCAGGCAGTGAAAAGCTCAGCAGGCAAGCTGCACACAAACAACACGCAAGGCAAATAAACAAACAAGTCGAGCAAAGGCCATGCAAGCAAGCCAGAAATCACCGTTCGGTGCAAAGGGTAGTTGGGCCAGGGCTGTGAAGATGTGGGAGAAACACATCTGCCTTTATGGGGAGAAGTGATTGCGGTCGGACTAGGGTGTGGATAGATGCAAGGACAACCATGTGTGGACACCAGATGGGTGTGTGAGACAGCTTAGGCCTGCAAACGTGTTAGCGCAAGTTACAGACATCCTGAGTCTCCCTCTGAGCTTGCTGCGCCCAACCTTGCTCCGTGGCAAGGGGGCAAACAATTCGGTCATTGGGTCAAAGAGTGAGGAGCATGGAGCTACCTCAGAGCAGCTGAGTTCTGAGTCAAAGCCCGGTGCTTGGCCTATTGCGTCTTGGAGCACGGCCATGCTCAAAGGCCTCGTGTTGAATCAGAGGAGAAAGCTGACATGGTTGGCCAAGCCCCAAGGTGTCCACCTAGCCATGCGGTGGGTTCAGTGCAGCCAGGCTGAAGTTGATGAAGGTCACAGGAGTGCAGCTTGGGGGTGCTGTGCCCTTTATGCTGCGTACCCCCAGGGGGGACAGCTTTGGGGGCAAAGGGGCCGAATGTGGCGCAGGGAGGGAGCTGTGCCTCTTGATCAGGTTGCAAGGGCGGGCAACCCAAAAGAGGAGGGCCCGGAGATCACAAAAGCCTTTTTAACATTTAGAGAGGGGAATTTTCCAAAAACACCCCAAGCTGAGGGAACGTGCCCTGCTTGGGTGTAGGACTGGATCTCAAGCACGTTCACCTCTGGCGGTTGTTTTGGGCCCATCTCCTCTCCCCGAGGCCTTGGGGCAAGCAGGGGTGCCATAGTGCAGAGCCACGAAGAGAGCGCAGCCAGCCAGCGGCAAGGATTTTGTTAGCGTTTGGAGGAGAAAACAGGGAATTTCCACATATGGAAAAATGTTCCTTTAAACTGTGATTATGTAAAAATACAAAGCCACAGCTGATAATATCTCTCACTCTGGGGAATGATGGAGAGTGTTTGTTTCTTTAATTGCATTTAATACTCATGAAAGTTACCAGCTTGCCATCACTGCAAGCGAAGCTCGTTTGTTGGATTACAGCACACGCAATACCAGCTTCCTTTCCATGCTCCTTCAGCAACATATTTCATTCTTGTTATTAAAAGACGGCTTCTAATTTGCTGTGAATACTTCATCACCACTGTTTTGCCTGCAAATTGCCTGTAGAGGTGCTAACTAAAATTAGGCATGAGATGAATTTTTAAATGTAGACCCTTGACTATTCAAAGGTTCCTGTCATGCAAGAGCAGAACTCGGGCCAGGTCCTGGTTCCTGCCTTGGGCAAGTAACCCATGTCCTACATGGCTGGACAATTTCTTGTTATTCTTTGGAACACTTATCATCTTCTTGAATCTTGTCCAGTTTCTGGTTTCACCAGTGGGAAACAATCCCACCATTTAACCAAGGCCTGGGTGGAAAAGTATTTCCCCCTCCAGTTTTGGATGTGCCACCATGGAATTTCTCTTTGATGCCCGTTCAGAAGTTCCCGGTCCTCCTTCCCTCGGTATGCTTTTATCCTATCCTCTCCTCTGTGCCTCCTTGCTAAGGTAAACAGTTTGGGCAGAGGTATAAAGAAATGTGGAGGGAATTCATAGCACGGGCCTGTGAGAGCTGACAAAGGCTATGGTATTGTTGCTTCTTTAACTCATCAGCATTCGAGCATGTAAAACCAGGACAGTCGCTGAAGCTGCAACACATGAATCATCCTTTGAAGGAAACGTGTCTCTGCGTGCTCCAACAGGCCCTCCTTTTCAAAGTGCCATTGACAAACCCAACTTGCTAATAGCACGGATTTAAAAAGCTCTCACTGCAGAGGTAAATTATATACTGATCCCTACCTGGAGTTTGGTGCCGTGCCAAATAGCTGCCGAAACCTCCCAGTGAGCCATATAAATCATAGACCAAAACCCCGAGGGAGTTGGATTAATACTGGATCAATGTGAACGTGCCACAAAGTTATTTGATCGCTACAGAGCTGGTATTGACTGTTATACACCTGTTATATCATTACGGATTACATCTGTTGTAAACAAGCTGTTTGATGTTGCAGGCTGTGCTAACCACATGCACCATAATCATGGCTTGTAGCTGCTGTGGTGGCCTCAACATGCCCGAATGATGCTAATTTTCTTGTTGTGTGGGGTGGCCCAACAAAAGAGGCTTGTTCAGGGTGAGCTTGTGCAGAGAGAGCGGGAGTGTGGAGGTAGGGGAGACGGAAGGGATGGGGTGATCAACTGTGTTGTTCTGGGGATGGCTGGGGAGGAAGATGAGGATGAAAAATAGTGATAGACATTGGTTGAAGGATGGAGTTTTCTGTTTCTGGCTGAACTTTATGACTGTCTTATGGCTGGACAGGCTTAGGACAGTTTTTCTACAGGAGAGGCTGTTGGTGGTGGTTGGCAGTGAAACAAGGTTGTTCATTTGGGGTTTTATACCATGAAGGAGCACATTCACTCTCACTGAGGACAACATCAGCCTCAACAATCACTACTTCAGTTATGTGGTCCTGCAGTTTTGGACTTCAGCAGAGCACTTTTATTTTACACTCACGGTTCTCAAGGAAGAATCAAGCCCTTCTTTGCTGGGTGCATTTCTGTGATCTCTATTTTGGCAACCTGACACTTTCTTAAGCCTGCAAGACGAGTTACCTCATGTCGACATCCTTCCTAATCCTCATTTTTCCCCATCTCAGACACCAGGTTTCTCCCTCTAACAGCTCTACTTCTTTTCTCCAAAGAGTAGCAAGGATTTATCCTGAAACCATCTCCACAATGTCCTGTGCTGGATGTCCCAATGGCAGGATTGGGAGCCAACCTCTCCACCAGGGCCATCTTCCAGCAGTGTCCAAAGCAAATGGAGGATCTGACCTAAACCTCCGTTTATATCACTCACATTGTGACTTGATGGTAATGTAATATTCCCAAGCCATGGAGCAGAGCAGGACACTCTTCTTCCTCTTATATTGGATGAGAGCAGGCTGAAAAGCAAACAGGGATTTTGTTCCTAGGTGTTGGGACAAACTTTCCCTGGTCCCCCAGGGAGCACAATGCCATTATAATAACAGCAATAATTAGAGGAAGGGAGGATGACAGATTCAGAATTAGAGATAGCATCTCCAAAATACAACCCCCCAAAAAAGTCTGAGAGAAACGTTCTTTCCTTCTGTACCTGTCACAAGGTCAAAGTCTAACCAGTATCTGTCATTTCCTAAGCTCAATCTTTTCTCTCCCTTTCTGTCTCACCTTTTTTTTTTCTAGCAACATCCTGGAGCTAACACAGCACCATCTGGAAAATGCAGAAAGATTTGTGGGAGAAGACAATGTGGCAAGGAAACATTTGCCAAGTATTTCAAAACTTTTGATTCATGAATTTTAACCATTCACAAAATTCTATTTGCCTGAAACTGAAGAACAAACAGGACAAGAGAATGGTCCTGGGCTGGCAGTGTCTTGGTGGTCAGGGCAAGCTCTCCTGGCGTATTCAAAATATTCTTTTCATATTGGAAGGAATAGTGGACAAAGAGGATGAAAGTCCATCTTCTCCTTTGGCACTTCCAAACATGTCATGTAAAACAAGAAGGGCTCCAAATATGCAAAAAATGATGACAAAACTCAGAACCTCTGAAGAAGAGCACCAATTTGTCTTACCATCCTGGGTAAGTGTGAGCCAGGGATGGGGTGCAGCTGGCTCTGAAAGCTGTGGTTTTCAGGCCTGGGTGGGAGCACCAGGGAGACCCCACGCCATCCACCTCCTCCTTTTTCTTTGTGTCTTTTTCAGTGTGTCAGGTGTCTTTTCTGGACTATACCTGGGAAATTCTGGTAAAGAAATATCCTACAATACTCATGATGCTCTGGAGGTGCCATCACAGCCCTTTCACCTGTGAAAAAGTTCTGTTTTGCACTGAATTTGTTCTCCTGAAAGCCAGTTGGCTTATTTTAGCTCTTACCCAAACTCTCCCCAGAGGGTACCACACCACCCAAAGGTTACACTGTGTACCTGTCCTTCTGTTGTCAGGAGGAAAATTGGGAACAGATCTTCTCAAACTTGGTTTGGAAAATGAGAATTTGAGTATTACTGCACTCCTGCCCTTGTCCTGGGATGCTCACATATGAAGACATTCAAGGCATGTCCATCTTGGCTCTGCATTACTAATGGAGTTTGGATGCTGCGGGAGTGGGCAGAGGATGCAGAGCTTTCAGAGGGAGCTGACACAGCAGAACCATCCGCAGCTGGGAGGTCTCCTGTACCTCTCCTGGACCAGGCTCTGAGCTCACCCCATTCCTTCCTTGGTTACCAGCCAAGGGCTGCACTGGTGAGGTGCGATCACAATCAGAGATCATCAAGGCGATTATTGTGAAGAATCAGTTCACAATGACCCAACTGCACCAGTGCAACATCCAGCCTTCGTCACCCAGCAGCGTATTACCCAAGGAAAAACTGACTTATTGGGCAACTTCTGAGGCCTTTCCTACTTGTCCAGGCAGTGCAGGAATACTCTGAGATACCTTCCTGGGTTATTCCTCAAGCCAAATCCTGACACATGGACACAAACTTCAGAATCCAGGCTGCTCCATGGATAGTGACATTGACATGCTCCCCCCTGAGCAGATGGGTGGAGAAATTCCTTCATGCCACGAAGGATGTAGACAGGCTCTTGCTTTCAGAGAGCACTAACTTACACTCTGTGATAGCAGTGTCCTTCTTTCACGCCACAGTGAGCTAACCACAGAGCTCTCCATCTGCCCTACCACCCCATCAACCTTACCACCTCTAACATCTTTCCATCCTTGGGACATCTGGATCTCCATGTGCTGAGGTGATGCCCATGGCCCAAAAAACTGCATTCCCATCTCCCCCATCCTCCCTCACTCCTGTGTCTCAGCCCCCTCCCCCTGACCTGGGGATAAATGAGACGTCTACTGTGGCTGCAATATATCATTCTTACTATTTGTTATGAGGTTTTAATGAGTGTGGAAGATTAGGATGTTTGCAACAGCGTAACAATAAAATACATATCTCGCTCATTCCTTGCCAAAAAGTACTTACAAATAATAAAAGTGAGGCTAGCTGAATGCATAAATCTCCTTTCACAAGCCCCCACCCACTGTGCAATAATTAGTACAAAGTGCAGTGCTAATAGATCATCTTACTTGTGTGGGAAACTTGACATTATGCTTTGTTTATATTATCCCTTTGGCAAGAATCTGCATGGCAAATCCTGGCAGCTTGCAAACAAGAGGCTCTCAAGGAAGGTTTCCAGACTGTCGTGCAGAAAAGCAAGCCACAGAATTGCGTGCCGGTCAGGATGCCGAAGCCAGCTGGGGAGCTGAAGCGTTAGATCCAGCTTTTATGGAGTGGAGCTACCAAGTTTCCAGCTGACTAGGAGCAACATCCTGAGACTGATTTGCTAAGGGCTGTTCCCACCCCAGCCACAACAGACCAGTGTGAACCTTGGCTTCAGGATGGTGCCCTTTGCTTAATTATATATTCAGGGCCCAATTTACCGCCTGGGCCTCCTGATGGGAACAGACGGGGTTGCCCAGACTTGAGGCAGGCACTGAGTACAGCCCCTGCGGTCTCTGGCTCTGTAAGTAGAGAGTTTTCATCCAGTGCCCAAATAGCTCCAGCTCCTGAGACCCTTCTGCTCCACTCAACCCCTTTGGAAGTTTGGCTAATTCAGGCTTCACTTCACCAGAAGGTCTGGCTCTGTCCTGGGGTGTAGGGCAGTTGCAATACAGCTTGTCCAGAGCAGGAGGAGTTTCAAAACACTGCCTGTAGGCTCAAGGGCTCTCTTCAACTCTCTGATGACCAAAATGAGCAGCAGGTCCATGGAAAACCAGCCCTCACTTGCAGCTCTTCATCCCACATTTCCTTTCTCTCTTGTTGGACTCAAGTCCCTTCCCTTTGCTCGTTTTTCCATTGCAGCCCAGGGAGAAATGGACAAACCAGAGCCCAGTGCTTGGACATAGAGATGCATTCCTGCCTGGTGAATCACAGACCATTAGCAACCAGAGGTCAAGGTGTGTTAACAGGAGTGAACATTGTTATGGAGGAGAAAAAGGGTTTTCTTACCAGTTGGGTGAAAAAGAAGGGAAAATTTCCTCTTTTTTTTGAGAAACTTGAGAACCGTCTCCATATTGTCTGTTCTGGGAGTTTAGTAAGCCTCCAGAATGAACCTTGCTCTAAGGATGGATCCCAGTACTGGCAGCTAGTATTTTCAAGGTCCTTGAAGTCTGTTGCTCAGTATTTTCCTCTGCTGAGGGTCTCCCCACACTTGGTCCCACTAATCCTAATTCCCCAGGAGGCTTTTTCACCCATTCTGTAGGTCTGGTCAACAGCAGAAAGCCAACAATGCCAACCTCTATGCTTCCACATGGGGTACTTTCTTATTTCTCATGAAGTGCCAGCACTACAAGCTCCACCAGGTTCCCCCTTTGTGGTTCCAGAGCACCTATCTTTGACTCAAGCTGGCTTTGGAGTGTGTTGAGCATGACGTCCTCTCAGCACTTTCCCATCCCTTTCTTCTGAAGGCGTTTGGAAGGACTACCTGAGAGATGAGCCCATCTGCCAGACAAGCCCCAGCAACCTTTACAGCGGCAGGTGTGGCTCAGACTCCACCTTCTCCTGTGCTTTAGCCATGCACGTCCACATTCATTCCTGCTCTGGCAAAGCCTTGGCTTGATTCCCCATTTCTCTGCAGAGCATAGGTGGGCTGCCAGCCCCTATTCTTGCTTAAATCTCTCTTACTGTTCTTACTCAAGCGTGGCCTTCCAGATGGACCAAGCTTGTCCTGCTTTGTGGCTGGAGAATGGAGAGCAAGTGTCTTATCCAGATGGAGAAATGACTCATCTACCTGGGAAATACATGGCAGTCAACGCAGGCTGCCCTTTGCCCTTCTACTCAGGTGCTGTTGCAAAACCTCCAGAAAAGGGGGAAGATTTTGACCCGTGAGCCTTGCAAATTTACACCCTGCCTGTTTTTGAATTTGGGTATGCATACCCACAGTCCTCTACCACTGGAAGAAACCTGGAACCAAATTTCTGACGTTGTATGGTATTTTTAAAGCTTTGAAGTAAGAGTTGGCATTGATGTTCCACATGGGAATGACAAAGAGCTTGCTTTGTAAGGTGTTGGTCAACTGGAAAGAGTATTGCAAGCATGTGCTTTGCCATGCCAGACCCAGCTTGCTGGAACCACTGCAGATAAATTTATTTTATTTTATACGCTGGAGGGCTCAGGGAATTCTGGTAACGTGCGAGTAATCCTGAACAAAGTGAGAAGAAGAGGCGCAGTATTGCCGTGCTGGCGAGGCTGCTTCAGGCAGGAGGAACTGGGCAGAGCTCTGACATTTCGGTGAGTGATGAGGTTATTTGAGGGGAAAACATTCAGAGCCCGGTGTCCGGCAGCCAGTGCCGGCAGCAGCCTCTCCCACTACCCGTGTTGACTCCGCTGGCTCAGGACAATGGCAAATGGGCTGAAGAATTGACAGTTCCCCCACAGAATCTTCCCAGAGTTACTAAAATTAACCTTTTTATTCCCCGCTACTGGATAAATATAAAGGTTTTACTTCCCTTAACCTCTTTTTCCACCCAGTGGGCAAAGAGTTTGTCAGAGCTACAGTTAAAATAATATATTAAGGATTTCCAATGGTGCAAGTCAAACTTCACATTTCCTAATGATTCCAGATGCCTTTTTTGTCCTCAGACATTTCAAGTTAAACCTCTATGAAACTGACCTTTTGGCTTGTCATTCTCGGTAAGGACCCCAGAGATGAAACACTTCTTTCAGTCTGTCACTACTGTCCGCAGACCGCCCTCCCCTCTCCCCCCTCCTCTATTTTATCAGCAAGAACCCATAATTGAGCCCTTTGACAATAGTGGGACAGTGCATTTCTTTGTCAACAACAATGGGCCGTCCAAGTTCATTACTGGAGATTGTTTAAAAATTGATTCATGGGCCAGTAGTAGTAGCTTATTATACAGCATAAGTGACAGTGTGATCTGGATGGAGGCCGAGTCATTCTTGACCAGTCATGTCCAATTAGAAAGAACATTGCACACATTCCTGTTGGAGCCACATTAATGAATTAGTCCTACCACAAACTGAGAGAAGCTTGCAGGACCCTAATACCCTTTGTTCCTAAGGATAATTCAGTAATTTATAAAGAGAACAGTGTGGAGCACATTAGCAAAAGAATAGAAATCACAGGATTCAAACTGTCCTTGCACTCGCCCTTCCTTTTCCTGCTACGGGGGAAAATCCTCCAGGTTTCTGGTGAGCTCTGCAGCCTTTAAGCTATGTGTTTTCATATAGCACAGCCTTGCAAGCCTCCTTCATCTCTCCTGCAGTTGTGAAAGCAGTGCTGACAGTGACCAGGGCTGCAGTGCTTGCAGCCCCTTGGCTTCACTTGGCTCCTCAGCCTTGGCCAACATCTAGCAAGGATGCTCCACTTCTCGGGGTGACAGAACAGCACACGGCATATCATTGTCATGCAAAAGTCAGACCCACGCATGTTTCCGTGTTTTGGTGCTTCCTCCTTGCTCTGCAATTAGGCACTGGTGTAACTCATTATGCTGGAAGAGTTACCTCTGCACCTTGTTAAAAATAAGAACGAACCATTAAAGGCACAGTCCTCAATCTTAGAAGTCTAGAAACAGTGTGTAAGTCTTAAATAATAGATCTGATATTTAGACATGCTGACATCAATTTAACTTGCAGCTCTCTGTTACCAGGTGACTAGACTTGAATGAATGCAGGAGCCATGAACCAGATAGCCAGCACTAACTGGTAGGAATGGAGTCCTCGCAAAGGCTGTGTTCGGGAGAAAGATCATGAGAGGTGAATGTGTCCAGTTTGCCAAGTGCTGACAAAGTCCTAGAGTGGAAGGTAGGAAAGCTGTCAGCTAGAAGAATGCTGAGGAATTTCTTGGGTTGAGGAAATGCAATTAATGAATCAAATATTTTCGGCAGAAAACACTTGTACTTCAATACCATGGGAACTGTGCAAAGAGCCAAAATGGAAATAGTATAAGCTCTCTACAGAGAGAAGGTTACCAATCTTCTCCATTACAAAATCAGCCCCCAAAAGGAGTCCCCCTCCACAGGGATATTTGGAAGTGCACTGCACAAAGCACGGTTCTGTGCTACCCACTCACTGTATGTGACCACAAGCAGTTACTGCTGCCACTGCCTTCAGTACGTAACAATTTTTGATGTGGAGCAGATTCTGCTTATTGCTCACTACATCCTGTGTTTTGTACAGCAGAAATTCACCCGTGGTTGGTCACTTGTCCTTAATGGCAATGTAAGTAGTAATAGTACTTTAGTGTCATTTTCCTAATAACATTCATAACAACATTTCGACTTCTAAAATCCACTTGAGAAGAAGAAAAACAGACCATTTTTGTATAGTGATCCCAAGCTGTGATATTTTAAGAAGAGCTGTCATTTGGTATCAAACTGTGCTTGCTGTGACAGCAGTGCTTATAGAAGTCATTGAATAGCCTGTGAAATTCTGGTGTAGATAACTTCAAAAACCTGTGCTTTTTTGTAATTAGTAGTCACTGATCGCCATGTACTCTCTTACAAGAAGGTTTCAAAAATGTGCAGTTCTCCACATGGTCTTTCCAAATGATTCTATGAGGTATGATGGTGATGGGTTGATGGTTGGACTAGATGATCTTAGTGGTCTTTTCCAACCATAATAACTCTACGATTCTATACGTGCTACATCATTCATGTCTAAGTCATTTGTGCAGAAATAGAGCAAATGTAAATATGCAAACGATTGTCAAATTTACCAAAATCTCAAGGAACAGAAGAAATACCATATAACTTGTCTGTAATCTTAACATAATCATGATTAAAAATTTATACAGTTAGAATTTAATTAGTGAATCATGCGACCATAAATGTGTTTGCATGTCTATTGTGAATGAAGCCTGCATCATCTCAGGGGTGGCTACATAAAAATTCTTTTTGGAATGAGAACAAACCTGTGTTGAAATACAGAATTCTCATTCAGCACTTCAGCAGCACCACTAGTAACAAAAGAATTTGAAAATGAAAGTATGCAAACACACATTAATAGCACAGGACTGAGTAAACGTGTGCTGAAGGCCTACTGAACTGCAGGATTACACTGGTTCTCACAGTTTTGATAAGGCTGAAGCTTTTTTTTATATTTTCCAAGGAAGTGCTGATTTTTCAGCCTCTGAAATACAGGGCTGAGTTCCTCTGTGCCTGAACTCGAACTTGTAATTATAATCTCCTGCAGCAGATAAAAATGGGAAGGGCATGGTAGTGTCTTCAGGTGCTTTCAGCAGAAATACCAGTTGAAGGCAGTAATCTCCCAATAAAAACACGCTGTCTCAGAGTCTTTGGCCCACATCTTAGCTAACAAGAATTATTATCATACAGCAGAGGAGCCCACCTGCTGTGCTGAGGGCTGCTGCAGAAGGAGGAAATGGGTACAGGGTCTGAGCAAAATCAGATCCCACCCCATGATGGCTCTGTTTGGAACCTCTGTTTTCACAGAAACCATCAGGGTTAAGAACAGAAGACAATCAACAGGAATAAGAAAGCATCAATATCTTAGACTTCTATGGGGAGCTGACTCACAGGCATGTAGACATCTATTCCAAAGCCACGACTTAACTTAATTTTCTGCTTACTAGCCCAGTGCTCTGACCACAAAATTGCTCTGGGTGTGAAAGTTCCCATAATGGTGAAGCAGCAGAGAAGCAGTCAAACTCTCATTTGCCTAATAAAATAAAATGGTTATGAATTGGGAAGGATGCTGGGGGTTTTGGAGAGCTACTTTTGTAGTAAATGATGTCAAACCTTCTCATCACCTGTAGTCACACACACGTTTCTCATCACATCCTGGCCATCCTTCCCATGCTAATCCATCTCTACACCAACCTCAATGACAGCTTTATTTTTGGAAGGTCATTTCAATACAAATTTGAGGGGACACTCTGAGAAGTTTGATGCTCAGTCATAAGGCAGAAATCCAAGCTGGTGGCAAGACAAATCTCTCAAATATCCCAATGTGAAACCAAATCTAGAAGTCCCACTCTCTATGGTAACAGATTCTGTAGTTTAGATTCAGAAAATGTTGCAGGCTATTCAGGTGTGGCATGGTCACAACCAATGCAGTTAATTTTATACAGTCAAGTATGAAATATGTCTGTAGGTTTCTCCATGTCAATGAATGACAGGAAGTGCTGAGCTCATTGCAGAGCATTGACTGTGTGCTCACATCCACTGGGCATGTTTCAGCATCTCACCTCTGTATATTCATGTCTTGTGCACTAAATGATCATTTGGAAGATGTTGAACATGAACAGGAAAATATATTGAGGGCATTTAGCACATTTTGTTCATACTTAACAAGTACAAGAAACCATGTAAAGGTAATAACCTTTTAATACATGACCCTTCTACATCTTGCTGTCAAATCAAGAATTCCCTTGAAGGAACCTGCTCCATCACACACCACTGGGTTTTTGCAGGGGGTATGCTATATCCCATTATGGGATGGGCAAACAAGTGAAAGCATGCTGGGAAAAGCAGAGGAAGGAAATTGAAGTGATCTGGAAACTGTAGGGCGTTTTGAATACCCTAATTTCTGCATGAGTAAATTTCAGTATTTAATCTGCAGAAACTTTCTCTTCCACCAACAGCCAAACGTACACAGGGAAAACAGAAATTACTATGAGAAGACAGGGATGTTTGTGCATGTATTGAAACATGTTAGGGTTCCAGTGTCTGCAACTGGAAGAGAATTTGCTCATCACCACAGATGCAGAGTCCAGCTCAGATATATGAGGTAAGTATGCATGGGGAAACACATGGGTTCTCCTGTGTGACAGCAGGCAGCCCTCCATGCAAACACAGTATCTGCAAGTTGCCCTGTATTCCATGAAGGGAAAGTTTTACTGAGTGAGAATTACAGTGCTACCACCCGGGAAGAAGAGCTGCTGAGCTGCAGGCAGGAGCCTCTTTAAACAGACTGATGAACCCAGGAGAGGTGTTCCCAGCCTCCAACCAGCGGGTGGATCTCAGACAAGATCAGGAGTAATGTTATCTCAAGTGCCTTTCTGCCAAAGTTTCCTTTCCCTTTCCACTCATGGAAGTCTGTCCATGCACTCTGCATTGGACTGGGTAATGAGAGTATTTATGTACAACAAATGCTGAGTTTCCGTTGAGCTGATTGAGACTTTGCCAAATTGTGTTTTGTTCCCTCTTGGCTAGTTTTCTTTGAGCTTTACAGCAAAAATGTCACATCTTTTCTTTAGCTGGGCGTGTTACATTTGATTTTGTTAAGCTATATCTGAGGGCACTAACCAGCAGTAAGATTCAAAGTCATGCAACATGTTCTGGCACAGACAGCATTATGAATTTACACATATGGTTGTTCAGATCTTGTATCGAATATCCTCTGGCATCAGATCTGAAATTAATTGTATATGGCAACCAAAGACACACAGTATCTGTCTGAATAACACAAAAGAGAGAAAGAGCTTTGCCGTATCACCAGCTCTCATCTGGATGAATGGCAGGCATCCCAGCCAGCAGTAGGGCAACCCTGTTGCTTTGAGCCTTGCCCCGTGCTGTTCCCATGGTCCCTCTCTTCCCAGTTTCCTTTCTCTTTTCTGGACCCATTGGTGCCACAAAGAGCTAACCAGCCATCTTGTGGCAAGAAATCACAGAATCACAGAATGGCCAGGGTTAGAAGGGACCTCAAGGATCATGAATCTCCAATTTCCCTGCCATATGCAGGGCCCCCAGCCTCCCCATTTAATACCAGACCAGTCTGCCCAGGGCCCCATCCAACCTGGCCTTGAACACCTCTAGGGACAGGGCATCCACAACCTCTCTGGGCAGCTGTTCCAGCACCTCACCAATCTCATAGTAAAGGAAGTTCCTCTCTGTCTTCTTGTAATAATCTTGTCCATTAATCTGGTTTGGATGTTGACTCCTTTGGGCACAGTTAAGCTTATTCGGTAAGGTTGTAGGCAGATATCCAGTGTATGAGACTGCTAAGACAACACCATTAGGATTTTCTGCGGGCAATTGATTTTCAGCCCATCAGAGCTGTGTGCTGTGAAGAGCAGTGTGGAAGCAAAAAGTCATCACTAGCCAGGAGTCCTTTGGGAAGATGGATGGAGCAGAGGGAATGGGGTCTGGAAGCAGCATAAGGACAAAAAAAAAGCTGTATTTTCCATTCACACAGACCCACCACAGTGATGTATTCTGGAGTAGAGATGTTATTCCCTCACTCTTAACCCCACTGACATCCTTGACTGTTCCCAGTGACCCAGTCTGGTCATAACAACTTACAATTACATCATTAAAATACAATTGTATTATTTAGATTACAACTATGGACTTGCTACAAGTCTCGAGACTTCAGTATGTGGTTCTCAGGGTAAGTCTTCCACTGAGGAGTTCTGATTACTTTTCTTTTTCAGCTCATGCTCTAAAGTCCATATGTTTCACGGAACTTCCTTTTTCTGTTTACTGGTGTCATCAGTAATGTCCTATGTGCCATGGTACATGGAGCCAGCCGGCTCTGCCATAACAGCTAATGCTGGAAGACTTTAAAAACCCTAGTCTTTCTCCTCACAGTAATGAAACCAGGTCACAGGATGTGAGGAACTGCATTCATAGAATCATAGAATCATTAAGTATGGAAAAGACCTCTAAGATCATCTAGTCCAATCATTGTCCCATCCCCACTAACCACGTTCCTTGAACCCCTTCATCACTTCCCTTGGTAGCCTGTTCCAATGCATTACCACTATTTTGGAAAAGAAATGTTTCCTAATATCCAACTTGAACCTCCTCTTGTGCAACTTGAGGCCATTACCTCTCATTCTATCTCTGTTATCTGGGAGAAGAAACCAACTCCACCTCACTACAATCTCCTGTCAGGGAGTTGTAGAAAGTGATAAGGTCTCCCTTGAGCCTCCTCTTCTCCAGACTGAACAATCCCAGTTCCCTCAGCTGCCCCTCATAAGTCTTCTGCTCCAGACCCTTCACCAGCTTCATTGCCCTTCATGTTCCCCTTCATGGATCCTCCCACCTCTTATGTGAACTTCTCCAAATCCACTAGCAGACTTTACAGGAGCTGAGAGGAAGGATATTTTTGTATATCTTTCTTCTATTCTGCCTGCCATAGGCTTCTTATGTCACCTTAAGCAAGCCAAGAATAGGAATTTAGGCACTTTCAGCACTCCCAATAGAAATTGACCTCAAGGTGAATTGGTGCTTGAGCTGAACTGGGGCACTGATGCACTTTCAAAGTTGTTAATATATTTACCTCTTGGCTGATGGGGGAAAAAATAGCTCATGAAGATCATGAATACTTTGCCTAGAAGTCTCTATGAACACGTGAAGTTGCATGTCAGTAGTGCTCTCTGTGTATGGGCATACGAGGATTTCTGTTTTCACCTTCAGCCATCTGTAGATTGGGACTCTGCTGTGAACTGATTTCTTTGGTTTCCTCTGAGGTAGTGGAAGTAGAGCAGGAGCCCTAGGAAAGTGCAAAATCTTTCTGTGGTAGGCAGGGTGCCTTTGTTTTCCCCTCAGTGAGGCTACAGGGAAAATAGATCTAACAATCTGACACTGACAATAAATTGTGTGAATTCAAATTTCTGTGTCCAAACTTGATGAAACCATATCCCTCCTCATTAGAACATATCCAGCTTCGGAAGGAGACTGGGATTTTGTTTCATCTAATCGCTGTGTACCTGTCCATACACCTTACATAATGCCATTAATTCCATTAATTCACTCAAGACCTCCTCACTGGGAGTCTCTGGTGTGGAAGGCAATGTGCAAATGTATAACATCACCATGGGCCTGTTTGTAACGATACAATGAAGCATTAAAATTTTGGGATAAAGTTTCTGAATATGATTTTAGACAGCATGTTAAAGTCACTGGGTCATTGCTTTGATAGCTCTGACTGTGAATTGCTCAGGTCTGCTCAAGCATGCAAACCCTTCATGAGCCATTCTGTGACAGTGCCACAAAACACTGGCTTCACATCACAGCTTCTCCAGCTAGACCAGTCACTGGCCAGTGTGCACCATGCAGTGGCATTTCCCACACAGGAGATTCAGGTGCCTGCCATTAACTGAGGCCTTAGAATCATAGAATCATTAAGGTTGGAAAAGACCTCTAAGATTATGTAGTCCAACCATCCATCAATGGCAAACAACTACTCACTAAACCATGTCCCTAAGTACTACATTTACTCTTTCCTTAAAGACTTTCAGGGACAGTGACTCTACCACATCCCTGGGCAGCCTGCTCCAGGCACCACTGTTTCAGAGAAAAAATTCTTCCTAACCTCCAACTTGAACCTTCCCTGGCAATACTTGAGGCCATTCCTTCTTGTCCTATTGCTCATATTCCTCTGCTTTTCCTGTGAAGGTCCCAGTCACACGGTAAACATGGGATCCTGGTTCATGGTCACCCATCTCTGATGACAACTTGCCTTCCTCCATCCCAGTCAACCATGAAACTTAAAGACTGATTAAAGACTAAAACAGATCCGTGGCCCATCTTAGCAAGGAGTTGCAGCCACAGGTCAGGACGGGCACCTCTACCAGGCCCAGGCATTGCTGAGGGCAGCGTCTTGGAGAGCTCGATAAACCAGAAAGTTTGGAGAACCCCAAAAAGAAAGCCTTGCTAAATCATTGCTTTTCAAAGAACCTACCCTGGAGCTAGCTAACTGATCCTTTTAGATCTTTCCTAAGTCAGATAAGAAAAATTACCTGGCAGTAGTCATCAAAGGGAGATTGATGCATAAAAAGTCAGTTGTGTGGAGACCCTGGAATCAAAGGTAGAGGGTTTTCAACAAGACTGATGGGACTGAGAAGCACAAAACCCATGGAAATTTCCACCCCTTCACTGTTTGTAAGAAGCGAGGTTTGAACTACTGCCTTTCACTATGAATTGTTCTTCCCAATTATATAAAATATCTTCTGTGCTCTCTGTCTCACATGACAACTCGTTTCCAGGGACATGAAGATGAAGAAGGGAAGGGAAAGGCAGATAAAGGAATAGGTAATCTTTTACTGTTATTTTGGCTCAATGGGAAACAAGTGAAGGCTACACACAGGTAAAGGCAAGTGTCTTGGCCATGTTGGAAGTTGAGGGGTGATCTGAGCCAGACTGGCTGCTCTTGTGTTCTTTTCCTAATGATGAGAAAAACACTCAACAATTAGATGGCACTTTAAAACAGTATCTGTCCCTCACACTACACTTTGAGGTAGATAAAAGAGGTAAACACCACTGTCTCCATTTACACTTCGGGCAAAAGTGCTTTCTAAGATGTTGTATCTCCTTGAAGCAGGATGGTTCTTACCCTTTGGCATATGCCTAAGTAATATCTAAGTCAAAACTGGCCAAGGAAAGTTAAGGTCTCCTCTTTGAAGGTCTACAGATGAGACATAAAAGAAAAAAACAGGACTGAGCAGCAGAAATGGAAAGTGTACAAACAAGGTGTTGCCATAGGATCCTGTCTGCATCTTGCCAAAATGCCCATAAGCCAGAGATCTTGTCTTATGTTGCCATATGTCACATGCTATAAATAAATTAGTTTGGTTTTGGCTGCCTGCTATTCCTCTTGTTATAATCTCTTGTGTTTCTTCCTATGTATAATTAAGAGCCAAACACTCAGAAGAGAGGGAAAGTTATTAAATGACCTGCTGACATTTTTTTTGAATGGTAGTTACCTCTGCCATTCAAGAGGCTGGAGAAAGTTGTGAAAAAAAGGAGAAATACAAATAAGGTGGAGAAGGTACACTTCCAGGCTGAAATCCAAAGAGAAGCATGGACTTACTTTTCAACTCCAATTCCTACCTTTTGGGAATTTGACTCAAAACAAACAACAACAACAACAAAACCAACAAACACAGTACATTAAAATGTGGGAGGACAGTGGGGATGTCTTCCCTTCCTTTTCATTTCCTCAGATATGTTCATATTATTTTGGCCACTGAGCAACCTGTAGATGTTGTGAGTCTCCGTTCCTGCTCCACAGTTTTTTCCTGTGATGTCAGAGTGGTCCATCCCTACACTGAGGACATGGTTTCTGGATGTAATGTGGATAGCATAACTGGGCTTTCAGAACTAAAGTATGAGTTTTTGGTGTTCCTCAAGGATGTCCTATGCAGATAGGGGTCAATAATGCAGGGTATGCAAGTCAAGACCACTAAAATGTATGCTATTGTTGCCCCCTATAGCATTTATCTGGTTTGTCTCTCTACTGTAGGCTGAGGTCTATCCATTCCAGAGTTCATATATGTTTCCCATTAGAGTATATGAAGAATCACTTCAATTCCATGCTGAAAGGAAATAAAAACTTGAGGAAAGGCAGCTCACAGTGCTGATGTCCTAGGTGTCAAAGGGGAGAAATGTGATGAATGACATCGGAAAAGCTTTCCTTTTCCAGGCCCAGGCCTGCATACTGGCTGGTGTTTCAGCAGTTTTCCAAGGAAACGGAGGAATAACCAAATCACTTGTACATGGACAGTCAGGGCTCACGTTGCAAATGTCTGTATGGTGGATGCTTACTTCTGAGATGTACGCTCTGCAGATCATCAAAGATAAGCAGGGCATGTTTCATCAGCCAGATGTAGATGCTGAATCAAAGAGCAATGGAGTTTGGCTCTGAGAAATCCTGTTCCTCTTCCCCAAAGAGAATGGAAGAGCTGCTGAGGCACACACCTACCTCTGACCAGAAGAACCTCACCCATGTTGTCTCTAAGCATGCTGCAGGAATATTCTTCAGAAAAATTGAAGCCACTGGGTGTATCAGGGGATAGCAATGTTGACATTAGAACCTGCCGTTTTGATTTTGTTCCATGGTAGAATATATATATATTCATGAAATACTATTTAGAATATTAAAACATTGAGATTTTGGAACAAAATATTGAGAGTAAGTCCACATCTGGATACTTTCAATTTATGAACATTTTCCAGGGTGTTATTTCAAGGAAAATATGACAGTAGTGTCATACTTTTAACCTTCTTTCAGCTTTAGAAATAGGCAGTTGACTAGAGAACTTCCTGCAAGCAGGAGATTCTGTTTTCCTGAAGAGGTCCTCTTACAACCAAACCAACTTTTGTGCAGGAAGTCAGTCTGATTTCTGTAATGACCCTTGAAAGTACTGCAGTGCTATCTATGGTATTTATACATAATTATAATCAAATAGTGACTATTCTCCATCACTTATTGTATTTACAACATGCTACTGAGAGAGTTCTCCATGTTCGCCAAACTCAGGTGCTCTCACTCTCTAATCCTTTCAAATATTTTAAACTTCTGAGAGATTTAAATTGCCAGCAGGAAAAAGAATGACTTTTGAAAGAATACAGTTATTGCAATGATTGCTGTTCATATTCTTCAAGAATACTTCCTTAGTTTACAGTTTTTGTTTACCAAACTTACCTCTTCCTGCACAATGCTAATTACAAGGATTAATAGATTAAGTGCGCGGAGGCTTTGTTGGATTGTTTATTTCCAAACAAGGTTGAAGTACTTTTTAGAACATTTGATAATGAAAAATGACCTACCCACTGACTTACCTAAAGTAGCTGACACTGCTTTGTAACATACCCTATTTCTTATCCATTTCCAATTAACTCAGCCCAAAGATGAGATTACAACCTGACTAAAGGCTACAGCCCAGCCAAAGCACTTACCCAATGCTTTTTATAGCATTTTGGTTTTAAAGACTCTGAAGATCAACCTGGAGATTCTAAAATACCAGGTTTTTAGAGGTTTATTGTAATCAGTAATAACATTTTGTCCCTTCTCAGAGAAATATTCCAACACTATTTAAATACAGATATGTGAAAATCACTCTGAGGGTGTCTTAGTACTTACAAGAACAACTTCTGCTGATGTTCAGTACAAGTAAAGGAAAACCTTTTTACAGACTTCCATCTGCCCTAGCTGAAAAAGCAGCTGAAAAACAAGCCCTTGCCTTCTCTTTAGATTGGGAAAGTATCTCCAAAGCACTGGGGGATCTACACTTTTGTTCTGTGTTAAAGGGAAAACTCCCTAATCTCAGATTATTAGGCTCACAAGGCAAAAGGGCTAAGTTTGAACTGTGTGGAACCAATCATGTCAGCACGTTTCCAGGCTCTTACAAAGCCAGGGAATTGCCTACTTGCTCTGGTGTGGATCGGGGTTCATTTCAGGCACCTGCCATAGCTGTTCCTAATTACATAGTGTAATACAGATGTTTTTTGGTCCCTTTTCTTCTAGTATTTAAATAACAAGCCTTGTATAAGGGTTAGATTGTGACTTTGAACAAACATAGGCAGGATTTTCGTGTAATAGAAGAACCTATGGGAAGGATTTGGAGGTAGAAGTTGGAATTCAGGTGCATTTCTTGGGATGTTGCAGGATAACATGAGGTGAGTGCTGCTGCTTGGCCTTTTGAGCTTGCACTGTGGGCTGGCTGGAGTTCAGCACAGACTGTAAGGGACATTACAAGTGAAATAACTCAATTTCCCTTACTGTTGTCATTTATGTTAGAGACCTCCACCTCTTGTCTGCAGGAACAGCAAACACTAGCATCACCTGCTCAGGAGGGACTACAGTGAACCTCCAGTCCAACCCCTGCATCAAACCAGGCTCTATTCTGAACTCAGACCATCTTACCCAGCAGTTGTAAACCCAACAGGCTGGGAAGAAAATGGGACAAGTTAGGATCCAGTTCAGCTTTCTCTAAGAGCACATCTCTCCTTCCTGCTTTCCAAGCAGCTACATTTGTTATAAAGGAGATGGCCTGGCTCCAGCAGCATGCTCCATGTGAGTAGGCACTTGCCTTTAGGGTGCCAGGATCAGCCTGAACAAAACTCCTTTCAGGGCTGAGGTTTGAGCTTGCACTGTTCTCCTCCTAACACACATAGCTCCTTTCTGCAACTTCCCTTGCAGATCAGCAAAGGGCAGGAAGAAATGAGGCACTCCAATGTTTTCGTCCAACTTAAAGTCTATGCTTAGAAAAAAAGCAGAAAGGGAAAAAAAAATGGCTTTCCTCTTGGAGTAATGTTCTTGGGACCAACGTGAGGGGAAAAAGAAAAGCAACTTGTGTGTGCACAGATCTTACTGTGGAAAGATCTGTTTCCTAAAAGGGTTAATGCACCCTCTCTTCTTCCCCAGTAGCTCCATGGCCCTCACAGCTTTCATTGTGAAATGGGTGCAGGTGTGGGCTATGCTTTGTTGATCACAATCCCTTTTGCAGAGGAAGCTTTGAATATGTTTGACATAATCAGCTCACAGCCTTTGCCCGCGCTCTTTCATAAACAGGCCATTTTCACATCCTTTTCATGGGATCCGACAAGCGGAAAAATAATTAATGTTACCTCAGCCTAACAGTGACCCAGCTTTGATTCAAAAAGACGGCATGTTGCATAAACTAACCATTTAATTGAGTGATAGAAAAAGCCCACATGTATCAATTCTGCCTCCACGTATTATGATTCTGGGGCTTTGCAAGGATTGTGCTCCCTTGGTCATAAAGCAGAGCTTAAATTCAAGCCCATAAAGTGCTTTCAGAAGGACCAAGTGAGCATGAGCTGGGGATTATCCATGTTTACAGTGGTGGGACATGGGAGCAGGGGAATATGTGGGTGCTCAGCCACCATGGCGCATGTTCAGGTTAAGTCCAGGTCATATCACAAATCCCTGTAAATTGAGAGTGGCCAGACGTTATCCAGCCACAAGCCATTCGGGATGATGAGGGCACCACACCACCAACTTGCCGTGACCTTGAAGCCAAAGATAACCAGGATACAACACAGTTAGGATTACACTTAATATGTATAGGACAAAGTCACCCTTGAGGTGACCAACCAGAAAGAAATGCCAAAGATGAATCTCAGTTACATTAGATAGGGTCTTGAGGCACCAGTGGCTCCTTTAATGAGCCATCTCCTCTTGTGGCTGCAGAAAGACAGCCATTTCAAAGGAAGATAAACCAAACCAGGAGCCTCTACTATCAACTACTGTAAGTGCAGTTTGGAGGTGTCCAGCACCAGTGGTGCCTATGAAAAAGTTGTCCAACACATGCTAAGCACTCGCTTTATTTATATTTATTATCATTCTTGTCCAGAGCTTAGGAGTTCTAGAAAAGATTATTTGATGTTTCTATACACACAATTAAACGTCAAATTAAAATACAATTTAGGACAGGAAGGAGAACTGGAAATCCTCCTTCTCGTAAAGAAACAGATAGCACCAGAGATGGATTTGGCTCTCATCCCAGCAAGGCAAACTTCCTAATCCGTCCTACCTCTGGGACGTCAGGGTACTGAGTCCTTCCTTCGGTTGTTTTTCATCTGCAATCTTGCTAGGTTGGCAGGCATCTATGTCAGGCCCCAGGTTCAACTAACTGGGACCTGCAAGCACAGCATTGTTGGGTAGCTACAGCGAGCTCTTTCAGATACCAGCAGTGCTTTAAAGGGCTGCTGAGAAATGCACCTTTTCAAGAAGATCTCTTCCAGGGAATGTGTTCACACCAAGTCAACTTGAAACCTTGGAGTTCTCTGGAGGGCCACTAGGTGGTCATAGAATCTAGCTGAGATCTACAGGGGTTAAACTGTTCAGGTGCTTCCCAAACACTGGAGTGAGCAGCAGAAATCAAGTCTGAAGAGCTGCTTCCATTACAAACTCAGCATTTGTAATGCAAAAGCTCTACACTGACGGAAGGAAAAGGCTTACTTAAATCACAGTGAGATCACCAGGGACAATTCTGCTGCCTCCTTGCCAGCTCTCATACCCAATCTATCTCCATCAGTACCTTCTCCAGTCTATCCCTCCACAGGGAGCAGTCTATATAATCATTATACTGCATAATTCCCATTCATTTGCATTTGGGAATTCAAAAGGATACAAACAAGGATGCTGTCAATGCCTAATTCTGCCCTCATCAGAACAAAGTAGAGACAACATGAGCAGTGCTGAGATACTCCTCTGAAGGAGCCACAGAGAAATTCATGCCCTGGTGAGGTTTTACCTCTGCAGAGCCAGAATGTGCTTTGAGACATGAACTGCTTGAATGGTCTGACTGTGATGTCATCACATTCACCTTTATTTTGGAGGAGACTACAGATTTTGCAGCCTGAAGGGATGGCAGCTTGCTTGAGGCTCGATCCTGCCTGCCCTGATTACAATGGGTATTACCTTACCCTGCCCGCTTGTTGCCGCAGGAGCACTGAAGGAGTGGGATGCTCTTCAAGGTGTGCGTGGGGTGGGGGATCAGCCCCCCTCAGTGAAAGAGTTTTAATGTGAAATAAGATCAAACATCACTGCCACACCTCTACCTCCAGCAGTTTCAGCCTACACAAGAAAGGGGAACGTGCAGAGGAGCAGAGCATGAATACTCGTGCTGTGGCTGAAAACACTGTGGAGGAAGGAGAAGAGGGAAAGGGAAGGGAAAAAATACTTTTCCAGCACTGTGTTAGTATCTTGAGCTGGAAAAGCAAAATTGACTGCACTAACACCCATGGATCTATTTGGATTTGCTGCCTGGGAGCAGGAAAACTTGAGAAGATTATGGAAAGAGAAAAGAATTTGAGATAAACACACAGTACATTTTAATACTGGTGGTGGGACAATTAGAGATGTAGCCAAACTTCAGAAAATCTTTATAAACCTGGAAGAGATTTAAGTCTGAATGCAACCTGGTGTGACACATCATCACTGGTGTGCCCAATCCTGATTTTTCTTGAGTAGTCAGGTGTTGGAAACATGGCCTGAAATAATAGTTTTGGGACTGAAAATGTTGAGGAGGAGAATGGAAAATATAGTGGACTTTCTGCATCCACTGGAAAAGGAGAAGGGAGATTTTCCCTTTACATCTAAGACTGCGGTTGATGGACTACAGACAGCAATGCTAGTGGAAAGCCTACATTGGTCAGAAGATAAATTCCTGTTCCTTCCAGTGAAACACAACTGCAAAGACTCACTGCACAGGAGAGCCCTTGTTGAGATCTGGGGAGCAGTTCATCCATTCCTGAAGTAGACCTCAAAGAACAAACCAGGCGCATTGCACTGATCTCACTGCATCTGTTCAAAACAGGGACAAGGGTGACTGGTTCATACAGAGATGCCTGCAATGGGAACACCTGAAGCTGGTGAAACCAATCCCACCCTTAGGAGAAAGTGGAGTTTTTTGTGGGAAGCTGGCAGCCAGGTGTGCAGTGGGCAGAGAGGGCAGGATGCAATTTGCAGGTGTCTTCTGAAGGTGAGCAAGGTGTCCAACTCCTGGAACAAGAAAAGCAAATAGACTCTGTGTAGTCATAGGAGTCTCTGGGGCAAGTCTGCTGCAAAGTGCTGTATGAAAAAGATTAAGATCCTTTCATGGTGGCTTGGAGGCAGCAGTCAGCATTCCCCTGCTTCCAGCATCCTTCCCCTCTGCAGTACCGAGCATCATTTTCTCTTTGTGGAAACGGATTGCCAACAGCATGGGGCTCCATCCATCCACTAAAAACTAGAGGAAATAGGTCTGAGAGCAGGTGTGCTCCAAGCATGGCAGCAGCTACATGGAAGGACATGAGTGCAAATGGCATATGTTTGTAAGGAGCAAGAGTACTGCTTGGAGAGAGCTCAAACTGGGTGGGATCAGGTTGGTGTCGCGCACAGATCCAAAATCATTGCACCAAGGGTGTAGCACTGGAACAGGTTGACCAGAGCAGTTTGGATGTACCATCCCTGGAGACACTCAAGCTCAGGCTGGATGGGGCTCTGAGCACCTGATGGAGCTGTAGGTGTCACTGTTCATTGCAGGGGAGTTGGACCAGATGGCCTTTAAGTCTCCCTTCCAACTCAAAAGATTCAATGATTCCTGCTGAAATACCTGAGCAGACTGAAATGAGTGAGAACAGATCACATATTACTGGTCACTCCAGCAATGAGCTACTGGTGTTATTCCTGGCAGGTTCAGCACATTTCCAGTTGTTTTCTGATTTAAAACAAGACTTAGACAGTATGGAAATCCCCTGAGAGAGAACCAGTCCCTGCTGAGCTGAACTGTGGGGTTTGGAGAGAAGATTAACTGCCACTGGATGTTCTTGGCAGGAGCAATGTTCCAGCAGCAATACCCATGCTCCTCCGTGGAGGTTTAGACAAGAAATGATGGGGTCCACTGTGCTTTCTTATAACAGCACCAAGGAAGATGGCTTCAGAGGTGTGCCAGGCATCAGGGGAGAACAGTTTTGTGATGCAGGCTCTGGGAAATGAGGGTTTGATACCTATCTCTGTTGTGGCACTGTGTAACATTCAGCACATTGCTTCTCCATAGTGCTCCTTGACCCCTGGTGGTAAAGCAGGGCCAGTAACACTTCCTTGGTCATACCTCAGATCATCACTTTTCTAGGAAGGGAATGAAGTTTCACACTGTGACAAGGAGTAGCTGTCTGGAATGAAGCAGCATTCAGAGATATGATAAATGACTTTAATATCTATCACACGTACACTGCTCTGGGCTTACTGCTGCTCACATGTTCCTTACAAGCAACACTGAAAATAAATACAATCCCTTGTTCAAATATAATAAACACATTCCCTGGGGTATGGATAGAAACATGCACCTGAAGAAAGCACATCGTCTGTATTAAAGTAGCCATGTTCGGGTTTTTTATTTTTTAGGGAGAGATCTGCTGAAGCAATTTGTGTTTCTTCAATGCTCATTCAAATCTGGATTTGAGCTCTGGACAGAGGTCTGCACTGGCTTCTACGAAATGGAGACTTGAAACGATACTTTCTGCTGCACTGCTGCAAACACATGAATGTAAAATGGCTCTGTTGGATCAGGCTGTCAATCTCACTGTCCATCTCAAACAGTGCCAAAAAGTGGTTGCCTAAGAAAGATTCTATCACACAGTGGTACCTCATGAAACACACTCCCACATTTATATACTCTGTAGTTGAAGCACTGTCTCCCCAGTCCCTGTTGGGTTTCCTTTCTATGATCCTGTCCAGTTAAGCTTCCATCCTCCTGTAGCAAGGAGGTCCCAGCTCATTCCCACTACCAGAAGAGACCTTCACCTCCTCTGGTCTCGAACCTGTTACTTGGTAGGTACCCAAATGTCCACTTACTACAATGGAGGACCACTTAGTGAATGTAAAGTATGAAATTTGTCCCCCCCCAATATAATTTGTCAAAATTTTTGTATCATTCACATTGCTTAAGGAGGGCTAGGCTTGGTTCTGCCACATAACAGCTTAGACTTGGAGCTGAGCACCAACCCTGTGCTTTTGGGATCGCTGGTTCTGCTCACACCAAAGCTGGAGTTGGGATGAGAGAGTTGTGCCTTCCTTAGAACCAGTCTAGGAGGAAAACAGCACAGTTCAGCCCTGCTATTTAATTAGATATAAAATGAGCACCACCCAAAGGGTCCCAGGGTAGCTTAACCATTGATCCTGACCTGATTTGTCTCTGTTTATTGTAAGCAAGGCCTGGCTGCATGGTGAAAGCTTTGCTTTGTCAGTAAATCCCAGACACAATGCAGTGAAGGGAAGGAAAATGATCCCAGGAGCATGGGGGAGATGGCTTCTGCTCTCCCATGGCAGGCAATTGCCAGGATCAAGCCCACGATATTTAATTTTCAAATGTGTAATCTTTAGCTCCTTTTACGTGTCCCGGGGCAGTCTCATAGACACCACCTGAAGTATATTAGAGCCGAGCTGATTATGGGTCTGCTCCAAAGCCCTCTGAAGTCAGTGGGAGTCTTTCCCCTGACTTCACTGTGTTTGGGGCAGGCCCTGGATGAATATCCCTCGGGTGAGACAGTTTAATCATCCATTCAGCAGTACACAAAGCAGATCACATACACTTTTAGCCTGCATTGTATGGTGTTATGAAATGAGAAGATTATTTGATATGATTCAGAGATAGCTCAGGTATAAGGCAAAAAAAAAAAAAAAACACAACACCTTTGATGTTTCACATTACACTTCAGTTATTCCTTGAGGGGCCAATTCTCGTCACCTTACCCAGGTGAATCTTGTGCTTGGTAATTTGGACAAAAACATTCCATCAGGCTCCTTTTTAATAGAAAACATTTGGGGAGTGGGAGTTCAGCTTGATGGAGATTTCTGCCAAAAAGAAGGAAAAATAGAAGGTAAATCCATATATTTCTTCCTTCAAAAATCAGAGGAAAAATAATTGGGAATAAAGTTCCGTTTTGGAAGATTTTCTAAGAGGATGGTGAAATTGAACTCTCTTTTGTCAACATTTTTCCAACAACTGCAGTCTCCATATGGAGCAGCTCTTTCTAGGTGACGCATCACCCACCACTTTTACCATCAGCCAGGCCTGATTCTCATCTTGCTCCTCATGGGTCAAGCCACAAAATGAAGCTTTGCCCCTCTTCTTTCATGTGCTATCAGAATGAGACCAACAGGACTGCTTCCCACCAATGAGCAGGAGAGGATTTAGATGCATGACATTCAAAGTCAGGTGAAGCCTGTAGGACTGGTGGGGCATTAGCTAGAGAAGTCTGATAAAGGTTTTCCGTTGTTAGAAATAGAGCAAGGGAAAGACATCCCAAGAGTGATTTCCTTGAACACTACTACGTCTTTTGAACGTCCTAGTGATTGCAGAGAAATGTTGCCCTCCACCAGTGTTATGAAGGCAATCAATCCTTCTGTACGGACACAATGTGAACAGTTTTCGTGGGCTTGGAAAGTGGCAGCCCAAATCAAAAGCCTCCTTCTTCAGAGGAGATTCAAACCGCAATCCATGGCCAGTAGCAGTAATTGAAACCCTTTTTCTGAAAGAGTTGGCGGGTGATGAAACCCAGTACGGATGGCTGTGTTCTGCCTCTCGAATCCCCTCCCACCACCCTGCAATAAACTGAGTTTTGCTGGGGGTGGGGGGTTTAGCTTCTCTGGCACAAGAGTTTCCTTTGTTGATAGGAGCTGGGTCTCCTCTAGGGGACTGGGCCGATCCAGCTGTACTGGCAAAGCCTTTGTAACGTGGAGCAACTCAAGTGCAAACCTGTAATGGGTGCCTGCCTGAACCTTTGCTGGCACATCAATAGGGCCAGAGCTGAGCGAAGTTAAACGACCCCATGCTGGAGAAGTGCCACACGTAGGAGCCAGCAAGCATCTGTGTTACTGATCCAATGCGGCGCTTGAAACGTCTTTGGACTTCTTTTCAAGTGAGGTTTGCCTATTTCAGTAGTTGTGTGTGCAGTGAGTAGCTGGAAGAGCCAGTCCTTGGCTGGGGCTGTTGGAGGTGTAACCGTGGTTTCACATCAAGTATGGCCATGCTTGCCCAGTTAAGGCAGTATCTTTCTGGCACAAACTGAAGCCCTGGAAGCACTCCCTGCCCATCAGGCAGCTCTGCTGTGTGGGTGCACAGGTTGCCCAGAGAGGTCGAGGGGTCTCCTCCTCGGAGACATTCTAAAGTCACCTGCACGTTGGCCTAAGCACCCTGTTCTGGCTGTCCCTGCTGGAGCAGGGTCGGGCCAGAGGGGCACAAAGACCCCTGCCAACCGCAGCCATGCTGTGATGAAGATGGAAGCCTGAAGGCTGGGGGATGGATATTTCCCTCTGGGAAAAGGCAATGCCCCGGCCCAGCCTGGGAGGAGGCTCATTGTCATGGAGAACTGCCCATCGCATGGCCTTGGCATTCGGAGGAGAGGGGATTCAGAGTGGGACCAGCAGGCTAATTGCCTTTGTCTTCTCCCTCCTTCAAATGGGGAATCACAGTAAATCCCCCAAACCCATGACAATAGTCCTACTGCTTTTAAATGTCTTTCGTTAAACTGAATCCTCTTGTCCTCCCTCTCCCAAGACCTGGGCGTTGTTCATTAAAAGAAGAACCTCTTGTAATGACAAAAGGAAACCTAAAAAGGCTGCCATTAGCTCATTATCTCAGCTCCCTCCTGCATGGTAGGTGCCTATTTGCTGAATGCTACTCCCAAGTGTCCCTTGGGCAGGTTCCTTTATCATGAGTGCCCCGGCCGTGCAGAGATGTGTCCGCGGGAGACCTGATCTCTGCTGCGGGGTCACTTTCCCTGTAGGGAGAAGGATTTGCTGCGATGGGAACCTGCCAAAATCATCCTCCAGCCCATCACCGCCCCTCCGGATTGGGGCTGGTGTACTGTGGTGGGTGAACCTTTCTCATGCTTTGCTTGTCCGGGTTCTGTCTATGAGACCAGTCAGTCAATGTGCCATGAAACATTATGGAATATTTGTTGAGGACAGACTGTCAGAGTCTAGCAATGCAAATTTACCACTGATTTGGGATCTTCAAGAGTAAGTATTCGGTATTAAGAAAAAATTCTTCTCTGGTCAAGCATTGGCTGCCCAGGGAGGTGTTGGAGTCACTGTCCCTGGGGGTATTTAAGATCTGTGGAGATGTAGCACTGAGGGACATGGGTATGGGCATGCTGGGGATGGGTTGGTGGTTGGACTAGGTGATTTTAGTGGTCTCTTCCAACCTTGATGATTCTATGATTCTCTGAAATGTTTATTGGTACTATCTGCAGAAACATACGGCTGATATCTGCAGGAACATATGGAAGTGGAAGAAAGTAAAACATAAAATTAATCTTCTGCTTGGAAGAACATGAGCTGGACACATGAAAATATCCTAGAGTGGCCCATTGCTTGCTAAGGTTTGACAACAGGATGATGGAGCTGAGAAGGGGTGAAACAGGCACATGGATACATGAATAAGCAATTCCTGGCTTCACTTAAGAACTGGTTCTAAAACTTGCCAAGCGTTGGAAATCCCTCCACCATTTTTAGATCAAACCCAAATAAAGCTGTCCCACACCTGCTGTGATTGAATCATAGAATCATAGAATCATTTGAGTTGGAAGGTACAGTTAGAGGCCAACTGGTCCAACTCCCTGCAATGAACAGGAACTCCTTCAGCTCCATCAGGTGCTCAGAGTCCCATCCAGCCTGGCTTTGAGTGTGTCCAGGGATGGGGCATCCACTACCTCTCTGGGCAACCTGTGCCAGTCCCTCACCAACCTTACTGTAAAAAACATCCTTATATCCAATCTCAATCTCCCCATTTCCCTTTGTCTTGTGAAGGAACTTGGGTAGGATGCGCTGACCACCTTGGCATTTTGCTAGTGGCAATCTGCCCTCTCTCTCCCATTATCAGTACCTCTGCATCACCTGAAAGACAGTTAAAAATCAAGACATGGAGGAATTATCCCTAAAGCCAGGAAGATTGTATCTCTGTTGGGGAGGGGAGAGCAAGAGAGGGATGAGGCAGGAGTTGCCGCTCGCCCACTGGTCTCAGCTATTGCACAAACAGTGACTGGCCATTGCAGGGGAAAGTACTTGGTCCCAGTCCCAAGCACATGGATGTCATCTGACATTTCGTCATGGCTTCATTATATTTTGGATCAGGCCAGTGATTCATCTTGCATTACTGCCATACATGTTGAGCAGGTAGTCAGTGAAGAGGCACTGCATCACACTGCCAACGATTTTATTTTCTAAATAGCCGGCGGAGATGGCCTTACATCATTCCAGATGCACATACAGTTAATAGATGTGATTTCATGCTTAACTTCAGTGCTGATGCTACATTCCTCTGGAAGAAATTTATGTTCCATGGCTGCACACGGAACCCAGCAAACAGTGTATGCAAACAGCAAGAACTGGGGATTAATGGTTTTGCATAAAGGATGCTGTAGGAAGGATTCTCAGTAGTGTGTTTATAGTGGAGGGCTCAACCTGGCCTGACTTCTCGTTTTAGGCAGGTGCATTCTGATCTGAAAAACTGATTTGCAAAATGGACGAGGGTCGAGGCAGCCAAGCTCAGTCTTGGTCCTCCCCGCTTGCCAGCACTGCACTGGAACCAGCCCTGTTTCTTTTCCTTTTGCAAGCTTTTATTATTTCGATTAAACCAGGCTGAAAAGAGACAGTTGTCATTCAGATGACAGTCAAAAACAAACAAACACAAAAGCTCAGAATGCCCACTTCGCACGGGGAGACCACAAAAGGCAGCAAATCAGCTCATGTGCATCTCCTCTGGGCAGCCTTCTTTGTCTTCCTGCAGATGAAATTGTTCACAAGTCTTTGCTCCTTTCATCCCGAACCCTGCGAAAGCAAAACCTGTCTCCCACAGAGCTCCAGAATGCCTCAAACACACTGAGGAAGAAGCAGGCAGAAATCTACCACATTTTATTCCCAACAGCTGTTCAGCCTGAAAAGTTTTATTAATGCACTAACAAACAAAAACAAAACCAACAAAAATAATCAAAACCAACGAAACAACCAAAAAAGAAGGGGGAAACGGAGTAAAATAAACTTTAACCAAGTTGAAAACATTATAAATAAGTACAGCTCCAGAGCATAATTTACAAATATAAAACCACATAGAAACATATGTACAGGAGAGTTACATTACATACAAATATGTATAAAAATACCCCAGTGTTTATTCTCGTGCTAAAGCTGCAAGGCTAGAGTTATCTTTGGTACTAAGCTCAGAGGAAAAGGTGGCTGTACAAAAACACGGCCCTACCTGCACAGCATGCCATACACGGGATGGCAGAGCAAACCTCTTGGGGAGCTTGAGGAGATTTTGGGCAGCTGTCTTCCCAACCTGTCCCCTCCCTGTGCATCACATATTGCAGGACCAGGGCAGGAAGGGCTGACAGAGGCAATCGCTGGCAGAAGAGTTTTTAATACATTGTACAAGGCACTTCATAGGAAATCTCTTCATTATTTTTTTTTTCCTGTTCTCTTCTAAGACTCACAGAACATCTACGCACGGCTCTTGCTGACATAGCGTTTTATGATTATAGTTTTTTCAACTTCTTATTCTACATTCAAGATTAAAAACATCTGAAAATGTTCAGTTCACTTTCATTGGCAGAGTGGACCCAAAGCACCTAACATTTTCCAGGACGGGGAAAAGATTTTGCATCTTTCTTCCGCTGGTGTTTGTGGGGTGTTTTTGCTTGGAAAGATGAGAAGATCTGTCTTCCTGGATGAACTCCCGGGAAGCGTCCACATTGAAATGCTGTTTGCAAAAGCACGCTGTCCTCCACGCTGCCATGCACACACCTGCACCTCCCATTCCCTTTGCAGCACTGCCCCGGCAATCCTACACCTCCGTTCCATCCCGGGTGTAGATGAGGCTGTTGACTGTGAAGTTGTAGTAGTGGTTGTACTGGGCGCCCTGGCTGCCGCTGCTGGGATGGAAGGAGCTGTAGTAGGCAGGGGAAGGTCCCGCCACTCGCTGCAGCTGTTCTGGTGAAGGCACCTCTTGAGATGAGCTGCTGGAAGGGGTGAAAGTGCCACTGCTCAGCTGTCCAGCAGAGAAGTTCCTGTGATGCAGGTCAGTGCTGAGCCCCCCCGTCAGCCGGCTGCCCCCACCGCTCAGTGAGCTCATGCCGCTGAAGAAGGTGCTGAGGCAGCTCGGGGTGGATGAAATGATACCGGAGGGAGAGGAGCTTTTGGGATGGTCCCTGGCAGAAGGCGATGGGTCCAGCTCTGGGGGTGGGCTGTTTCCACAGGGTTTGCCTGCGGCTGGGATGGGTCGCTCTTCTTCGGCCTTCAGGCCCCCGAGCGAGGAGGCCGCAGCCGTGGTCGCGGGGGTGTTGGGCTCTGAGCGTCGCTTGCGCTTGCGCCGGAAGTTCCCGTTGTCAAACATCTTCTCACAGTTGGGATCTAAGGTCCAGTAGTTTCCTTTTCCTGGTGGAAAACAGGAGAAGCAAGAGAGAAAGTCAGCTTCTGTGACAGAGAGCCCTGCTGCAGAGGGATAAGCGGTATCCATGCTTTGCCCAACCAGCGCAGCACCCACACCTGCTCCTCCTCTGCCTGTTGTCCAGTACGAGAATCCAAAACCTGGCCCTAAAACATCATCACCCCCTCCCATGCAATGCCGAAGTGAACGTTAAGGACACATGGAGAAGGGGATTCCCCACCACAGATTCAACCTCTACTTCAGACCTGCCTGAAGGGAACACAGAGCGGGGCTTCCTTGGCTGTGGGTGCCTCTTGGCAAACAGGGATACCCACATCTGCAGCATGGCAAACATAGTGGAGACCCTGCCATGGCTCTTCTCAGAAAAGCTGATGGAAAGATAGGCCAAGAGGTAATGGCTTCAAGTTGCACCAGGGGAGGTTTAGGTTGGATATTAGGAAAAATGTCGTCTCTTTCTGAAAGAGTGGTAGTGCATTGGAACAGAGATGGTGGAGTCACCATCCATGGAGAAATGGCACTGAGGGACATCGCTTTGTGGGCACCGTGGTGATGGGCTGACAGCTGGACTCGACTTGAGAGGTCTTTTCCAACCTTAATGATTCTATAATTCTATGAAAGACGGGTTCAAGCTGCCCTATGCCCACTACTTTGTTCCAGGGAGCTGTGGTGCCATCAGCTGCCTCCACACAGCTAATGGGAGCCATGGCCTTGCTGTGTCCCCTCAGAAGTCCCAGCCCTGAATGTTCCCATCCCAGTCAGCACTGTCCCAGCACACCCCTACGCTACACCCACTCCTGGGCACCAGCTGTGCCCCGGGGACAGGCCGGCGAGAGCTGGGCAGGGAGGGGAGCCGTGAATCACGGCCAAAGGATCCAGGCCTTGCACAACCAGCCCTCGTGGCCTCAGCCCACCCGGCCTGCCCAGACAGGGGGACTGAGGATTGGGGCCAGCCGCCATCCCCTGCAGGAAGCAGTGGTAGACCCAAGGAGGGCAAAAGGAGCTCGATCTCCTCAGAAGGGGACAAAGGGTGGGAGAGCTCCTCAAAGCCCAGGCTTGGAGAGGCCGAGGACACCTGATCTCTTCACAGTGGTGGGGATAAGGGAGCCTGGGGATTGCCATGAGTGGACAAGGGAGCCTGGGTTCCTCACAGGGATGGCTGTGAGTGACCAAAGGAGCATGGGCTCCTCAGCACTGAACTCATGGGGTGCAATCAAAGGGATGGCCACGAAGGACAAGGAGAGCGTGGTCTCCTCACGTGGATGGTCACTGAGGGGACAAGGGAGCTCCTCAGAGGGTTGGTCAGGAGGGGTACAAGGACCCGAGTCCCCACACAGCAATGGCCGTGAGGGAATGAGGGAACAGGTGAGCCTGGTTCTCTCACAGGGATGGCAATGGCGGGGTAAGGGAGATGGTCTCCTCATAGGGATGGACACGATGGAGCACAGCCCCCTCGTAGGGACGGCCGCGAGTGGACAACAGAGCACTGTCCCCCCATAGGGATGGTCACGAGGGGACAAGGGAGACCGGTCCTCTCACAGGGATGGATATAAGGGGACAAGGGAGCCCGGGGACCGCACGGGGAAGAGCCCACACTCCCGCATCCCCTCACATCCCCGTCCGGGGGCTCCGCGCCGCCGCCCGCCCCCCATCCTCACCGGGGTCGTCCTCGTCACGGGGCACCTTGCGGAAGCAGTCGTTGAGGCTGAGGTTGTGGCGGATGCTGTTCTGCCAGCCCGCCTTGCTGCGCTTGTAGAAGGGGAAGTTCTCGGCCACGTACTGGTAGATGTGGCTGAGGGTGAGCTTCCTCTCGGGGGCACTCTGGATGGCCATGGCGATGAGCGCCGAGTAGGAGTAGGGCGGCCGCACCAGCTTCAGCAGCTCCTCCTGGCTCGCCAGGCTCAGCCAGCTCAGCTCCGCGCCGCCCGCCGACGGCGAGCCGGGCCCCGAGGGCGAGCCCACCAGCTGGCCGCCCCGCGAGCAGCCGTACGAGGCGGGCGGCAGGAAGGGCGACGCGGCGGCCCCGGAGCCGGGCGGGCCCTGCAGGTACGGCGCGGGGCTGTTCATGCCCCACAGGTAGCCGGCGTTAGCGGGAGCCCCGTAGTCCCCCAGCGCGTACCCTCCCGCCCGTTGCCCCGACGAAGCGGCGGCAGCGGCGGCGGCGGCGGCGGCGGCGGCCGCGGCGGCGGCGGCGCCGGGCGGGTGGAGGCTGGGCTGGGGGTAAACGCTGAAGTTCTCGCTGCAGTACACCGCCATCTCGGGGGCCTCCTGAGCGCTGCGGGGCTGCGGGGGCACGGGGGCGGCCGCCGGCGCCGAAGGTCTGGGCTGAGCCTGCTGCAACTCACCGGCGCTCATAATCCCTCGGCCATGCAGGGCGGCTCGCGGCTCCTTACCCCCCCCGCCCGCCCCGGGCCCCCCCCCCCCGGCCGTCAAACCTCCCCTTTCGTCGGACCCCCCAAAATCCCAGGGGGGCTGAGAAGCGGCGGCCTTATAGGCGCTGCCTTGCGGGGCCGGCCGGGCGGGGAGCAGCCAGCGGGGCGGGGAGGGAGGCGGGGAGGGGGGGCGAGGCCGGGCCCCAAAAGCGGCCATAGGGGAGGGACCTGGGGTGTGTCGGGGTGTGGGTGTGTGGGGTGGGGGGGTTGGATCCCGGCTGGATGGCCGAGGGGGTGCGGGGAGCTTCCCCCGTGGCCGTGAGTCCCTGCTATCCATCAGCCCCGATCCGAACTTCGGGAGGTTTGGTGCAGATGAGCACCGTTGTGGTGCCCCGACGGGGGAGCGAAGTGTGAAATTCGCTTCAGCTCTTTATTCAGGTGTAATTTTGCCTTTGCTCTTAATGAGCTTTGGATGAGGAATTACCCCGAATTAAACAAACAAACAACACCGCCGTGCTCGCTCCCAAAGGGCCGGCAGTCACAAGGCGTGATTTTCTAATT